>NC_090931.1:87811275-88113021 GCF_040938575.1 Ambystoma mexicanum | reverse complement strand
GCAGTATTCTGATTCTGTTATCTGAGTGGGTCTATCATTGTACCTTCCTCCTTTGCCAGTAGGAAAAAGTCGAGGAAAAGCACGTGCTTCTATACTTTTTTCCCATATGCTGATTGGTGATCCTTTGGTTTGTCGCATTTGGTACATTTCTAGTGCATCATCTATGGTGTCATTACAGTGTAATGGATGAATTGTAATGGTCTAAAATACTGGATACTGTAGCAGGATCTAGAAGTTCAAATTGACCAGTTTCTGGTGACTCTTGAAATATTTCAGTTGTTTCCCTTAAATTTTCTTCAATATTTATTTCTTTGTAGTATTCATTATTGTCTTTTAAATATTGAAAGGCTTGTCTAAATTTATGTAAGTCTACGAGTTGTTGCCAATTTTTTTTGTCTTTTGTTGGTACGCCATTTACTAAGACAATTAAAGATTGCTCTATTGGAAGTTGCACATTTTCTTTCAGATCTAATGGTAAAGAAACTACTTTGCCAAAAATGTCTTTCACCAATTCAGAGAGAGGTAATTTTGTTGTTTTTGGTTGAAGGCATATTATTGCTTGAAATGGGTGCACTGTTTGAATTATGATGCTCTCATATAAATTGGGCCTCAAAACGATCCAGGCGCTTAGTGATTAACGGCGCCGTAAAAGGCTGCGGCGCCGTTAAACAATTAGCACCTAATTACGAGGTCCCTTTGCGGGACCCGACCTTAACGGCTGTTCTAGACCAGCCGTTAAAGTAGGGACCCGCAAAGGGACCTTGATGGCAATTACGGTACCGCAATTTGCGGTACCGTAATTGCCGCCTTCCCCATTCCCATTGAGCCCTATGGGGCAAAAATGGGAATGGGGAAGGGCCATGGCGGCATGGGGAATTACCGCGCGCCAACCTCGGAATGGGGTGGTAATTCCCCATTCCGCCATGGCAGACTCCGGCACGGACCATGGTGCTAATAGCACCATGGTTTAGCACTGGAGTCCTAATGAGGCCCATTGAGTTGTTGCAGGGGTTTTGTTAGTGGGAATAATTCCAAGTTATTTGTGATAGCACGTGAAGGAGTTTGGTTGTTGTCAAGTTTTGAAGTGCAGTAATTGCAAAGTATTAAGATGGTGAGTTATTTCATATTTGTTTTCTGCTATAAGGTAGAGAGCTAATTCAAACCATTTGGAATCTTCATTGTCTTCTATTGTGTATGTTACATCTACAGTTTTTGTGTTACTTTTATAAAAAATTCAGCGGCAACACACACAGGCCCTCATTACGACCTTGGCGGAGAACCATGGTGCTATTAGCACCATGGTCCATGGCGCTAAGGTGCCAACTCCGCCATGGTGGTTGGCGGACTTACCGCCCCATTCCGACCTTGGCGGGGCGGTAAGTCCCCAATCCCCATTTACCCTTCCCCATTCCCATTTTTGCCCCATAGGGCATAATGGGAGTGGGGAAGGCGTTAATTACGCCACCGTAAATTACGGTGGCGTAATTAACAACAAGGTCCCTTAGCGCCATGGATTTTAACACCTGCTAAAAGCAGGTGTTAAATCCGCCATGGCGCTAAGGGAACTCGTACTCAGGCGGTAAGGGTCGGCGATGTTTACGCTGGCGTAAACCCCTTACCGCCTGGGTCGTAATGAGGGCCACACACATGGTTTGGTACTTCAGTGGATGTACTTTTAAATTTTAGTATTTATTTTTTGTATGTGTGTAGTAGAAGGTTGCCATGTGCAGAATTGTTGCTAGTCTGTCGTAAATCTATTGCATTTTGTAAGTGGCTTTCACTTCCAAAATATTTTCTGTGGATATGATCGATTTCTTCGAGAAGGTCTTTGGGTGTACCATGTAGAAGAGTGTTATTTAAATTGGCTAGTGCTAAAGCAGGACTTTTAGCATAGTACAGTTTATAGACTAGATTTCTTGTAGTTGCGTGATGTGTTGATATCATTTTGATATGATGGAAGGTGCTTTTGCAAATAGGTCCTGAAATGCAGGCTAATTAATGTCCTTGTAGTCATGTGTATTTGCACCCTGGACAGGTATCCATATTTTGCAGCACTTTCATTTTGATTTTGTATTTGCCTTTCACATACTGATTGAGAAACATGCGAAAAGATTCAGCGGCAACACACACAGGCCCTCATTACGACCTTGGCGGAGAACCATGGTGCTATTAGCACCATGGTCCATGGCGCTAAGGTGCCAACTCCGCCATGGTGGTTGGCGGACTTACCGCCCCATTCCGACCTTGGCGGGGCGGTAAGTCCCCAATCCCCATTTACCCTTCCCCATTCCCATTTTTGCCCCATAGGGCATAATGGGAGTGGGGAAGGCGTTAATTACGCCACCGTAAATTACGGTGGCGTAATTAACAACAAGGTCCCTTAGCGCCATGGATTTTAACACCTGCTAAAAGCAGGTGTTAAATCCGCCATGGCGCTAAGGGAACTCGTACTCAGGCGGTAAGGGTCGGCGATGTTTACGCTGGCGTAAACCCCTTACCGCCTGGGTCGTAATGAGGGCCACACACATGGTTTGGTACTTCAGTGGATGTACTTTTAAATTTTAGTATTTATTTTTTGTATGTGTGTAGTAGAAGGTTGCCATGTGCAGAATTGTTGCTAGTCTGTCGTAAATCTATTGCATTTTGTAAGTGGCTTTCACTTCCAAAATATTTTCTGTGGATATGATCGATTTCTTCGAGAAGGTCTTTGGGTGTACCATGTAGAAGAGTGTTATTTAAATTGGCTAGTGCTAAAGCAGGACTTTTAGCATAGTACAGTTTATAGACTAGATTTCTTGTAGTTGCGTGATGTGTTGATATCATTTTGATATGATGGAAGGTGCTTTTGCAAATAGGTCCTGAAATGCAGGCTAATTAATGTCCTTGTAGTCATGTGTATTTGCACCCTGGACAGGTATCCATATTTTGCAGCACTTTCATTTTGATTTTGTATTTGCCTTTCACATACTGATTGAGAAACATGCGAAAAGATTTGAAGGATTTTTTGGGAATGTTACACATTGATGTGCATGGCTATTTGTATACTGGAAATTCTGGTTCAGTCGAATGGAGAGGTAATTCTGAGTTTTCTGGGGATATTTTTGTAAGCAGTATTTCTTGTTCCATTATGGTATTATTAATTGTTTTCATAACCTCATCCACTGCTATGTATGGCAATTGGGTTTGTTTGGTTTTGTTTGTATGCTTCTTGGTTCTGTGCTCGTGGTGTGACTCCATTCACCTCCACAGATATTTAAGAAGTTATTTTTGTTGACATTTCGTTAATTGAGAAGTTTTTTTTTTATTTAGTAGTTAGTTTTGTTAGTGCTTTCATTCTGTTTAATACTAAAATGAATAACTTTCTTTTGAGAAGGATTGCACTGTCTATCAAAGCTTCTAAGATGAATTTTGTACGGTAGGTTTGAAGGGTTGTGCATGATTTGTCTCCTGTTTTTATAAGATTCTGAAGGACTCTGTGTTGGAACATTTTTGCTAAAATACTTTTTTTGGTATGATTACTTGCTAGTATATCAAGATTTATAGGAGCAGTTTTAGCAGTAGTGGAAGCCAAATTCTTGTTAATAATGTTCAGTTTCGTTTTACATTTCGCTAGAAGAGGCAAAGTTTCTGTACTGGAAGCTTGTTTTTTTTTGCTAAATGACTGTATTAGATGTTTTGTTTGAACTTTTTGTACAAACACTTGTAGAGATGAATGCTTATTTTGGACACTTTTATTTTCATTTGCTCTATTTCTGCGTTGCTTTCTACAGACTTGCTTTTTGGTAGGCATTCTTTGGGGTCTGTTGAAAAAAAAGAAGGTTTGGGTTGGACCGTTCTGCAATGTATGTGTGCTGTGTGCATAAGTGTCTGAGTATGATGGGAAAGATGTATGTGGTGGTGTGTGATTGTGCACTGGGCAGCTACAATTAGTTGAGAAGGCTATTCTTCTATTTTTGTGTTACTAAACTGTGGTTCAGATGAGAGTAGAAAGTGAGCTAGTGTGAGGAGAAGCATTAATAATAAACCTAATAGTATACAATTAAAACAGTTCTTTGTTTTGTGATATTAACATTCTAGGGGTTGAGTATGTTAATCCCTGTTTAAAAATGGGGATTTGTGGGCAGAATGTTTCAGAAATCTCAGTTTTTTTGGTGCACAAATTACATAAATGAACCACACAGTGGCCCTCACTTTAACTCTGGCGGTAGCTGTGCCCTTATTAAGTGCACGGCTGCCACTGGAGTTGTTTTTTTCGGAACCCGTGAATGGGCAAGAACCGGGTCATGCCGAGTTTGGCGGACACAGTAATTGCCCATTCGCGGGTGCCGTTATGACCGGCCTCCCGATCCTCATTCTGTCCCATAGGGCAGAATGAGGGTCAGGAGAATGGCTGCACCGGCACCGTTAATAACGGTGCTGGTGCAATCATGAGTTCTGCTCGCGGGTGCCGGTATGCACGCCTGGTCAGACCAGGCGTGCAGTCCGGCACCCGCAAGAAGAACTCATAGTATGGTGAAGAGGTAACAATGGCACTAGTAGCACTACCGGTGCCGTTGTTGCCTTTCTGCCACACTCACAATGAGTCCCAGTGTGTTTAAGGGCCTCATTACACGGTAGGCAGTAAGCCATGGCGCTATTAGCGCCATGGCTCATGTCGGTAAAATACCGGCACCGCCTTGGCAGAAAGGGGATTTACCACCCCATTCCAAGGTTGGAGAGGCGGTAAATCCCCCTTCCACCATTGCCCTTCCCCATTCCCATTTCTGCCCCATAGGGCTCTATGGGAATGGGGAAGGCGCTAATTACGGCACCGCAATTTTGCGGTGCCGTAATTAGCTCCGAGGTCCGTTAGCGGGTTCGATTTTAACGCCTGCAAAAAGCAGGCAATAAATCCCCCAACCAGAAAGGGACCTCGTAGTAAGGCGGTAAGGATTTACCGGTACCGGTATTTTACCGGTACCGGTAAATCCCTACCGCCATCCGTGTAATGAGGCCCTAAGTAACAGTAAGAATATTAAGGTAGTATTGTACTTACTCTTTTTTTGTGGAATGAGCAGGTTTCTTCGGATATGCTGTTTGTAGTTCAGCTGCTGCTGATTTTCAGGAGAGTGGTCTTCACTCGTTTGATATCTGAACATAGTGTATGCATGCATTTCATTTGACTATGTGCAGCTTTTATATTTTATTTACAATATGTTAGATCAACATGGTTTGCAAATGAGTTGAATATTAAGTGTATGAACTTCTCTTGGTTTTTTAAAGCTGTGTTGTAGATAGCAGGCAGGTTTGGAAGTGACAGTTGATTATAGTAGATGGGAAAAATTGCAATAAGTTAATTTTATAGGTTATGCAGGTTTAGTGGCATTACTCTGTTTATATGCATTCTTAAGAGTTGTACATGTACTGTGAATAAAATATGTATACCTGTAGTTTGTATTCATGCATGTGGATATGCATACAGCTGTAAGTAGAAATCTTGGAGACTTGTAGAGTAGTTTTTGTAGTAGGTGCTTTCTGATGATGGAGTTAGATGTAGAGGTCTTGGATGTGATTGGTGGATGGTTGTGTGACTGCTTAGCTGTATCCAATGAGGGAATGGCACAGAGAGTGATGTGGAAAGGGTAGAAGGGCTGGCTAAGAGTTACGCGCATTGCAGACACCGCGGCTGTCCGTGGATAGAGTGTGCCACATCCTGGTTTTCCAGCAAATCCAGCATGGAAAGGGGACTGTAGGGATCAGCGAATCAGATGTTGAGGTTGTGGATTTGTGTTGAAAGAGACTGTGTGCAGTGAAGATGGCAGAGGTGGAAAAAGTCAGAGTGTTGGTGCTTGGAGATATGTTTGTGCATGCTTTACAGCAGTATGCTCAATGCAGGCATGTGGCAAACAATTTGAATGTTAAAGGAGTGGAGGTGGTGTGGATGTTAGGCGGAAACCTGTGCAGTTCCCTCTGGGACCACTGCAAAAGATTTAGGACTACAGGTGTTTGGCAGTAAACCCACTTGGTAGCAGTCTGTACCACACAGATTCACTTGGTAGCTGTGGCTGAGCAGTCAGACTTCCCTCAAGAAGAGTTAGGCAGTATGTGGAGTATACAACATAGGGCAATTTACACAGTAGAACAAGCAAACACGGAACAAGGCTTCGGTGTAAAGATATATAGTTATTTATTTGTAAACACACATCTATGAAAACACACTGGCACTAATACGGTAAACACTTCAAGCACAATTACTATAAGAAAAATCAATCCCCCTAACAATAGTTCGACAAGTTTAGGTTCAACGGCACCACTTATTTGCAGACAGAGGTGAATGCTTTAACCTAGATGGCACTCTAGTATTCGTTAGGACGGGAGAGAAAAGGCAGGGTATGAAATCAACTCGGTACCAACACTTTTACGAACAAATGCAAGGCAAGTAAGGCAGGGTCTACTGTAGATCGCAAAGTTCAGAGGCCAGGCCCACTCGGAGAGAGGCAAGGCGATATGTCCCAAAAAGTATCTCAGTGGAAATGCACTTCGAGTCTTTGTCGCAAATTGTTATTGAAATATCAGACCAGTTCAGAACATAAAGATAAGAAAGCTGGGAGGCGACTCAATGGAGAGGCGAGGATTCAGACACCTCACACTAACCGACACAAGGGAAGCCAGGCGGACACAGTACCTTGTTTGTGGAGAGACAGCTCCGGCGGGGGCAGTTGTTCCTGGTGGTGGATACACGTCGGGTCTTTGCCAAGAGAAGAGATGATCTCGTCGTCGAAGGAAAGTTGAAGATCGTTGCACCACCAGGGAAGAGACCAGCCGCGGAGTGCTCCGTCACAAGACACCATCTTTTGGTCGCGGTACAGGGGTAGTGGCTTTCCGGTTGCCGGGGTGCTCTGCACGGGCAATTCGACCACTACGTCCTGGAACGAAGAAAAAGCAAAGGGGACTGGTTTTTCCCACCAGTCAGGGGAAGAGACTCTCCAGCGGGGAGATCTCCTCTGTCGTCGGGAAGTGGTGAGTCGGTTCAGCAGGGCTCCACTGGAGGGGTCGTCGTTGCAGGTCGGCTCAGCTTTACCCTCGTCGGATTCTTAGGCCCTGTGGCGACTTCTGAAGATCCAGTCCCAAAAGCCCTGCTTTTATGCAGAAAAACCCCCATTCATTCAGCCTAGCTGTCGATCAAAACACGCTAAGTGGTGAGCGGGGTGGCTCACCACTTGGGCCAATCACACCAGAGTGAGACTTGAGTTGGCAAGGCAACTCAGTCCAGCATGCCCAAACCCCCTCACACTTCCCCTGTGGTACCCAGACAGAATGGCACCACTTTGGAGGGCCTCTGTATTGAGGCCCGCCAAAAGTGGAACAAAGGGCTCAACCTTTGGTTTAGGAGTCACAGAGACGAACACAGATGCCATTTTACAAACCGAGTTCTGGCAGAAAATACCAACCGATAGATTTATTTAAGATAAATAATCCGGTGGTATGTTAGAGATTAACGAGAAAAAGTATTGACCTCCAACAATGGGAAGAATCCCATAGGGTTATATTCGGGGTCGAATATAACAAGTAGTTTCCACTGACACCAGCCAAAACTCGACGAGGGGGGACGGGATAGTGCCCCCTCGAATAACAGACCCAGGAGTAATCGAATTACCCCTACTAGTACGTCCACAATAGTACTAGGTTTGTACTAGTTCTGTTAGTAAATTTAGGTCTAGTAAAGCCAATCGTGACTTTACATGCCCGGGGAGACAGTAGTCAGTCCCCGGGTATGGAGTCTATGGTGGGGATCCTCTAGGACGCCCCGGTGTTACGGCACGGAGGGTGCATTGTAACACACATAGCAAAACATATGAGACCCTATGGAGTAAAAGACCCCATAGCCCATAGAACACATTGACATTCAAAGGAATTACACACATTCATGTCCAAGAGTGGGAGAAAAAGAGTCTCACTCTTGGCAGGATGAAAAAAAAACAAACTCCAGAAATCCAGCAAAGCCCTTTGGGGACTCACTAGGTTAGGAAATTCAGCCTAAACAGAGAATTCTCCCTAACAGTGGAGCACTGTGCCTGATTGCAATGTACAGGGAATTGTACAAGTTTGTGAAGACATGGGCAGGATGAACAGTCCCCATCTGGTAGTAGTTTTGCACTATGGTGCTTTTCATTTGGGCTATGTCAGGGCCCCTACTTTGTTGGCAGATTTGGAACACTTGGCTCAAGCAGTAATGAACATCCTTCCAAATGCCAAAGTAATTTTTTCTGGATTTTTATCTAGGGCAATATGGCACAATAGTTCTGTTTTTTGTCATCAGCTAAACATTGCTAAGTGTGCAATAAACCGAGGCATGTGTGCTTTCATGCTTAGAGCTGGTATGTTTTTCTGTAATAATGAGAATATTGATTCCAGTAATGCTGTTTATTTTAAAGAAGATGGCATTTCCTTATCTTTTTGGGAAATACTATGCTGTTTTGGAATATAAGGGTTGCTTTGAAGAAGGTTATGTGAAGATTTCAGTAGTAAATTAAGAAGAAAAAAAACAAAAAAAAGAAAAAAAACAAAAAAATGCAAAATAACAGGTGTCTGTCAAGCATCTGCAACCCCCCCCAAAAAACAGCTCTTTTCAGAGCCAATCTCAAAGGGGAAATGGGGCACATTATTGTCATGACCCTTGCCCCTGGCCCTCACTGGCAAGTCAGCCTTCCAGTTAGGGCCAAGTCAAAGGCCTTAAAACCTCATCCAAGACTCTCTGCGAGGCAGTCCTGGCGCCTTTGGCGCCAGGCTCATAACCATCTGAAGACCAACATTAGAATGGGACTATTTACTTGGGACTATTTAACTTGTGGGGGTTCAGCCAACATGGAGGCACACACATAGCTGAGTTACAAGGAACTGAGCTATGCGGTCTAGTCTTTTGGGTGTGGCAGGCCTGGGACTACTTTACCTGGACTATTTTGGGTGTGGCAGGCCTGGGACTATTTTACCTGGACTACTTTACCTGAGACTATTTAAACCGCACCCAAACAGCAGAAAATGCTTCGAGTTATTCTGCTGTGGTCAGCGTAACGCTCACTGTGTCCAGTTCTTTGATGCCAGTTTACCTGAAACCAAGGACCTGCAGAGAGAGAAAGAACACTACGAAACTTACCTGGGACAGTATCCTGTCTTAAATCCGTCGCCGACTTCAGTTCCACTCACCTGAAGGTACGAACTACATCATCCGGCACCGGATGCATCCTGGAATACCATAACCTGGAAAGAGGAGAAAGAAAGACAGCATTAGTAAGCGTTTACTCACGTTTCCTCCCGAATGAAGCCACACAATTCTTATCTGGGTAGTTATCTCCTAGTCAGTATCATCGCTGGAACATTACGGCACTCTGCGAGGAACATCGCAACCTGCAAGGAGAGAAAAGACACAGGTTAGCAATATAAAAGGCGAAACAGCGCAGCACATCGCGCATTATTCACCGGACAGCATCGCGCACACCGCGCTTTCGCCTACCGGCCCATGCTCATCTTCAAACTGCATGACAACACCAAAATACCTTTCCATACATAAAAGAAAAGAAGCAAGACATTATTATTCGAAATAAGAGGAACATAAGAACTGCATATAAAGACTGTAAAGCAGCAAATCTATGGAGTTGCAGCAGGCCTGGATTCCCACATGGGGGCTTGCACCAGCGAAGTAACTTGGTCGCTGCTCACCCCCAACATCTACGCGCCCCTGCCACGAGGAGCAGGATGGAGAATCCACCTTTTATAATATTAAGACCCACCTTTAACCAGAGGCCTTACCAAGGGACCGGGAGAGGGTTCGAGAGTGCAAATCATCCAACCAGGACTGGGTGGTGTCCCCGTGGATACCAGGTGAGCGTAACAGAACGCGAAGCCTCAATAATATTATCCACCTGGGCGTCATGGAGACTTCAGAGACTAACCAGTTAGCTCAGTTGTTGGGACAATTACGCGCTGAAGTACATTCAGCCAGGCAATAAACCAATGCTCTTAGGAGGAATTTGATTGTTACTAAGGACCGTACCGACAAAATAAGTAGACAATTGCTCCAATCACAGGCAGGACAGACCCCATTGCCTGGTAACATTCCGCCAGCACCTATACCAACTTCTTCCACCAATCCAGTACAAATAACCCTTCCTGGGGCAGTTCCTTTAGCTCCACCTGAATGATTTACAGGGGACCCCAAGAAGTACGCAAAGTTCATGAACCAGTGTCGTCTTCATTTCCTTTGCAGACCTGGGGCTTTTCCTAACGACCAAGCGCGGGTTGATTTTGTCTTGTCATATCTGAGTGGCAGTGCTGCGGATTGGTTGGTACCATTGGGAAGTCAGGATAACCCGTTGTTACATGACTTTGGGGGTTTCCAGATGGAAATGGAAAAACTCTTTGCTCGTCATACCCAAGGCCAAGCATTAGACAACAAACTTTTGTCACTCCGTCAAGGAATTCAAGACTTGCTTACATATATAGCAAAATTTAACAGACTAGTCGTTGAAGCTGGGTGGCCTGAGGAAAAAAGGACCACACTATTTCATCAGGGTCTACGAGGGGAACTAAAGGATGTCCTTGCTCAAGTGGTTAACCCACCTAAAGACTGTGGAGAATTCATCAACCTTGTGGTGCAATTAGATCACAGATTACAAGACCGTAAAGCAGACCGGATAAGGTTAGACACTCAAGCTGTGTATGCTCGGTCAAAGAATAACGTGCTACGTACATTTGAAAACACGGTAGAACCCATGCAAATCGGAGGTGTATGGCCCCCTTTAACTAAAATTGAAAGAGAAAAGAGAAAGCAGCAGCAATTATGCTTATATTGCGGAAAATCAGGCCACTTCCTCAAAGAATATCCAGTGAAACCACCAAGGAGAACTGTTGGATCCACAGAGAAGGAAGATAATAACAAGGAGTCGGAAAACTACCAAGCCCGGCAAGCGTAGAGGTCCGCTTGTCGAGCGAGAAGGATGAGCCACAGACCTCACACTTTGCATTACCAGTAATTTTGATCAATCAACCGTCTCGGATGCATGCTGTCGAAGCATACATAGACAGAGGAGCAGTTGGGAATTATGTAGACCAAGATCTGGCAGCAGAGATGGGGCTTCCCATATGCTGTAAGTTGACTACTGAAAAAGTTACTACTGTTGATGGGACAGAAATAGCTTCCGGACCAGTAACCCAATGTACAGCAGCACTAACCCTACTGTGCCAGGATGGATACCGAGAATCTATTGCATTTGATTTCATCAAAGCTCCTCAGTTTCGACTAATCTTAGGGATGCCATGGTTGGTAGCCCACAACCCTCTAATAGATTGGCGTGCCAAGAAGTTGGCCTTTTCCGATGATTGTCCTCGCGCCAGTTATTACCAAGAAAAGGGGAAAAAAGACTTGTATACATCTGCTACTCCCAGTACGTCGGCAATTGTACTAGGTTTGACTATTACTCTACCAAATGAATACCAAGATTTTCAAGACGTGTTCCAGAAAGAACAAGCCAAAACTCTACCACCGCACAGGCCCTACGATTGTCAGATGGACCTCATACCTGGTGCGCAAATTCCTTGTGGCCGAATCTATGCACTTATTGAACCAGAAAATCTCCATTTGAAATCTTATCTTGATCAGTACCTGGCAAATAGATTTATCCACCCATCTAAATCACCGGCAGCCAGTCCCTTATTCTTTGTACCAAAGAAGGAAGGAGATTTGAGGACTTGTATCGACTATCGCGCATTAAACCAGAATACAGTAAAAAAACGTTATCCACTGCCCCTTATTCCCGAATTATTGGATCAAGTCAAAGACGCCCAAATCTATACCAAACTGGACCTTAGTGGGGCGTACCATCTTGTTCGAGTGAAGAAAGGAGACGAATGGAAAACTGCCTTTCGTACCAAATACGGCTTGTATGAATACCAGGTAATGCCTTTTGGACTTTGCAACGCTCCCACTGCATTCCAGTACTTTATGAAGGATGTTTTGCAGGAGTTAATCGACGTTTGCGCCCTGGTTTACATTGATGACATTTTAGTGTATTCTGCTACAAAAGAACACAATGTCAGGCATGTCCGCTCCGTCCTTACTAAACTCTGCCAACATAAACTGTATGCTAAACTCAAAAAATGCTCTTTTCATGTCACCGAAGTGGAGTTCCTCGGTTTTATTCTCACACCAAAAGGTATCAGAATGGATAGGCACAAGGTAGATGCCATTCTTAACTGGCCGTCACCAACTTCATTTAAAGGAATCCAGAGTATGTTGGGTTTTGCAAACTTTTACCGCCGATTCATCCCAGATTTTTCCCAAATAGTGCATCCAATTACATCACAAATACGAAAAAACAATAAAAAGTTCCATTGGACTGAAGAAGCAGAGAAGGCCTTTCAAGAACTTAAGAAAAAGTTCACTTCTGCTCCAGTTCCACAGCATCCTCGCCCAGACCTCCCTTATATAGTTGAAACAGATGCCTCTCGCATGGCTATGGGAGCTGTTCTCTCACAAAGGGACCCATGAACTGGCCAGTTGCACCTGTGGCCTTCTGGTCACGAAAATTCACACTTCCCGAACTCAACTATGCTATCACAGACAAAGAACTCTTGGCTATAAAATCAGCTTTCAAGGCATGGCGACACTATCTCCTTGGTGCTAGACATACTGTCACAGTCATAACTGATCATTGAAACCTGCAATACCTAAAAACAGCAAAGGCTCAATCATCCCGAAACGGAAAGGCTGACGCTTTGTCCCGCATGGGTGTTGATGAAGGTATACGTAACTCCAGATCCAGTAGCCATCATTCCAGAAGACAAAATCCTGGGTCTTACGACAACATTGACACAGGGTAAACTCCAAAACAAGATCCAACTCTTAATGAATCCCACTTTCTCACAAGAGTGGTGTACTCAAGGAAAACATTACACCATTAAAGACCAGTTACCATATTTTAGGAACCGTCTATATTTGCCAAGTAAAGATTTTTTATTTTTATTTGTTATTATTGGTTAATCAGATTTAAACCTTTAACATTCCTCCATTATCAAGTTCATCATCATTAGATAAATGCCCAATATTTGTGGAAATGGGATGAGTTTTCCCGAAACCAGTTCACTCAGTCTAGCCGGCCTGCTAAAATTAGCTCACAATTCCGAACCATCTTCCTCCTGATCCAAATTTAGGGATTCCACAAATTTTAATGCGTCTAGTGTTCTGCCAACCTTTTCAGCTGTCATTAGCCGCTCCCAGTGTTCCTCTTCCGTCTCCTCAGTGATGTTAATAGTGTAACTTCCCTTGTATGGCTGACGTTTCGAGGCCAGGGTCGGGCAGGCTAGCATCACATGCCTGACAGATTCTAGTTGGTCTTTGTTTTTACAGAACCTGCAGTATGCTGTTGATTTTTCAATAAGCCTTCTTCTCCATTTTACCTCTCTGGAATGCCATATCTTAAGCCTGCAGCAAATCAGCAAGTCTCTGTAATGGTTTGACGGAAATTTCAACAGGTATGGTGGGAGCATATTTGGACCTTTTCGTTCCCAGATGATATTATAGCACTGGTTTCTTGTCAGTCTATTCTCCTGTGTTTCCTCCCAGTCCTTTTCTCGGATAGTTCTTTTGGCCTTATCTGGATTACACTTCAAGGTGTCGTCCGAGAGATCTACCTGTTCAAAACTTGCTTTACATCTCATTTTCCAATTGTGGAAAATCATGTCTCCATTTTTACCCCTGTCCATGCTAGGATTTCAAACGGCTGGGATGGATTATCGAGGATACACTTTCTTTAGAGGGATAAGGATTTCCATAGCGCGATTAAGACCATGGATTGGAGCCTTAGTTCGGTTCTTAAAAGCTCTAGTGGTAGCGAGTTTGGGAGGTGTATCTTTCGCCAAAACTAGGACTCACATAGATTCCAGATTTTCCAATTTAGGGCTAGAAGTGCCTCCGCTCCATACGTAATTACGGCCACCACCTTTTGCTTGTAGAAGGTTGTTATCGGCGTCAGGGAAAATTTACCATACTTACGTTGTTAAAGTATTCCTTGGTTGGTCAAGGCCGTTAGATTTCTTAAATCAGTGCATAGTGCGCCTGTTCATTGCAGTTTTTATTTATCCTTTTCCCAAGATATATTGTGTTGTCCACCTCCTCCAATTTTTCCTTTTCCAACGAGCACGTCTGAGTTTTCCCTGCTGATTTTCTTCCACGGTATGTCCTCATGGTTAGAACCATGGTTTTTTATGTTTATTTTCATGTCGTTGTCTTTTAGGTATTTGTTAAAGGCTGCTATCCGTCGCTGCAGTCCTATCGGCGTTTGGTCTGCAAATACAGCGTCATCCGCATACAGCATCCACGGTACCTCAGTTCCATTTATCTTCAGAGGGAAGGCACAGATCTGGTCTTGAGTGATCTTCATGTCTGCCATATATAGGACAAAGAGGAAAGGGGGCTAAGGCACAGCCCTGTTTTATTACCCGGGAAGTTTTGATCTTCCTAGATAGCCCTCCATTAGCTGTAATTTGTATCTGTATCGAGGTGTTGGTGTATAGCTTCCAGCAGGTCTGTCGGGCACCCCCAGTACCTCATTTTTATCCACATGCGCTCTCTGTTTATCCCATCGAATGCCTGTTCGAAGTCAATAAAGGCCAGGTAAGTTGTTTCTTTTCCTTCCAAGGCCTTTGCCTTCAGCAGGTTAATCAGAAACAGATTAAGGGCGGTACCCATGACACTTATGAAGGCTGTTTGTCTCTCATCCAAGATTTGAGTCTGAGAAGCCCATTTTTTTAAGTCCCTTAGCAGGATGGACACGAATAGCTTGCCAATTGACTCCAAAAGCGCAATCGGCCTATAATTGCTGGGGTTTCCTCGGTCCCCCTTTTTATAAATTGGCACGATGTAAGCCTCATTCCACGTGGTTGGAATTTGCTTACCTTGTTTTATTTTTTGGAATAGTGCATATATTAGGTCGGACCAGTCTTCACAGTTTTCTTTCAGCATTTTGTTCGAGATACCATCTGGGCCTGCTGCCCTAGAGGCGCTAAGTTTTTTAATTAACATTAGTATGTCATCTCTATCGAATTCCAGGGCCCATGGAGTGTCATCAGGCATCTTCTCTATAACTTTTTCCTGGGTTTTCCCTTCATACAGTGAGGTGTAATGCTGAAACCAGTTTTCCTCCGAGACTTGGTTAACACCTATTGCCGATTGGTTCAAGTCTCTGTTGTTAATTAGGTCCCACGTACTTCTTGTGTTATTTGTCGATATTGCGGCTAACATTCTCTCTGCATCTCTTTGTATTCGCAGATAGCGAGTTGAGCGCAGCCAATTTTTATATGTTTGCTGGCACTTCCTCAAGAGTTCACATTTCTCCATGTTGTTGGCCTTTTTTATGCGTATGAGGTCCGCTCTATATTGTTTTCATCTGGCAACTACGAGGTTGTCATAGGCATGTTTTTTTTTCAATTTGTTTCACTTTAGTTGGGTCGTGCTTGACAACAAAGGCTTCCAACAACCATTTATACTCGATCACCTTTCTCTGTGGCTTCCTTGTATTCCTGTACCAGTTTTGGTATAACTTGGTTTTTCAGCCTCAATCGATTTCTTCCCCACGGCACCTCCGTTCCCATCATTCTTTTACTCCCTATGGTTGATCTTATTTCCCAAGCGAGTTCTGTTACCAGCAAACAATGATCACTATTCGCTTGTTTAGCTATTGTGAATGAATTTATCCAAGCAAGCGTGTTACCTCCTACAAAACAGTAGTGTAGGCATGATCCCAATTTTCCACTGTGCCATGTATAGCACCCATTAGATCTCCTCTCGTCTGGCTATTTAGCATCCTCATATCACGGATTTGCATATCCTTCATCCATTTCTTTTCTTTTCCTAATAGATGCTCTATTTCTTTTTACCCTTTTTGTCCAACAGTGTGATATTTAGATCCCCATTTAGTAGTATCAGCTGATCTTTTTCCTCAGTCATAGATTTGTCGATGGCATTCATGATGGATTTTAGATAGGTCACCTGCCTCGGCATGTTTTCACTCCAATAGGTGTTGATCAGGATCATCTTTGCCGGCACCTCCTTTTCCTCTGCTTTAAATGTTATTTTCAATATTTGCACATAGGGGTTTAGGATGTGATGTTCTAGCACTTGAAAAGGGCTATCCAGTTTCTTTAATATTATAAATCCCACAAATGGTCTTTCTTTTGGACCATTTCTGGCCGGGTTAATTTAGACTTCATAACCCTCACACACTGGTGGCTCACGCAGCCAAGATTCCTGAATGCAAATAAGGTTGTATTTGGCCAGCAAATTACTGCCCTTAGAGAACAGAGGGTTAAAGCCTCTGGTGTTCCATGAGGCACACTAGACGGGTCTATGCTGGCCCTCCTCACTCTATTGTTTCTTCTTAGTTTAAGGTGCTCGCCATCCATGTCCAATCGTTTGTTTTGTTTCCTGCTTTATTCGGTTTAGTTTTCGCATTCCTTGGGTTCTCTGAGTTATCCACAGTAAACCTCAGAATTTTCAATTTCTTGTCACTTTTTTTAATTATGGATGGGTTCACTTTTTGTTTTTTTTTCCCCTCTTTTTCGTTTTCTTTTAAATCCTTTTCTGTGGCATCCTCATGGACTGGTCTGTTTTTAATGCATTTTTTGTCAGTAGCTTTTTCCCTATTGCGTGCTAACTTCTCCTCCTTGGGTTCCTTTCCTTCCTTCATTATTGTTCTTGGGTTGTTTTGCTTGAAGTCATCATCCAGATCCTCTAATCGGAAACCCTTTTTTTTGAGGATATCACTAGCCGCCAATAATTTCTGCTTGATCTTGTTGGTAGTAAGATGTAATATAACTTGATCCATCCTCTGTTCCCTTGGGAATTCCACTATTTTTATATCATCAGTTGATAACGTGCGTAGAGCTGAGGTTTGGTTGAAAAGAGTCATCACAAAGCTCCTATTTAGCACCGCCTTTCTAGGGCTATTTGATGCAGTTTCTAATTTTAGGTAGCATCCTTTGGGTAGAATGGATTTCCTTGGAATTGGTGGAGGCGACTCTTTCCTTTTCTTGGCTTCAGTATGCTCCTTTTCTCTGTTATTATTTTTTTGTTTTGGTAGGGTGTTTCCATGTTGGTTTTGTGCATTCATCTCTTTATTGGCCTGCTCTTTCCTTTTTTGTTCCAAAGTTCTGAAGTGGGTGGACTCTCTTTCAGCATCACAAACGGGTTCTCTTTCCGAGGGGTCAGCTCTTCTCCCTGACTTCTTAGTGTTCTTGGGAAAGGTCTCTCTTTGAGGTTTCAACCTCTTACGATCTATAGGATTTGAGCCTGGATCTGCGGTTTCCCAGTTGTCTATGGTTTGCCATTCCGATAGGCTGATGCTTTCCCAGTCTTCCCATTTTCCCCATCAACCGCTATACTGTCTAACTCACACATTGCCAGTTCTCTTCTGGGCTTCTTTGCACACTGTATATTTTCTTTTCTGGGCGATGTTCTTAGATTCCTCAGGAATGATCTTGAGCCATTTACCTTCCGTTTTAGGACTTCATTTTTTGATTTTTTCCCATTTTCGTTTTTTTTTTAGCTACCACATTCCTCTTCTGATGGACCGGATCCTTAGGGGTTCCTCCTTCAAAAATGGCAAAGTTGGATTGCTCCGGCTGAGATGTTAGATCACGTTTTTCCTCCTCCTTTTTCCCACGGGAAATCAGAATCACTTCCTCAGGTGGTAACTTTGTTTGTTTGGGGTGGGTACCGTTACCTTGTTTCAATATCATTGGGCCTTTTCCTCCTTTGGGGTTTTCTCCCAAATGGTCACCATCGCTTTTCTGGTTATGCAAACTTCTCATCCATTTGCAGTCCTCAAGGACTGCCTCCATCAATAGTGATTTGTCGTTTGCATCCCTTCTCGCTAATTCACTGAGGCGATTTTGCCAGAGTTGTGTTTAGTTCAGCTTCTTTGTTCATTCGTATATTCAAACTCTGCAAAGACAACTCCATTCGCATATTTGCCTCTTTTATTTGTGTGTTGGTGGTAATCACCTCTTGAACTGAGTTTTTAATCACCTCAGAGAGTTTTAGGAAAGGGGCCAGTGTGATATTTAACGAAGCCATAACCACTTTTTGAATGTGTTCCATGTCCTTTTCTCTTCCAAGTTTACAGGCTTCGCTAATTGTTTGTGAGATTTGTTCTTTCAATAAGTCACCTGGTCCCAGATTTGCGTCTTCCGAGATTGGTGTCTGAGTCATTTTCATTGCCGTTTGAGCCTCACAGACTAGTGTTTGTGAGTATACATCTTTCAATGGGTCACCTGGCCATCGATTTTTCATCTTCAAAAGTTGGTATTTGAGTAATTTTCGTTGATGTTTGATCCCCCTGCTGCTTTGTTGGTATTATGGCAGAGTCCTCAACTTCACAACTTCTCCCTTTTGCTTGTTCTTTGTCCAATGCTGCCATCCTCTTGTTTATTAGGGAGAAACTCTTCCTTTTCTCTCTTGCAATTTTTCCCGTCAATAGCATTATGTCTTGCATGATTTTATTTGCTAGACTTGAGTTGCTCAGGCTTGCTGGTGGCAGGATTAGATTTATATTGGATCTTGGGCTTCCTGATGAGATCGCCCTCTCAGATTGCCCCTGGGCTTGCTCATCACTGAACACAGGGGATTGGTGCGATCTAATCATCTCCTCAAATGAACCTAAGTATAGGCTTCCTTTTTCCCCTTAGTTTTTTGAGGTCGTAGCCATTTCATCATTTTGATTGCTTTTTTGATTGCCTTTATCCTTATATTCTTGATTTCGATGATCTTCCGTGTATGGCTGGAAGATATCAAATATTACTGGGGCTGCCTCCGTAGGGTCTAAGTGTTGTGACTTTTCTCCTGTGTCGATAGTAGAGTCCTATAGGTCTTTTTCCAATTGACCCAACTCAATCGCGTCCCACTGGCCTCCATGTTCCCATGAGGCCTCTGATGCTAATGGGCCACTTGTGGTTCGATTAGGGGGTATCATCACACAACTAGTTTCCTTTGTGGGTATCTTTGGAGTCTCCCTTGATCTGATTTCAGCCCCCACCTCTGCTGGACAGTCATGGTAGTCAGTCATGCCCTTACGCAGGGTGGGTATAGCCAGATTTAGACTTCCGATTAGTTCACATTCTGTCTTGTCAAAGGAATGATGTCCTCCACTGAGGGGGGTAGAGGGTGGAACAGGACTATGCGAGTCATCCCTTGCACGAATTTTGCATATTGACTCTGTCTTCTTGATTTCAATTTCTGGTCTTCGATTGTCTAGAACTTTCTCAAAGAATGAATCCAAAGGCAAACTAGGTTGGCCCGGGCTTCTTTCGGGCTCCTTCGAGGGAGCGGGGCAGTCTCTTAGGGCAATTTTGTCTGATTCACAGACAGTTTGGTTGGCCACATTCCCCTGGCCTGTATAGTCATCAAACGACTTGAATTTTGCAGGGGCTATGTGTGGTTGGCTTGTGGCCCTGCTGCAGTGGGTATTGTACAGGCCATGGGTAGCTCAGAGGACTTTGGAACCAACCGCAAGGTGTCCTCATTTTCCAATAGCAGCAATTAGTTTTTACCTATTTCCATGTTAGCTGTGTTTGCCCCCACAGATAGGCTCTTACGGTTTTTAGTACAAAAGGGTAAGCGGGTCTGTTTTAACATTGTCATTTTCAATGTATGCTCTGGAAGTGAGGCGAATCTTTGCCTTACCTGTAGGCGGGTTCTCAATCCCGTTGCTGGTAGGTCCGGGGGAGCGGGAGCTGACTTCATTCTGTCGTGCAGCTCCTATTGGTAGTGCCCTGTTTTTTTTTTTTGCTCGAATTAGGCTGCCTGCCGCCAGCAAATTAGATCACTTGCAAAGCCACAGCAAGCAGCCAAACAGCACAACAGCGAAGGAATCCACCTAGACGATGCCCTTTGCGCGCTCGGGCTTAGCGCCGCAAGGGTGTCTTGGTGATCATTAAGTAGCACTTCCTGTGGGTGGCACCCGTAGCAGGGGGCGGACAGGGGGTGGGGCCAAACAGCGCAACAGCACTCTTTTCCTTCACCACACATTCCTTGTCCTTTCCTTTTGAGCCGCGTTTCCCTCAGGCCTCCAAAAGCATCCAACAGCTGTCAGGGAGCGGACAGGGAGCAAGTGAGGGGGTCGCAGCCACAGCACAACAGCGAAGGAATCCTCCTAGACGATGCCCTTTGCGCTCTCGGGCTTAGCAAAGATTTACAAGAGCAGGTTATTAAGGGTTATCACGACTCCCTGATTGAAGGTTGTCCTGGAATTGCCAAAACTCTAGCTAAAGTAAAACAAAACTATTGGTGGCCCACATGGCGTAAATACATCATACCATTTATCCAATCTTTTGGTGTGTGTGCACAAAACAAGCCCCAAAAGCAGAAACCAGCTGGTCTTCTCCAACCATTGGAAATTACTCCTGCACCATGGCACACACTGTCCCTTGATTTCATTACAGAATCTACTACTACTAAGATGGTGTTGAATCTTTGACTGGGAGGTAGATCTCTTAGTAGTTGTAGACTTGTTCTCTAAAATGGCACACCTTATTCCTTTTAAGGGTCTTCCAAATGCATCCAGTTTAGCAAAAGTATTCCTGGAGGAAATCGTAAGGCTATAAGGCTTTCCATCGGTCTTGATCTCAGATAGAGGTAGTCAGTTCGTATCCAACTTCTGGAGGAAATGCTGTTCAATGGCCCAAATTGACATTCGACTATCCACAAGTCACCATCCTCAAACAGATGGCCAAACAGAAAGAACAAACCAAACCCTCGAGCAATACTTACGTTGCATGTTACATCAAGTGGAAATAAATTGGAAGGACTTGTTATGAATAGCTGAATATGCCTATAATAATTCATTACACACCAGCACTGGATAAATCCCTTTCTACACTATATATGGTAGACATCCACGTACTTCAGAATTGGATCTCTCAACCCCTTTGGAAATGCCAGTGGTTAAAACCCTACATATGACTATTTCCCAGGCCTTCAAAGAAGCAGCAGAACATTTACTCCAAGCCAAGAACAGACAAAAGAAATTCGCTGACCAACATCATAGTAAAGCCCCCGACTATCAAATTGGAGACAAGGTCCGGTTAGCATCAAAATATGTGCCCATAAAAGGGACTTGGACCTTTCGTCCCTGATATCTGGGACCTTATTCTATTGAATCCATAATAAATCCAGTGGCAGTTAAGTTAGCCCTACCACCCACTATGCAGATTCATCCTGTGTTTCACGTATCACATTCCTGAAACATGTACAACCTGGTACTCGGGCTACAACACCACCAAAACCTTTATTAGTTGACGGAGAACCAGAGTTTGAAGTAAAGGATATCTTAGAATCAAAATACACCAGATCCAAAATATACTATTTAGTTGATTGGAAGGGATACAGCCCTCAAGACAGATCATGGGAACCTAGTGAATACATCCATGCACCTCGCTTAATTAAAAGGTTCCATCAGAATTACCCAGCCAAACCAGGACCAGGCAGAAGTGCCACATATTATATTGAACAAGATAAGGAATCTCCAGTCAGAGGGTGCCCCATATATAATCCCCATATATAATAGCTCATCATGCACGATGCGTGTGAGGTGTGATGCATAGAAAAGAAAAATGCTATAAGCTGCTCTACCAGAGCACCCCGTGCTAGCTGCTCAAAACAAAAATGTGTCATGCTAGTTACATATATATGAAAAATAACAAAACATGTGGCTATGTTATGCCCTATGCTGTAGTTCGCTTATCAATATGCCATACCCTAACATATGCTCAAAGTTTCCCTAACCTGTAGCTGCACTACTTCTGCTAGGATGAATCTTGACCTCTGCTCTGACCTCCACTCTGCCACCGCCGCCATTACACGTGGTCATTACATCACAAGATGGGGTCTGATACCCTACGGTACCTGCACTTGTGTTTTGGGCGGTGCACGTGCATCTGGACAAAGGCCTCTACATGACATCCCGTTTTCTGGTTATTTTCAGAACATTTCCCTGCCTTCAAATTAATTGATAATCAATCAGGTATTTAAATGTGTGTGTTATTTTATTTGTGGATGGAGTAAACATTTAAAAATTGAGATTGATTGTAAAATATGATAATGAAATTGAAAATTAAAATATTGATGGGCACCTGCTACAATCTGATATAATACAATGTATGAGTTTTACATTTACAAAGCAGTCTAAAAACGACTAGAGTGCATTTGAACTTTTTCAATTAGTAGAACATGCATTGATGGGAGGTGTCCTGTTCAGAGCATGGTTACACTTGGAGCTACGCTTAACTATCCTTCTGTTGTAAAGATCAGCCAGAAAGCACAGCGATGCATTTTAATGCTAATTCTTTACTGGTCATGGTGGACAAAAGGCAGAGGAATCTGAGACATGTCAGATTACAGTATCTTTTGTAGGCCCAGTAATTGATTAAGATCATGGACAGGTTCAGGGTAGTGCACACAGTTCTTTCTGTGGGAATAATTCTGCCTTTAAAATAACCCCCAGTATGTCTATTCATTTAACTATTTAGTTAAAAGATTGAGAAGGAAATGTGAGAAGGCAAAAAGGGAAGGAAACAAGAACACACAAAGGAGCGACTGGATGTGAATAGTTAACACATGTGTCGATAGTGTGCAAGGTAAGGTGAGGGAGGTCTCTTCTTGCCAAAGTTCTGATGGTAATTCCAGAAGATGCAGGCATGGACTGTGAACCACTCGTAATCCGTAACCGAGCCGTTTCTTGTAGAATTTAGCAATCAAGAAAGCAGTAATATGTGTCAAAATATCTCAGGGGCTGTTGAAGTCATTAGTGCTGGATATAATTCAATATCAAAGGTAAATTGTGCATTGGTCATGGATTGCATTGTGGGTAAGCAAGTAGTTCTTGAATTCAGCACAAGTAGATTTAAGGAATGTGTGCAGTGATAGGTGTGATGGTGAGTAGCAAGTGTGTGCATGGGTTTCAAGTCATTAAGAGTCAGGCTTCATTGTTTTGAATACTGTAAAGTTTGGATAAAGAGGAGAGTGGAAGGTCCAGTTTGGAGGCTGTTTGTGTAGTCAAGTCTGGAGGGGATGATGACTCCATGGAACAAATGGCAGAATGGAACGCAGGGTGAGACGATGCAGCCCAGATTAAGTTGTTGGATTAAACAAAATGATTTATCCTGCTATGCAGTGAGAGCTTGTCATAAAAGCTTGTCATCAAAGAGTAGTCTGAGGATGAGGTCTGACTTAAGAGGATAACATGTGGATGCAGTGCAGGTGTCAGATAAGGGATGGGGTGAGATGGGCACAGTAAAGCAAGGGTGAATAATGCTGGTTTCTTGCATGCAGGAGAGAGTAAGCGGGCATCACACTTTCAATATTTTAGTCCTTCAATTCTTTGATTTGTTAATATTTCTGAGTGGGGTGCAGCCCACGTTATCGTGCCACTGTGCTAGGCACGTGTAAACTCATAGAAAAAAAGACCAAGGCTGCACACCCTAGTTACCAATCGAGAGGGTTCACAATATATCGTACTTCTGCATAATAGTCAAAGTAAATATTAGCTATGGCAGTGATAACATTTGTGGTAGCACCTAAAATATTGAACGTATTCCACAATCCTCTTCTGGGGACAGAATCAAAAGCAGTCTGAAAAACTATGAAAATGAAGTATAAAGGATGACTATTGGAATGGTGAATTGTTTGTTACAGTAGTGATAATCGGAAAAACTTGGTCAATTGCGCTGCTGCCAGCTCTGAAGCCTGCTTGTAAATCAGATAACTCTTGGTTAGCTGAGAACGAATCTTCTAACCATTGGAGCAGAATCTTCCCATGAATCGTTGCACTAATATCAACTCGAGAAATTGGTCGATGGTTGCTTGTCTCAGAAACGATCTCCATTTTTGGAGATTTTACTTTTTACATTTTTAGATTTTATTTTATTATTGCTTGAGAGCAGTGGAGTGAGAGAGTTGGTAGCCAGCATTTGGACTGGCATTGTTTAACACTCTGCTGATGTGTCTTTGTGAGGTAGGCCAGTGCCTGCTAAGGTAAATTGTTCAGAAGCGCTCTGTGTGCGGAGAAATTCCATTCCATCTCCCGCTATTGGACCCAGCTCCTCTCCCTACTCCCTCTCGCCCCCTCTCCTGATTGGTTTATCCACGAGCCGTGTTGTGCGAGGCTCTAGGCCCTGCATGCTCGCAGATCCGGCACTTTGCTGGTGTTTCTTTGCGAGGTAAGCTGTGCCAGCTAAGGCACTACAAACATTTGCCAGCTGTGTGTGGTTATTTGGTCAGAAGCGCTCTGTGTGTGGTGAAATCCCCCTCCCTCGCCCGCATTCGGACCCGGCACTGTTCCCTCATGCCTCCCGCCCCCTCTCCTGATTGGCTAATCCGCAAGCTAAGCGCTCTGTGCGCTGTGAAATCCGCTTCCCTCGCCCACTTCCGGCCCCAGCCCTGCTCCCTCATCACTCCCGCCCCCTCCTCTGATTGGCCAATCCACGAGCTGTGTTGTGCGAGGCTCTAGGACCTGCACGCTAGCATTTTCACCCAAGGCGTGGTAGAGACAATTTACTACTTGGACAATTTTTGAACCTCAAAAGGAACAGCACCTATAAGAATGACTTCAAGTCAAAAGCAGTTATTTAGAGTGAACGTTTACAACTGAGAGGCTACCCCAAGAAGTTAACCAAGAAGTTAACTGAGCTGAGACCGCCTTTAAAAGAGCGAACAACAGTAAACGAGATGCACTATTAGAATACCAATCACGATCAATTGAAGATTGTTAGGCAGAAACCTGTGCAGTTCCCTCTGGGACCACTGCAAAAGATTTAGAACTACATGTGTTTGGCAGTAAACCCACTTGGTAGCAGTCTGCACCACACAGATTCACTTGTTAGCTGTGGCTGAGCAGTCAGACTTCCCTCAAGAAGAGTTAGGCTGTATTTGGAGTATACAGGATAGGGCAATTTACACAGTAGAACAAGCAGACACGGAGCAGAGCTTGGGTGTAAAGATATACAATTATTTATTTAAAAACACATCTATGGAAAACACACTGGCACTAATATGGCAAACAACTTCAATCACAGTTACTATAAGTATATATCAAAGAAAGAAAGGGTTTGCTCTCAAACTGCGCACACACATAGAATAATAAGCAATTGCAAACTAAATGAGTGGTTTTAATCAGAATTGGTGCAGCCTGACACGTGTTTCGAGCTTCCCGCTCTTCTACTGAGGCTTAATCTTGGCTAGTGTGTATTTTGAATACAAAGGTAGAAGTTGAGTAATCTGACAAAGTTAGGCGTGGGCTCCCATTATTTTGCAGTTGCACGAATGAATTTTCAGTAAATTATTATCTTGCAGTACTTTCACTGCTATGTGGGGAACTCTCCAGTTCCCCACATAGCAGTGAAAGTACTGCAAGATAATAATTTACTGAAAATTCATTCGTGCAACTGCAAAATAATGGGAGCCCACGCCTAACTTTGTCAGATTACTCAACTTCTACCTTTGTATTCAAAATACACACTAGCCAAGATTAAGCCTCAGTAGAAGAGCGGGAAGCTCGAAACACGTGTCAGGCTGCACCAATTCTGATTAAAACCACTCATTTAGTTTGCAATTGCTTATTATTCTATGTGTGTGCGCAGTTTGAGAGCAAACCCTTTCTTTCTCTAATTCCAATTTCCAGTGGGAATTTGGCAGGCTCCTACTCAAGCTCTCAGCCGCAGCCCTATCACAGCCACATAAGTTACCGTTCTATGCGCTGTATCCTGCTGGCCTTTTCTGCCACTTTTTCTTCTAAGTATATATCAATCCCATAACAATATTTCGACAAGTCTAGGTTCAACTGCACCACTTATTTGCAGACAGAGGTGAGTGCTTAACCTAGATGGCACTCTAGTATTCGTTAGAAAGGGAGAGAAAAAGGCAGGGTATGAAACCAACTCAGTACCAACACTTTTACGAAACAAATACAAGGCAAGCAAGGCAGGGTCTACTGTAGATCACAAAGTTCAGAGGCCAGGCCCAATCGGAGAGAGGCAAGGCTGTATGTCCCAAAAGTATCACAGTGGAAATGCACTTCAAGTCTTTGTAGCAAAATGTTACAGAAAGGTTGGACCAGTTTAGAACAAACGTTTAAGAAGGTCTGGAGGCGACCCAATGGAAAGGTAAGGATTTAAGACCCCTCACGCTAACCGTTTCAAGGGAAGCCAGGCGGACAAAGTACCTTGAAAGTGAAGAGACAGCTCCGGCGGGGGCAGTTGTTCCTGGTGGTGGATGCAAGTCAGGGCTTTGCCAGAAGGTGAGAGGATCCCTTCGTCGAGGAAAAGTTGAAGATCGTTGCACCACCAGGGAAGAGGCCAGCCGCGGAGTGCTCAGTCACAAGGCACCACCTTTTGGTAGCGGTGCAGTGGTCAGTGGCTATCTGGTTGCCGGGGTGCTCAGCACGGGCAATTCAACCACTAGACGTCCTGGAAGCGAAGAAAAAGCAAGGGACTTGTTGGGTGTCCTGACCCACGTTTGGACTATTATGCTGCAACATTTGGTGCTGTGGGCTTAGGAAATCCAAGAGGGCGGAAAAGCCCACATTTTGCGCCAGAATCCTAGAGAACCGTGCAGTTTTGAACACAACAAAGTGGTCCCCTAATGTGCCACCCACCAGTACAAGCATGATGGGCCAGGGGTGCCATGAGTGGAATGTGTGCCAAAGGAAAAACAGCAGTGCCTGTTAGCTTAAAAGCGCTTTAAAATCATCTTTGTTTCCCTGAATGCAAGCTAAAAATGCCTATTTTAAACATCACAAGATATTCAAAAATCTCAATGAACACCAGCAGACATTTGGCAGAATGTGTTCTTGCGTGCATACTAAATCTGGAAAGAGAAAGAGCCCAAAACCATGTTCAGAACAAAACTGGCTGAGCTGTGGATGTCAGCAGCTTAACTGAAATTGGATTTAAAACCACTAAAATCGAAATGTTTAAAATAAATGAGTGAACTACTTTTGAGTATAACATAGGTTGCAACTGTTAAATGTCATAGTTTTGAATTTAGAATCAGCGTTCTAGCTGCATGTGTAAAAATTGTCAGTGTGATTTGAATGTAGAAAACTGGGAACTAAAGTGACATTTGGCTGAAGCCTGGCTTGAAGAGAGTGGATTCTGCCTGACAACTACCCCCGACAGGAGAGGGAATTCAGCAGCTGTGTTCCCAGGCCTGGCTGCATCCTGCTGCCCCTGCCAAAAGGAGATGACACCTCTCTGATTGAATTAGGGGAGTGCCACCTGGGGACTACAGGAAACTAAACAAAGCACTGTCCCTGGCTCAGGCAAATGTTATATTAGGGGGGTCGTAAATGGCTTCCTCTTGGGAGAAACTGCGAGGGGCAGTGTCTGTAAGAGCAAGCAGAGCTTGGGGGAAGTGGATAAACCAGAAATTCCACCATGTGCTTTGGAAAACCACACCCCTTTGGGGCCAGAGCATGATTTTAAAAAGATGGATAATTCACAGTGCGGACTTGTCAAAATGATATAAATAACATCATCATTCTTGTGATTTTTCTGTGCACATTTTAAGAGGTGTTAGGACCCCGTGGTATGTTCTTGAAGATAGTAGCGGAATAAAATGTTGTTACTCCAAATGTATGCATGTTAAAAATCTGACACTTTATCATCTGAAACCCATATCCCTGGTGCACATTTGTGTAAAATCTGGAAAGGTTTAGAGGTCGGTATCTGGATGAAAAGGGGAGAATTCTGTCATAAGTGGACACAACATCGTACAAAGACAGGGATCGGATGGTATGGTGCAACAGAAAATATGTTAACTGGACCTATAACATTAGAAAAATGGTACATAGATAAATATGTATTTGGGTCAGAAATAGATTTGTGTGCAATTTGACAAGGGGAGGTACCTCTGACCATAAAACCTACAGCATCACTCTGACACTCCATTTCTTTCCCCCAATCAAGGGAGAGAGGAAAGCTTGGCCAATGATAAGTGAGAGGGGCAGGCTTAGCTAGGCCCAGGCACACACCCATTTTCAAAACACATAAAAGGAACATTGAAACCCAGGTAGAGACATTCACTTTCCACTTTCTTGTGGGACGCTTTGCCGGGAGACTCCAGACTTCAAATCCATCAACCTCCAGAGACCAGAGATCCAGAGAGACCAGAGATCCAGAGAGACCAGAGATCCAGAGAGACCAGAACTGTGCAGTGCTGAGAGTAGAACCAGAGACCAGACCGCTGTGAAGAACCGCTAGCGGAAGTCCAGCCAATCCTGACCCGATCGGTGACAAAGTCGCATTCCTGTCCAAAATCTAGTGTGAGTACCCAGCTAGCACTGTGCCAAAACCAATCTCTTAGTTTAAAATAATCTAATCCAAACTATTTTAGCCTATTCGAACTGCCTCCTAGAATCGTGTCATTCTGTCATCTTTAAAACTGAAAACTGTCATCTGTCATTCTGAGCTTTAAAATTTCAAATCCGAAAAACTACCTTTACTAAATCGGCCGTATCTCCGGAACCGTTTGTGCTAGGAGCAAAATATTTGTCCTTGCTTTCCTTCACTAAAATTCGTTTGCAACCTGACAATCATTCATAGAGCATTGCTAAAGTGATCCTGAACTAATACAAAGTAGCTGTCACCCACCCTGAACCTCTAGAGGGAATTAAAATCATGTTAGCATATTTTGTTTTTTATTTTTTTTTTATTTTTATTGGGTTATGTTGCAACCCTTTAAAAAAGAACAAACACAAGCCAAGCCTTAACATTCATCTCGGATCAGTGCCAACCCTCATCTCACCATCTATTTCCCATAACATGGGCTCGGGTATGGATCTCAGAGCGACCCAACGATCGAGTCCACCGAGACATCGTGTAGATGATCTTTTATAATACGAAGGAAAGAAACCAGTGCATATAGCATCGCTCTGTTTGATCCCTCAAACAGGGCTCTCCACCAATCATCTCGGGTGAGGAACTGAAAGTTAATTGTTATTGGGCTAAAGATGTTAACTCTTTTAGACTCAAACTCGGGGCACATTAGGATTAGATGTTTCAGAGTTTCTTTGGAGGTGGCGCAGAAACGACAAGTAAGGTTCAAGTCCGGGGATTGTGACCAGTAGCAGAGGCGTTCTTTAGTTGTCATAGCATTCAGTCTAAAGTGGAGATAAAAGGCCCGAGCCCACTGGTCCGGAAAATAAGCCAAATACAGAGGTACACATCCATATGCCCTTGCCTCGACCGGCGCTTCGAGCATGGACCTCGATTTGGCTCGTTTATCACAGGTCTGAATCCAGTCGTTTCTCCAGATCTTTAGTTTTGCAGCATCTGGATTTTCGAGCAGCAGTTGCATCGTGGTATCGTACGTGTTAAGCACATCATGGCATAGCTTGTTCCATTGTAATGCAATTGTAGGGGCCTTGGCAGACTGTAAGTTGTGTAAAATATCCATCTGGGGCAATGTGCTCTTCATGTTTAATTTCCTGAAAACGCTTAGAAGTTTCCAAGCAACTTTCGCTTGCATAGATATGTATCCAAGTTCATATCTAATGCACACTGTGGCGGTGCCTTTGGGAAGATGGAGAACCCTAGACCAAAAGATGTTTTCTAAGGAATTCCACACTTCAGACCCACACCCAAAGGCGTTTTCGTCAGCGTATATCAGAGACGGTACCACCTTCTGCTGGAAGAAAGTTAGCGTTGGTCTTAAACTAAATTTTCCAAACTTTTTGTTGATTAAGACTGCTTGGCATGCCAATTGACGGCATTTTTTCTTGGCTGAATCAACCCAGGGTGCGTCATTTATGCTAGCACTTAGCTGCATGCCTAGGTATCTGGTGTTAAGCACACGCCCAATGGGTTCTTTGTTCACATACCATTTGAATTTCTGCTGAATCATATTAGATCCTTGGAGTCTTTCAAGGACCATAGCTTCGCATTTCCCTCTGTTGATAACCAGCCCGTTCTCTGTTAGATATTTTTCCACGGCATTCAGTTTCCACTGTAGACCTATAGGAGTTGAGTCTATCAGAATGATGTCGTCTGCATAGACTAAATAATCCACATGGGAGCCATGGAGTTTTGGCGGGAAAGTGCAGAGACCACAGAATGTATTCTTGATATCGGATATGAATAAGTTAAATAGGATTGCCGCAAGCGGGCATCCTTGCTTGACACCTCGAAAGATGTCAATTGGTGAAGAAAGGTTGCCTTTTTGATCTAGTCGAACTCTGATGGTCGTGTCCGTGTGGAGTTCATAAATGGCGGCTAACAGACTTGCAGGGCAGTTCCATTTGGTCAGTTTGGACCAGAGCAGTTCTCTATTAATGGTGTCGAATGCCTGGGACAAGTCCACGAAGGCGAGATAAATCTTGGAATTAGATCGTAAGGCTTCCATTTTCAATAGGTTTAGTATTAAGAGGTTAATACCGCAGCCCAAACCTTTGACGAAACCAGTTTGTCTAGGGTCCATCTGGTTGCAATTTGTTAACCATTCCGTCAGTTTTTGTTGAAGGAGAGTAGCATAGACCTTGCCCAATACGTCAAGTAGAGCAATTGGTCTATAATTCTTTGGATTGTGGCGGTCGCCTTTTTTGAAAATGGGTATAATCACTGCCGATTTCCAGGACATGGGAGTCTTGCAGTTATTGACAATCCTTTTGAACAATAGCTCGCAGAAGGTGGTCCATATTTCAGGTTGGAGCTTGAGCGTAAAGTTCGTTAGGCCATCAGGACCAGGGGCTCTTGAGTTGTGCAAGTTCTTAATGACTCTCAATATATCCTCATGGTCGAAGACCAAGTCCCAATGTGACAGTGCAGGAGGCCTCCAAGCAGCAACCTCATTGTTATTGCAGTAGAGGTTTGCATAGAAGGATACCCACTCGGCCTCAGAGACCAAGTTAGCCTGGAGAGCGTGTTGAGGAGGAGCATATTTTTCACTTCTTTGCATACCACCTTTAAAGTACTTTGCCTGTGTTTAAAATCATCCCCGTTGCTCTAAGCTTGCTAGGGGGGGAACTGAATTATATTTGACTGCATTCCTGAGAACTGTGTGCTTTTCTTCCATCTCTTTACATTGCATAAGGGCGGGGGGGACGGGGGGGGTGAATTGCTACCAGGGGGAAAAGTGATTGTATTGCTTTGGTTGAAATCATATCAAGTTTATTTTCTGTACTGCATTTTCATTCATCATTGCATTGTCCTTGAAGCCATAAAAGCATTCTCAGCTACTTTATCCTCTCTATATCAACTTCTAAGCCATTAAAAAGAGTGTACCACTATAACATTATCCATTGTTGATCAACATCATATTCTCAAGTGTGATATCAAATATTAATTTACTATAAAAGTGTGATAGATATATATTGTTTAATTTTCAAATAAACCTTTTAATTTGCAAAACAAACCTACTTCTTGGCTCAGTAGGGTCAGGGGGATTCTAAGAGAGGGGTGTTATATAAGGGTTGTCATCCAGAGTAAACGAACTGGACATAAAAATATATCAATAAGGGTTTCCCTCCGCATCCCAGACTAGGCATTGACTTAGCTGTAGTGTTGAATTGAAGTCGCTTACAAAGTGGGGGCTCGTAGCCAGAGATTCTGGATTAGCTTTACCACTTGTGCAGCTTAAAACAGTGTGCCAACTGACCCGATACACATATCCGGTTAGATCACCACGCTGTTTTACACTGTGAAAGCACTCCTCAAAGGAACGCTCCAAGGAAACAGTCTGTTTTGCAAAATAAAATACAAACTTCTGTAAGTCAGGAAGGAACTCAAATTCCAGAATGACGACACCGGTAGACATCAAAATAGCCAGAGAGCACTTCTTACATAAGCTATTTGTGAGAGGTGAATGGACTGAGCAGGGCCAGGATGCGTGGTTGCAGGCAATCACACAAAATGTCACTGCAACTGGGTTAGATAACTGGAGAGATCAGGGTCCCTTACATGTGGCCCTGAGTGAACTATACATGGCTCCTAAAGCTAAAGATGAACACGACAAGATGGTTAGGATAGCGGCATATTTGTATCTATATATGGGTGCCATACAGGACAAATGTGCTGAAGGCCAAGATCTGGCAAGTAGGCAACTGTTGGCATTAGAGAAGGCCCAATCTGACCTGGTCTCTTCTGAGCAGAGGCTGCAGAGGAGACAGGAGTCAGAAAATGATAGTAGGCAGTATATCATTAAAATAAAAGAGGACATGGATATACTGCAACAGGAAAAGACAGACCAGGATACCAGAATTCTGGCTTTGCAGAAGGAACACCAATACAGTTTGGACTCCTTACTGCAGAGCCAGAAAAAGCTGGAGCAACAGATCAATTTCAACAGGGCATGCACAGAGCAGGTAGCCACCCTGCAAATCCAACTAGACAGAGAGAAAGAGGAAAGCAATAAATTGATTTTGAAAGACCTGGATACCCAGGCAGAGTTTGATGAAGAACGCTAGAAAGCTGGTGCCTTTCAAAGGCAGAGGGACGACCTGGCGTCACAAATGCAGGCTCTTGGTCAGGAAAGGGATACCTTAGGCCAGGAAGTCTGCCATTTAAAAAGAAAAATTGAAGAAAATCACTTGGCCCTCCAGGGGTTGGGTGACCTCAAAAAAGAGCATCAGGGCTTGCTAGAGCACACCAGGAGGGTGGAAGAGGCTCTGGCAAGAAAGGAGCAGGCCAGTAGGGATAGGGCTCAGGAGGTAACCCTCCTGCAGCAAAGACTGGCCCAGTACTCCAGGACCAATCAGGAGGCACAGAGAGAGAATGAGGCTCTCTGCCAGCACAATGATAGGCTCCAGCAACAGGTAGCCATGCAGGAGAGACTGATAGAGTCTAGTAAGGCCTTAACTGAGGAACTGAAAGTGCAGGATCTTGCATTGCAACAGGGAGCAGGGGCTGATAGAGATGAGGTTAGCTGGGAAAGGGAAACGCCTGAGCATAACCTCAGGAGCCCTAGTACCAGAGGCCTTCATCTCTCCCAGTCCCTGGACTCTGCCACCCCCATGTCCCATGGCACACATGAGCACAGGGCCATAGGGATGGCAGATTACTATCCAGCCAAAAGGATGGGGCTCATAGGCCAGTACCACCCAGGAATGGATGGGCGGGCACCCGGGTATGGGCACCTAAGTACAGTTCAATTTAGTGGGGAACCCCAGGAAATTAGGCCCCCTAAGGGCATCCTAAAAACCTCTGCCCAGTTAGGTCACTGGGGGGGTACCCATCAAATCCTGGTAGCAAGGAGGGATCTGAAGACTCCTCTGAGCGTCACAGGACACAGGAGACCAGGTCCCCACATTCTGCCAGTTATTCCCAGGCTCGCAGAATCCGGGAAAACCTGGAAGATCAGACGGGCACCTCTGGGAGCAGTGCTTCTGAATCAGAGGATGAATGGACCAGCGTTACCCGAACCAAAAAGGCCAATAAGGTGAAAAGGGCCTTGATTAAGGACCCCTTAAAACAGATTAAGGCAATCAGGAGTGTCATCACGCCTTATCATAAGAACGGCAAGTATTCTGTTTGGGAACACTTGGAGTTCTATGAGCAAATGATGGAGACTTTCCATTTGAAGGACAGCAGTAGCTGCATCCAGTACGTCAAATGGACATTCTCCCCTGAATACTCCAGTTTCTTTGCGGGGCTGGAGGACCAAAATCATTCAAGATGGTCCACATATAGGGCGGCCATCTTGAAAAATAAATCTGTACATAGAAATCCCCAAGAGGCTCGCAAGGCAGCCTACAATTTGCAATGTGGGGAGGATCAGGCCCTACAAGAATTTGTGCAAGAATTGAAGCGTGCCTTTGTGCAGACCACCAGAAGGGTGCACACAGACAGCAGAGAATTCATTAACACATTTTTCCATGCTCTTCCCAAGTACATAATGACCCAGCTCGTGAGAGATTTTCACGAGAAAAGATCTTTAGACTGGGTCATTGAGCAAGCCACCCGGATCTATGAGGTGCAGTAGCCCATAGAAAATAAAAGTAATGCGCAGAAAAAACCCAAAACCAACAGCACCCCTGCTGCTGCCAAGGTGGCGGAGGTAAAGGTTGCCCCCGTTTTAGATTTGGATATGGGGGGCCTAAAAACCTGCCTGCGCCAAATAATTCACAGCCCAGAAGGCCCTCGGGCCAGTCACAGACAGGGAGTCGAGGAGGTAGTCCCACAAATGGGGTCCCTCGCTCCCCTGATTATGTAAGTCCCTGCTACAAGGGAAACCGACCCATCCTGGGTTATGTGTGGAATCCTCCAGCCCAAGGGCGGAATCCAGCCAAGCGCCTAACCCGGGGGACTTCCCTCCTAACTTCCCCCAGGAGGGCATAAATTCACCAAATCCTGGGCAGGATTTTTTCCCCAGGTATCCACCCAATTTCCAACCCCAAACTCATCCATCCTTCTTTCCCCAATTCCCTGAGCCCAGACCACCTAATCCGGGAGAGGGGAGGCCAAGGGTGAAGGGGTACCCAAATCTTCCCAACCCGGGATATTACCAGAGAAGGGATAGCTACCCTTCCCGGGATCAGCCCAGGGGAGAAAACAGAACCCCGTATCAACCTGAGCGAGTTTCCCAACTTGAGCGCCAGGTCCAAAATATGGCACAGGATCTGGGTCACATACTGAGGGCTCAACAGAACCCTCAGATGAGCATGCCACTGCAGAATGCCCCAAACTCTGGACCTGGTGCTCCAGAACAATAACAGGGGCAGCACCCCGATAACCCACCGATTCCCAGGGAGGATGCACAAGGGGAAGAGGGGTGTAAAGCCTTGGAGGAAGCTTCCTTCCCAACTTGTAAACAGCCCCTGGAAAACCAGGAACCGGAAACAAAATCTCCTGCCCCTGAAAGCCTGCCTCCCAAGGAGCAGAGAGGAGGTAGGAGAAACAAAGGACCCAAACAGACCCACTTTGTGTAGGAGGTACACGTCTTCCAATTTGAGGGAGAGGGATCCTCGGAAGATCCTGGGAATAGGATCTTCTCCTTCAGAGATGGGGGAACTCCTCCCAAGGAAAAATGGGTCACAAGAGATTCCAATCCAGACTGGGTAGATGTGGGAATTGAGATGTCGCCGCCCATCATTCTGTCCCAGAACCAACAAAACCAAAAACCCCTGGTTCAAACCCATCCCGGTGACTGCCTCCCAAAAGGCAAGGGCGGCCCAGAACCGGAACCAGGGGAACCTAAAACCGAATCAACAGACTGGGTAGATTTGGGGATTGAGCTGTCGCTGGCCATCATTCTATCCCAGAACCAACAATACCAAAATCCCATGGGTCAAACCCATCCTAATGACTGGTCCAAAAAGGGGGGGGGGCGGCCCAGAACCCGAAACCATTTCCAGTTGACAACTTTTTCTTTCAGATTCCCCAGGCTCTTCACAGAATTCTGCCCAAATCTCTTCGCTAGCAATATCCAAAACCAGAAAATTAGCCCAGCAGTTGTCCAAAAATGTGCATTATCTGTGCCCCCTTGAGGAGAAGGAGGGAAGATACTATGCCCCGGTACAAGTACAGGGGCAGGGTACAATTTTGGCACTGGTGGACACTGTATCCCAAGCTACCCTTCTGTCCAAAAGGGCCTTTGATGAACTAAATGCAGGAAGGGGGGGAATTACCGTATTCCTCTCACCTCTCTTCCTGGACAACTCCAGAACTTTGACGGGAAGGAAATTCCCATCGACGGGACTGCAGATTTTGACATCAAAATTGGGCGACACAAGGTGAAACACCCGGTCATAGTAGTGACTCCAGAGGGCACCCCTTGTTTACTAGGGAATGACCTCCTGAGAAGGTTGTCACCTCTAATAGATTGCGTAAACAAGGTCCTCTGGACCCAGATTAGCCGACCAATAAAATCAAAACAGAGTGTCAACCATGTTAGTTTAAATGGCACCTGCCACATGGTTGAAAAAAAATCTGACCAAGTAGAATTTCACTTCCAGAACAACCAAATTCCAGACGTGACAGTAATAGCAGTAGGACAACAGACTGGTGATGGGGGGTCCTCTCTGTTTCTGAAAATCAACCTTCCTTCCAGTTTAAGGTGGTATTCCACACTGAAGGGAAACACTCTGAAATTCTTTACCAATCCACAATCAGACACTCCCACTCCTATAGTCCAGAAAGATGTGAAATCAGCTCAGAGCCTGGCTGATATTCAGCAAATTGGAGAGCAGTTGTTCATCCCCGTTCAGTTAAATGATGGGAAGGACTCTGTTCTCGTCCCGAGTGTGTGTGAACAACGGTAAGAGCTTCATCAGCGAAGCCATGTTCCGCCAACTCCCAAAAGATCCAGCCATTCCCACATTCAAACTGATAGACAAATGGGAAATGGACCTGGAAGCACCCAATTCCAAACATCTCCTGCCAAGCAGGTGTATGCTCAAAATCTCCATTGGCAACAAGAGCATAGTCCATAATTGTTGGGTCGTGCGAGACGTCACTGCCACCTTTTACTTAGGCAGTGACATTCTCAATCGCTTTGCCATTAGTTTGGACCTAATAAACTTCAAAGCTTGGTCCCGATTAGCAGATAATCCCATGGGCTTTGATGATCCAGAAAAAGCATTTAGGTCAGCTCAATTGCTACCTTATTCAGTTGAAATTCAGGTTAAAGAGGAAGTCACCATCCCAGAAAGGGCCCGACAATTCTCCCTGGAAGTGAAAGTTAAAAGAGGACAAAAATTGAAAAACCCTGATGCTTATATTCATCTAAATGCTTCTCTCCAACAACAAGGGTTAGGGGTAAACCCAACACCATTAGTCAACATAGAACATGACACCATTCCAATAGAGGTGGATAACAGCGACTTAAAGAGTATTACTCTAGCCGCAGGCACCATTATTGGAATGGCGGTTGATGACCGACATTTCTCCATTGATTTAGGAAATGAACTTTTAGGACCAATCCCCAAGGACTGTTTTGACAGTGACAGTGATGACAATACAACACCAGACAGGATTTTCACCCGGCATGGGGGGAACTTCCTGGTGTACACTTCTTGCCCTTATGGTAAGGAAGATGTGACTTGTGACTTCAGGAGGGATGAGGTGATTTTCCAGGTCCATGAGGGCTGCCTTTCCCATCTGAAGCCTCCAGTCCAAATCAGCACTCTGACCAGGGACTTCTCCACCCAGCTGGAGGAGGCCGCTGAGATAGCTAAACCAGAAGCCTTTCCAGGCTTCAGGCAGATGGTGGAAGAGAGAGTCAACCTAGCTGATGCCTGCGTGAACCTGGAACAGAAGTAAAAGTTGAAACAAGTTTTCTTGGATTTCCAAGATCTCTTTGCGGTCGACTCATATGACTGTGGTCGCACCGACATCCACACAACAACAATTCCCACGGACCCTGGAATGACTTCAGTGTTCATGAAGCAATATCGTTTGCCTCTCGCATCCATGGAGTCCCTTACTGAAATAATTAAGAACCTTGAGTCCCAGGGAATAATCCGTCCAGTACACAGCACCTTCAATAATCCGGTGCTGGGAATATTGAAGCCAAACGGCCAGTGGAGACTCTGCGCTGACCTTAGGGAGCTCAACAAACGGGTCCATACTTCCCGATGGCCTCTGCCCTACATTGACCAAGGGCTGGCCCAGATCCAGGGGTCACAGGTATTCACTGCAATAGACCTGACCAATGGATACTGGACCGTGCCTATCAGTAGGGAGGACCAATACAAACTGGCTTTTACCTTTGGGGGCCAGCAGTACACATGGACCCGGACTCCCTTCGGATACCTCAACTCCGGCAATGAATTCAACATTTTCCTACATAAGGCCATGCCCGACCTGGGTGCGAGGGGTAACCTGGCTTATGTAGATGATGTCCTCATCAAAAGTTCATCTGTGGAAGAACACCTAGCGGAGATCCGTTATGTTCTGACACAGTTGAGGGCCGCCGGAGCAAAACTTTCCTTTCAGAAAGAACAATGGTGTAGAACCCGTGTTAATTTCTTGGGGCATGAGATTACTCCTCAGGGTCTCTGTCCCCAAGAAAAGAAAGTGGAAGCACTTCAGAAACTTAAGGATCCCACAACTCTGCGGGAACTAAGGAGCCTCCTTGGACTGACTAATTACAGCAGAAAGTTCATTGAGGGCTACACAGAGATCACCAGACCTCTGATTCATCTCTTAAAGAGGGGGGTCAAGTGGGAAGGGGTCCAGAACAATACGAAGCAGTAAGACAACTCAAGAGAAGCCTCTCACAAGCGCCTTGCCTAGCTTACCCTGTCAGAAACAAGGAGTTCTTCCTGGAGACAGGGTTCTCTAATATGTGCTTGACGGCAGTATTATACCAAAAGCATGACAAAGTCATCTCCTATGCAAGCAAAACTTTATCCTCTGTGGAGGAAAAATTCAACGATTTTGAGAAGGCACTCCTGGCAAAGGTGTGGGCATTGAAGAATTACTGCCCATTTATCCAGGGGGAACACATCATAGTGGAGACTCCACACCAGCCTCTGCAATATCTCCAAAGTGACAGAATCCGGGCCGGGAATGTGAGTAATTCCCGAATTACTTCCTGGATTCTGTCAATGCAAGGCTTTCCTGTAGAGGTCAGATATGGCCAAAACAAGAAGAGTCCCCTTGCGCAAGGTCTGGCTGACTTGCATGATTGTGCCAGAGAAAACTGTCTTGAGGACGAAAGTCTAAAAATCAAGGACAACATGGAGGCATACCTTAATTCCCCACACAAAGTCTTTGAAGAAGACAAGTGTGAGGGAATGCCCACTGTCTATGTGGATGGATGCTCTTACCATGTTGACAACAATGGGGAAAAAGAACTTGTGGCCGGCGTAGGGAACGCATGGGTGAATGAGTCCCCAGAACACTCCGCTGGATACAAAATTGGTCCTCGAAGTAGTCAGGTGGCAGAATTGATGGCTGTGCAACAAGCCATCCTCACTGCTGTCCAACATCAACTCCACGAACTGGTCATAATCACATATTCGGATTATGTACGGAACGGGTTCGTGGAGCACCTGTTAACTGGAAAACCAGAGGCATGCTATGTGCTAATAACAAACCTTTGAAACATGGGAAGTTAATCCAAAACATTGATGATCTGGTCACCTCGAATGGGATGACCATCTATTGGAAAAAGATCAAGGGTCATTCCAAAGTAGAGGGACCAGACAAAACTGGAAATGACTTAGCTGATCAGCTGGCCAAAACCGGGGCCATCAAAGGGGATCTAATAGAAATAGAGTCCCTGTTGGGGGAAATCCAGGTCACTGCTATCACTAGGTCCCAGACAAATGCTCACAATGATCTTTCAACTGCACAATGGAGTAAGCAGACCCCTGATGCTGATTTGATTACAGCTCAGAAGGGGGATCCAATAATTGGTAAGTTTTACCAACACATTGAGGACCCTGAGAACTTTCCCCTGACGGATACAGATTACATTGGGAAAGAGGACCTAAGAGTGTTAATGAAATGTCCAAAAAGGTTCCGAATCCAAGACGGTTTGTTGGTAAGGAAATCCCAAGCTGGCCATGATCAGTGGGTGGTCCCTACCTCATTCCAAAGCCTGATGTTAAGTCACGCTCATGATGCGGCCACCGCCAGTCATAGGGGGTTTCACACAACACTGGAAATCTTAAGAGAGGTTGCATACTGGCCACACATGGGGCAGGACCTCGACCAATACTTGAAGGGGTGTCTTGTGTGTGCACAATTTCAGCCATCATCCCTCACACACCGTGCACCTCTCCAAAAGAGGGGGATGACACTGCCATGGTCAGATTTGCAAATCGACTTCGTAGGCCCTGTAATTCGCTCGTCTAGAGGAAACAAGTACATGTTGACCGTCACATGCTTGTTTACCAAGTGGGTGGAATGTCTCCCGGCCCCAAATTGCAAGGCAGAAACAGCAGCTGCCCTGATGATTAACCACATCTTTTCCCGTTTTGGGCTACCTCAAAGGATTGAGTCAGACAGAGGTAGCCATTTCACCAGCGAGGTAATGACAGAGATATGGGAGATACTGGGGGTCAAAAGGAAGCTACATATTGCTTACAGGCCAGCTTCTTCTGGAGCAGTAGAACGCTACAACCGAACCATTGTGAGCATCTTAAAAAAGTTTGTGCAGATTCTGGGCCAAGTTGGGGTATCCGATTACCTCTGGTCCTAATGACCATCAGATCTACCCCTTCATCTGCAACTAAAATGTCACCATTTGAGTTGATGACTGGACGCAGTTGGTGCTTCCCCAGCATTTGCTCTACAGGACCCAAGAGCAGACACTGATAAATGCCTCCACAACTCATGAGTATGTGGAGAATTTAAGGAAACACCTCCAACATGCTTTTGCCTGTGCTCAGCGGAATCTAGAAAGATCAGCTGATAGCATGAAGACCTACTACGACCTGAAAACCACCAGGAAGGAATATACTGTGGGAGACCGGGTCTATCTATACAATTTCCAAAGAAACCAGGCCAAACAGCAAAAGTTTTTGCCTACGTGGAAGGGACCGTTTGAAATTATAGACAAAATCTCCCCAGTAGCCTATAAGATCCCCATCCCCAAAGGTAGTCTGGCGGAAGGGGAAGACAAGTGGGTCCATATTAATCAGCTAAAGTGTTGCCATCCCAGGCACACTCTGCAACAACTGGAGGAATCCTCTGGAATCCCAGAGGGGACCGCTCCAGATTAATCCAGTTCCAGCCTAAATTATCCCATGTAGATAGTCTCTAAAATATTATGATTCTTGTAAAATTATTTCCTGTTATATCTTGTTTTCAAAACAAGACTGAAAAATGTAACCGGATGTATAAAATGTATGTGTTCGCCACACCATTAATAGTGGTGGAGAAATGTCTACGAATAGGTATTGCCGCTTTTGCTTTATCATCCTAGGAGAGATGAAACCACTGAGACTGACCAAGGAGAACGACCCAGAGACCGGGAGCAAAGATCCGAGGGGCCCGGGGTACCGCCCAATATTCCCATCAGGACAGGCGAGGAGAACCGATCGATCCAACCGGATGGAGGAAAAGATGCTGAACTGTGCCATCTACGGAATTGGAAGAAGATGATGCGGACATACCAGCGCGTGGATCAAAACATCCTTTGCACCCGACTCCCCCTCGACTAGAAATCAAAGTGCAGTCGGGCGGGGGGGTTTGTTGGGTGTCCTGACCCACGTTTGGACTATTATGCTGCAACATTTAGTGCTATGGGCTTAGGAAATCCAAGAGGGCAGCAAAGCCCACATTTTGCGCCAGAATCCTAGAGAACCGTGTAGTTTTGCGCACAACAAAGTGGTCCCCTAACCTGCCACCCACCAGTGCAAGCATGATGGGCCAGGGGTGCCATGAGTGGAATGTGTGCCAAAGGAAAAACAGCAGTGCCTGTTATCTTAAAAGCGCTTTAAAATCAACTTTGTTTCCCTGAATGCAAGCTAAAAATGCCTATTTTAAACATCACAAGATATTCAAAAATCTCAATGAACACCAGCAGACATTTGGCAGAATGTATTCTTGCGTGCATACTAAATCTTGAAAGAGAAAGAGCCCAAAACCATGTTCATAACAAAACTGGCTGAGCTGTGGATGTTGGCAGCTTAACTGAAATTGGATTTAAAACCACTAAAATCGAAATGTTTAAAATAAATTAGTGCCCTACTTTTGAGTGTAACATAGGTTGCAACTGTTAAATGTCATAGTTTTGAACTTAGAATCAGCGTTCTAGCTGCATGTGTAAAAATTGTCAGTGTGATTTGAATGTAGAAAACTGGGAACTAAAGTGACATTTAGCTGAAGCCTGGCTTGAAGAGAGTGGATTCTGCCTAACAACTACCCCCGACAGGAGAGGGGATTCAGCTGCTGTGTTCCCAGGCCTGGCTGCATCCTGCTGCCCCTGCCAAAAGGAGATGACACCTCTCTGATTGAATTAGGGGAGTGTCACCTGGGGACTACAGGAAACTAAACAAAGCACTTTCCCTGGCTCAGGCAAATGTTATATTAGGGGGTCGTAAATGGCTTCCTCTTGGGAGAAACTGGGAGGGGCAGTGCCTGTGAGACCAAGCTGAGCTTGGGGGAAGTGGATAAACCAGAAATTCCACCATGTGCTTTGGAAAACCACACCCCTTTGGGGCCAGAGCATGATTTTAAAAAGATGGATAATTCACAGTGCCGACTTGTCAAAATTATATAAATAACATCATCATTCTTGTGATTTTTCTGTGCACATTTTAAGAGGTGTTAGGACCCTGTGGTATGTTCTTGGGGATAGTAGCGGAAAAAAAGGTTGTTACTCCAAATGTATGCATGTTAAAAATCTGACACTTTATCATCTGAAACCCATATCCCTGGTGCACATTTGTGTAAAATCTGGAAAGGTTTAGAGGTCGTTATCTGGATGAAAAGGGGAGAATTCTGTCATAAGTGGACACGACATCGTACAAAGACAGGGATCGGATGGTTTGGTGCTACAGAAAATATGTTAACTGGACCTATAATATTAGAAAAATGGTACATAGATAAATATGTATTTGGGTAAGAAATAGATTCGTGTGCAGTTTGACAAGGAGAGGTTCCTCTGACCATAAAACCTACAGCATCACTCTGACACTCCATTTCTTTCCCACAATCCAGGGAGAGAGGAAAGCTTGGCCAATGATAAGTGAGAGGGGCAGGCTTAGCTAGGCCCAGGCACACACCCATTTTCAAAACACATAAAAGGAACATTGAAACCCAGGTAGAGACATTCACTTTCCACTTTCTTGCAGGACGCTTTGCCGGGAGACTCCAGGCTTCAAATCCATCAACGTCCAGAGACCAGAGATCCAGAGAGACCAGAGATCCAGAGAAACCGGAGATCCAGAGAGACCAGAACTGTGCAGTGCTGAGAGCAGAACCAGAGACCAGACCGCAGTGAAGAACCGCTAGCGGAAGTCCAGCCAATCCTGACCCGATCGGTGACGAAGTCGCATTCCTGTCCAAAATCTAGTGTGAGTACCCAGCTAGCACTGTGCCAAAACCAATCTCTTAGTTTAAAATAATCTAATCCCCTTATAGTGCCTCCGTAATTGCGCTCGACGCACGCAACTAAATTTGCCGCGATTTGACATTTTGCTTAATTTCAGCCACGTGTAAAAATATTTGTCCTTGCTTTCCTTCGCTAAAATTCGTTTGCAACCTGACAATCATTCATAGAGCATTGCTAAAGTGATCCTGAACTAATACAAAGACCCTCATTACAAGTCAGGTGTTAAGGGTTTAACGGCGCCGTCGGCGCCGTTAACCCTTAACGCCTGATTCACACTTTAACGCCTGCTTTTTGCAGGCGTTAAAGTCCAAGGCGCTAAGCGACCTTGGTGCTAATTATGGCACCGTAATTTGCGCCTTCCCCATCCCCATTATGCCCTATTGGGCAAAAATGGGAATGGGGAAGGGCAAATGGTGAATGGGGAATTACCGCCCCACTCACCTTGGAATGGGGCGGTAATTCCGCCATCCACCATGCCGGACTCCGGCGCTGGACCATGGTGCTAATAGCACCATGGTCCAGCGCCGGAGTCGTAATGAGGCCCAAAGTAGCTGTCACCCACCCTGAACCTCTAGAGGGAATTAAAATCATTTTAGCATATTTTTCACTTCTTTGCTTACCACCTTTAAAGTACTTTGCCTGTGTTTAAAATCATCCCTGTTGCTCTAAGCTTGCTAGGGGGGGAACTGAATTATATTTGATTGCATTCCTGAGAACTGTGTGCTTATTTTCCATCTCTTTACATTGCATAAGGGGGGGGTGAATTGCTACCAGGGGGAAAAGTGATTGCATTGTTTTGGTTGAAATCATATCAAGTTTATTTTCTGTACTGCATTTTCATTCATCATTGCATTGTCCTTGAAGTCATAAAAGCATTCTCAGCTACTTTATCCTCTCTATATCAACTTCTAAGCCATTAAAAAGAGTGTACCACTATAACATTATCCATTGTTGATCAACATCATATTCTCAAGTGTGATATCAAATATTAATTTACTATAAAAGTTTGATAGATATATATTGTTTAATTTTCAGATAAACCTTTTCATTTGCAAAACAAACCTACTTCTTGGCTCAGTGGGGTCAGGGGGATTCCAAGAGAGGGGTGTTATATAAGGGTTGTCATCCAGAGTAAACGAACTGGACATAAAAATATATCAATAAGGGTTTCCCTCAGCATCCCAGACTAGGCATTGACTTAGCTGTAGTGTTGAATTGAAGTCGCTTACAGACTGGTTGTTCCCACCAGTCAGGGGAAGAAGACTCTCCAGCAGGGAGATCTCCTCTGTCGTTGGGAAGTGGTGAGTCGGTTCAGCAGGGCTCCACCGGAGGTGTCGTTGTTGCAGGTCGTCTCAGCTTTACCCTTGTCGGATTCTTAGGTCCTGTGGTGACTTCTGAAGATCCAGTCCCAAAAGCCCTGCTTTTATGCAGAAAACCCCCATTCATTCAGCCTAGCTGTCGATCAAACATGCTACGTGGTGAGTGGGGCGGCTCACCACTCGGGCCAATCACACAAGAGTGCGACTTGAGTTGGCAAGGCAACTCAGTCCAGTGTGCCTAAACCCCCTCCCACGCCCCCTGTGGTACCCAGACAGAATGGCACCTCTCTGGAGGGCTTCTGTGCAGAAGCCCGCCAAAAGTGGAACAAAGGGCTCAACCTTTGGTTTCGGAGTTACAGAGGCGAACACATACGCCATTTTAAAAACCGAGTTCTGGCAGAAAATACCAACCGGTGGATTTATTTAAGACAAATAAACCGGCGGTATGTTAGAGACTAATGTTTATAAAAGATGGCTTGCACAGTACACACACCATAGTAAGGTACGCACACAAATATATAACATTTATATATATTTGTGTGCATACCCTACGGTTTGCCTAGTTTTCAGGCCATCTTTTTTAAACATTTCAGGTTTATAAAAGATGGCTTTGAAAGTACACAATTCAAGTCATCTTTTATAAAGCTTCGACTACGGACAAAATTGTCCGTCGGGATAATGCATCCTGCCAATGTTGCGGTAGGACGGGGGCCCTGGCAGGCCACTTTTTGGAGACTGCTGGGGCACGGCCCCGGCAGGCCCCGGCCCACTTTAAGCACTGTCTACAGTGCACATAGGCTCGGCAGAGCGAATGCAGTTCTGATACCCACCATAGCCCAGACATCCATAGAATTTGACAGTAATTCCAGGTGATGACATTTGACCAATTTAGGAGGCTTAACTCGCGAAAACTCTGACTCTATCTTATTTCTTTTGAGGGTTGGTTTGTAATATCAGTCTCCTTGCTCTTTTCTCTCTTAGTATCGTTTCGTTCTTCAGTGTATTAAGATACAGGAGCAACGAAATCAAGAAGCAAACTATATAGTTATTCATCAGCGTCATTGTCGGCTTTCATCTCTTGTGATTTATTATCAACTCAATAGCTTTCAGCAATACGCCCCTACCTATTTTCTTGGGTGAGCACCTGTTTACTTCCTTGGTTATTTATATTTTTATATGTACCTGTTCTTTGTCTGCTATATGAACATGTACGTTTTGACAAACCAATGAATTTATTTGTTCTTGAACAACTGTATTGGATATTCTGTGTATGAATAAAAGATTATTTTTTGACACAATTGTGATGTTCATTAGGTTGAGTTCTCCTACTTTGTGCATGGAAGTTCTTGTTGCCAAGGATTATTGACTGTTTGGTGCTTCTCTCTGAATGAGAGTCCTGTTTACGAGCCTTTGTGTATTGCGGTAAAGGCTAACTACTTTTTTTGAGGGTTGATGTTCTTATAACAGGTTAATACGTAATTTCCCTCACACCTCTTTGTTGTGAAAAGTGGTCCGAGGTGCCATGCACGCTCGCAGATCCGGCACTCTGCTAGTGTTTCTTTGCAAGGTAAGCCTGTGCCTGCTAAGGCACTACAAACATTTGCCAGCTTTGTAGGGTTAATTGTTCGGAAGCGCTCTGTGCGCAGTGAAATCCCCTTCCCTCTCCCACTTCCGGACCTGGCCCTGTTCCCTCCTCCTTCCTGCCCCCCTCTCCTGATAGACTAATTTCCGCACTTAACACACCCTCCGGGGCAGCCCTCTGTCTGTGTAGGCCCAGGGCTAAGAGCCTCAAAGCAAAGGGCGGTTCCTACATCGACGGCTCCAGACAGTGTCTGCAGGTGTCAGCAGGGGATGCGACCACCCACTAACATAAACCCAGCCTAAACTACCAACTAATCCTCTATCCCTCAGTGACACATACAACCATACAGGTGCTCTGTGCCCCATCACCTTAGCTCGCTCAATGCACTGAGCTCAAGACAAAGGACCAGGAGTGCCCCCACCTGAGTCCCCGGCGCAGTGTCATACTCCGACCACCCCCCGACAACAGCCAACAAAGAGGTGGTTGCAAAGGCATAATCCCACCTGAAAAACAGCAGTAGCAGCCGGCTGCAGTTCCCAGACGGGCCAAACGAGGAACAGACTGCCGTCAACCAGCATCAATGGATACGGTAGGAACAATGTTCACTCATACTAATAACCAGCCAACATTTCAACCCACTACACAGCAGCACCACCAGTAAAGAAATACACCAACCAATCACATCCATCACACTCACTAGGAAATCCATCGTCAACACAAAATGTTTTAAAAACCTATCATACTGTGAAACCAAGGATTCTCTCCTACTATACAGGGCTCTCAAATGTAAGTATATCCTCCATACCTGCCTATTACACTGTGAAACCTACTGTATTGTGAAACGTAGGCCTCTCTCCCACTATACAGAACATTCAAATCTAAATGTATCCCCCATGTCTGCCTATTATATTGTGAAACCACTGTTTTGTGAATCCTAGGCCTCTCTCCCACTGTACAGGGCTCCCAAATCTAGGTGTGTTTCTCCCGTACCAAAATTATATTGTGAAACCCAGGCTTCTCTCACACTATAAAAGGTTCTCAAATCCAGCTGTAACCCCCCATAGCTGCCTATTATATTGTGAAACCTACTGTATTGTGAAACCTAGGCCTCCCACTATACAGAACGCTCAAATCTAAGTGTACCCCCATATCTGCCTATTATATTTTGAAACCTACTGTGTTGTGAATCCTAGGCCTCTCTCCCATTACACAGGACTCTCAAATCTAGGTGTGTTTTCTCCAGTAACCAAATTGTGTTGTGAAACCTAGGCCTCTCTCCCACTATAGAGGGTCCTCAAATCTAAGTATACCCCACCATATCTGCCTATTATACTGTCAAACCTACTGGATTTGAAATCTGGGCTACTCTCCCACTGTACAGGACTATTAAAAGATCTAGGTCTGTTCTCCCATACCCAAATTGTCTTGTGAGACTTAGGCCTCTCTCCCACTATACAGGATTCCCAAATCTCAGTGTGTTTTTACCATACAAACATTGAATTGGGAAACCTAGGCCTTTCTCCCACTATACAGAATGCTCAAATCTAAGTGTATTCCCCATACCTGCCTATTATATTGTGAAACCTACTGTGTTGTGAATCCTAGGCCTCTCCCCCACCATACAGGAAGCTCAAATCTAAGTGTATCGCCCCCATATCTGCCTATTTTATTGTGGAACATACTTTATTGTGAAACCTAGGCCTCTCTCCCACTATACAGAACGCTGAAATCTAAGTGTACCCCCATATCTGCATTTTATATTGTGAAACCTACTGTGTTGTAAATCCTAGGCCTCTCTCCCATTATACAGGACTCTCAAATCTAGGTGTGTTTTCTCCCATAACCAAATTGTGTTGTGAAACCTAGGCCTCTCTCCCACTATAGAGGGCCTTCAAATCTAAGTATATCCCCCCATATCTGCCTATTGTACTGTCAAACCTACTGTATTTGAAATCTGGGCTACTCTCCCACTGTACAGGACTATTAAAAGATCCAGGTCTGTTCTACCATACCAAAATTGTATTGTGAGACTTAGGCCTCTCTCCCACTATACAGGACACCCAAATCTCAGTGTGTTTTTACCATACAAACATTGAATTGGGAAACCTAGGCCTCTCTCCCACTATACAGAATGCTCAAATCTAAGTGTATTCCCCATACCTGCCTATTATATTGTGAAACCTACTGTGTTGTGAATCCTAGGCCTCTCCCCCACCATACAGGAAGCTCAAATCTAAGTGTATCACCCCCATATCTGCCTATTTTATTGTGGAACCTACTTTATTGTGAAACCTAGGCCTCTCTCCCACTATACAGAACTCTGAAATCTAAGTGTACCCCCATATCTGCATTTTATATTGTGAAACCTACTGTGTTGTAAATCCTAGGCCTCTCTCCCATTATACAGGACTCTCAAATCTAGGTGTGTTTTCTCCCATAACCAAATTGTGTTGTGAAACCTAGGCCTCTCTCCCACTATAGAGGGCCTTCAAATCTAAGTATATCCCCCCATATCTGCCTATTATACTGTCAAACCTACTGTATTTGAAATCTAGGCTACTCTCCCACTGTACAGGACTATTAAAAGATCCAGGTCTGTTCTACCATACCAAACTTGTATTGTGAGACTTAGGCCTCTCTCCCACTATACAGGACTCCCAAATCTAGGTGTGTTTCTCCCATACCCAAAGTGCATTGTGAAACATGGGCCTCTCTCCCACTATACAGGACTCTCAAATGAAGGTTTATCCCACACATAACTGCCTATTATACCTGCAACCTTTTTTAACATAGGCCTCTCTTCCACTATCTAGGTGTCTCGGGTGCTGGTGTGTTCATATCTGCCATTTTCTGAAACATAGGCCTCTCCAGCTGTCTAGGAATCTGTAGTTTAATTGCGCTGTTATTCATGAGTCTGAAATGTGATTGAGTTTGTATCTGCCATTCTATGAAACATAGGTCTCACCCGTTGTCTAGCAATCTCTAATTTAAACTGCGTAGTAGTCACGTCCGCCAAGCTGTGAAGTCTAGGCCTTCTCCAACTGCCAGTAATCACGAACCTAGGCACGGACTGACTACTGCCTTCTACCCAGTGGAGCTTAGACTGAAAGGCAATCCACTTGGGATTCCACAACTCTAAGGATATTATCCCTTTGTGAACTGCTCTGTGAAACCTAGGCTTTCATGCGAAACTTGCCTGACTGCCTGACCAAGTGCCATAGACCAGGCAGACACCATGCCACACACTGGTCAAAGCAGAGCAGCACGCTGGCGCACCAGTAGGCCCAATGAGACTCACCTCAGCCAAACTCTACCACCACCAACACACAGCCCACTACCCCAGAACTGCACACCATCAACCCGCAACCCTCAAACCTCACCTATCCCTCCTCCTCCCCAGACCTACCCACCTCACTTGACTCGCTATTCACCTAGGTATATCCCGCTCTGCGCAAATAAGAAAAGCAAGATGGTGAGAGGGAGCAGAGAATATTGCTCTCTGGAACATACCGGACCGCACTGCAAGCCATATAAAACACCCACCACACATCACCCCTGCCACCAACCACTCACCCACACATCTGCTCACACCATCTCCGAACAACAGAGTACCTCCAACTCACACTTCCCCAGCCTTAGCGCAGCAAGAACAGCTATGGCCAAAACCTCAAGCTCCACAGCCCCTCCCACTCTCATCTACACCCCTTGGACTGTCCAAAAGTCAAGGAAAGGCTGAGACCAAAGGCAATTTATGCTCCTCCTAGCATCACCCATTCTCCAACCCAGACCGCAAACACTAGCACCACACTATAGAACCCAAACCTACCCACCCGCACCCAATAGTCCTAGCCCTATTCCACTCTATCCCCATTCCCGCTGTCCAATTTGTTCCACACTGCACCACCACCCCTCACTGTTCCCCACCTTCCTCGTTGTCCACCCTCACTCTGGCCCCCACCATCCCCTACAACCCTACCCATCCAGCACCTATAACGGCAGTCAACCAACAATCGTGCATCCTCATCAATGCCGGGTCAGTTTCCAAAAATAAATTCCACATTTCTGACCTCATCACAGAAGGAAGCCCAGATATCCTTTTCATTATATTTAATTTAATTCAATCTTCCTTTTCATTACTGGGACTGGTTTTCTGATGACGAGCCCAACACACACAAGACCTTCCCACCTGGCTACAACCTTACTGTCCGGAACAGATCGTGCGGGGCTTGCGATACTATACAAACACCAATTCCCGCTAATAATTAAGGACACCTCCACCAACTCCACAGACTACGAATCCCACATCGCAAAACTGCAACTCTCACCCTCCACCTCCCTTCTACTCATCTACAGACTCCCCGGCTACAACAAAAACTTTGCAGACACAGTTGGTGAAGCACTGGCCACCAATCTCATCCTATATCCAACACTTACCATCTTTGGGGATTTCGACATATGGTTTGACTCACCCTCCAACCCTATGACCCAATCACTCAGAGACAATATAGAATAACTCAAACCGGCACAATACATCTCCACACCCACCCACACGGTAGGTCACACCCTCAATGTGATTTTCAGCACCACCAACATATCTACCCAGCTCCCCACCCCCCATCATGGACTGATCTTTTTTTTTTTTTTTTTTTTACTTCTCCATACCACTGAGAACAGCTGCTGGTGTTCAAGGCCACACACAACCACCATCAACCACCCCCCTACCCTTCCACTATCGAACAAAGTTGTAATCACCACAAATCTTGCACACTCACTCCTTAACTCTCTCCATACACTTTGCCTCTGGGAAGAACCTCCAGCGTTTGAATCCTTCGACCTCTGGCTTACAAACGCCCCCACTCCCTTCATTCCAATAAAATGGACATCTCACAGATCAGGACCAACACCCAGGTGGATCATCGCCAAACTCAAAATCACTAAAAACTCTCAGGCACTGTCTGGAACGGACCTGGAGAGCCAACCCTACAGCCCAGAACAAAACTGCCCTAGCAAGAACAACCAGAACATACGGACTGGAAATCAGAAAAGCAAGAAAATATTATATGGGAACAGAATCCTAAATGCTCGAAACCCATGCAAGGAACTACATAGAATCATATCCAAATTCAAATCCCCTGCATGCTCAAGCCAGCCCCCACCAATCTCCTAAGCACTACGACACATCATCACCGCACGTCCACAATGTCGCTAATGATAGACACTCTGCCATCACCTCTAACTTAAAACAAATGCCCCCACCATCTACTGTCCACAGACCAACCTTCAAACCCCCCCTTGTTACAAATCCTCGTCTCTTTCTCTCCCATCACACACCAAGAGTTCCTCTCGCTCATAGCAGATAGCCGCCCTTCAGGATACCATGAGGAACCCTGCCACCCTCACTTCTCAAAAACATTCTAGCCTCTACCTGTGCAGGTAGTGTCACATGCACAATTCTCAACCGCTCCTTCACATCAGGATCCTTTCCGGAAGCCCTAAAGACCTCCTACATCAAACCATTCCTCAAAAAACCGACACTCAACCCACTGCTTCCCCAGAACTACCAGTCAATCTCCAACACACGCTTCATCCCCAAACTCATGGACCGTGCAGCATACAAACAGCTTGGCCATTTCGATGTAGCCAACAACCCCCTAGACCCTGCACAATCAGCCACTCAGGGGAACAGAATCTTCCCTAGTCTCAATCTGGGATGACCCAAAAAGAACAGCCAACACAGAAGGCGGAGCTGTAATCCTACTGGACCTCTCTGCAGCCTTCAATACCATTGATCACTCTATCCTGATAGACAGGCTGTAAATACTAGGAATCAGAAACACAGCCCTCTCATGGATCTCCTCTTTTATCTGAAATCGATCACAAATCCGGCACCTCCACCAGTTCACATCCACGTCACGACCAGTGAGAAAAGGTGCCCCTAGCGCCCAAATCTTCAATTTCTACCTAAAACCCTGCCCGCAATCATCCACTCATACAATCTTACGTCCTGACCAACCCCCTCATCCTCAACCCTAGGAAAACTAAAATCCTAGTTTGTGGGAAAACAGCCCTCCTTCCCCAACCGATTCTGTGGCCACAATCCCTAGGACAAGCACCAGCAATTTCAAATGTGGTAAAAAACCTTGGATGCACATTGGTCTCAGACGTATCCCTCGTCAACACACCACCACCATATCCAAAACCTGTTTCTTCCATCTACAGATTCTCAGCCGTATCTTCCCTTACCCCACCTATCCCCACTGTTTTTCAGTCATCAACTCCACCATCCTGTCCTAGATTACGCAAAATGCCTCACCTAGGCGCTACAGCATCTCATCTGTGGAAACTCCAAAGAATCCAAAACGTTGCAGCATGCCTGCTCATTAACCTACCCACCAGAGAACACATCAGCCTTACACTAAAAGTGCTCCATTGGCTCCCGATTGTTTGATGCACTACCTTTAAAGCCATTTGCATTACCCACTGCACCATCCACAACACTGGACTGGAATTCCTTTGAGAGGAAATCCTTGCCAACCAGCCCTCAATGAATCTCAGATCTCATACAGCATATCGCCTAGTGCTCCCACCTCACAACTCCTTCAGGCTGGGTGGATCCTCATTCTCTGTCCAAGTGGCAATCATCTGGAACTCCCTACCCCTACACATTCGCAACACTGAAAATCAACTGAAATTCAGAAGGGTGCTAAAATTCTGGCTCTTCCCAATATCCTCATGAAATCTCCCCTCTCGAAACTACACTGCTGAACTGAACATTCCTATACACCAATTACAGCACAGATGCCAGCAGCATTTGCAGTGGCTCAACTTGCCAAACTTTCACCCCTATGCACAACAAGACTCTTACACAATTAATACTGCATGGAAACCAGCAGCATTCTCTGAGACAAACCACAATAAAAAACTCCTCTTCCAAATACAACACGAACAATGACAGCATTTTCATCGTCTCATCCTGAAAAACTATTGACCCATGAACAACAACATTCCTACCTGACAAATACACCAGGGAAGCCAGAAGCTTTTGCTGTGGCACACCGCAATTATCTCACCTGCCCTCACTGCTCGAACTCTCGCGGCAGTGAGACCACGAGTAATGAGACCCTACTGTCCGCACTGGACAAAGATTGCTGCAGCCGAACAACATCGAAGCCTATGGTACGTATACTTTACACCACGTCTGTGGATACAGGCCACAGGCATGGCCAAACATCCATACACTGTAGAGACAATCTATGGCTATGCTCATCCGGTCTAGCAGTGCACATAGCCGTCCACACACAACACCTGACGTACCTCAACACCTCTGCCACTAGCAAACAGCGACTACCATCAAAAAGAAATTCGGTATAGCTGACCACACACCGACTCTTTCAACAAAAGCACTCTATCACTCTATCCCAAACCACCAACAGCGCCCACCCACGTGCCTGACCTTTTTGGGCTGCTTAGTCGAGCCTATCCAGCCACCTAAGTCCTAGGGCCTCATTAAACGGAAGGCGGTGAGCCATGGCGCTATTAGCGCCATGGCTCATGCCGGTAAAATACCGGCACCGCCTTGGCGGAAAGGGAATTTACCGCCCCATTCCAAGGTTGGTGGGGCGGTAAATCCCCCTTCCGCCATTGCCCTTCCCCATTCCCATTTCTGCCCCATAGGGCTCTATGGGAATGGGGAAGGCGCTAATTACGGCACCGCAATTTTGCGCTGCTGTAATTAGCTCCGAGGTCCCTTAGCGGGTTGGTTTTTAACGCCTGCCAAAAAGCAGGCGTTAAAGCACCAACCCGCTAAGGGACCTCGTAGTAAGGCGGTAATGGTTAACGGTCACCGTTACCATTAACGGTGGCCGTTAACCATTATCGCCTTCCGTGTAATGAGGCCCCTAGACTGGCAAAAATGAACACATGCTGCTCCGAATTTAAAAAATCTTAGAACATCCAGCACACTGACTATGGTCACTAAGGGCGTTCCAACCACAATTCGCATTGAGTCCATACAAATGGGGAAGGTGCCACAGGTTTCCCCCCTTCTCACCTGTCTCTATTGTTTGTTTGTGATCTTCGAAGTTCAGGAGAACTGGACGTATGGTTTCAACAGAGAAGTGTGAAAAACTCCTCTTCTAAGATTCTGGTAGTCTGAGTCAGAAGGCCACTGGGTTAATGATTTCCTTTATGGAGAAAGGACCATAGTACCGGGGAGCCAATTTATTTGGTCGTAATTGTCGAGGCGGAAGTTTCGAGGATAGTCAGACCTTATCACCTATTGTGTATGAAGGCCCCGGTCTTCTTTTGGAGTCAGTATAGTGCTTGGTGTTTGTTCGGACCTTTTCAAGGTGTTCTTTTGCTTCTTTGTGTACGTTGATGAGGGTTTCAATCCAGGAGTCAACTGTAGGAACAGGGGTAGGATGTGGGAGAATGGATGGTAGAACCGAAGGGTGGAATCCTTGGCTACAGAAGAAGGGGCTGTTTTTGACAGCCAAGTGATCCGAATTGTTGTAGGCAAATTCAGCCACAGGTATTAAGAGTGACCAATCATCCTGGATCTTGGTGGCGAAATAGCAAATATATTGTTCCAGAGTTTGGTTCACACATTCAGTAGCTCCATTGGTTTGTGGATGATAACCTGAGGATAGGGCACGTTGGATTCCTAGTATGCAACATAATTGTTTCCAGAACTGAGATATGTACTGGGGTCCTCTTTCAGATATGATCTTGGAAGGTAGTCCATGAAGTCGGAATATGTGTTCCAGGAAGATTCCAGCAAGTTCAGAGGAGGATGGTAGTTTATATAAAGGTGTAAAATGACCATGTGAGTGAATAAATCAATGGTAACCATGATAGTTGTGTATCCCCTGGAAGGTGGTATTTCCACAATGAAGTCTGTAGCGATGAATTTCCAAGGTCTTGTTGGCAGCGCTGGTTGGAGCAGGATACCTGCCGGTTTCTTGTTGTCATGCTTGTTTTGAGTGCAGACTGCACAGGTTTGGATGTAATGGTGGACATCATCCTTCATCTTCGCCCACTAAAACTGTCTTTGTATTAGACGGAGGGTGTTGGTGATGCCACGGTGTCCTGAATGAAGGGTATCATGACATAGGCTTGTGATCTTTTGTCATAGTCTCTGAGTGGGGATGACCAGGCAATTGTCCTTGAATGAATATCCGCCCTTCGTCTTGAGGTTCCATCGATTCTTTCCATTAAACTCCTTCCAGATTTCAGAGGACTGAGTTTGAATCTTAATGTCTTCTAGGAGACTGATTGCTTGGGCAACAAATATTGTGTGGGGAAACATCTTTGGGAAGGATCGGTCTTCAAGAATTTCATAGTCAGGACGGGCGGATAAGGCGTCAGCTATTATATTGTGTGTTCCAGGAACATGATGGATTTTAAACTGGTACTGGGCAAAGAAGAAGGCCCAACGGGCTTGACGACTGTTCCTATATTCCAGTGATTGCAGGACTTGAAGATTACGCTGGTCCGTGCGGACCTGAACAGGATGTTTTGCTCCCAGGAGTAGATGACCCTAGTCTGTGAAGGCTTGACGGATGGCTAATAGTTCCTTTTCCAAAACAGAATAGTGGGTTTCGCTAGGGGTCAAGGTGCGAGAAAGGTAGGCGATGGGGTATTCTAGCTTGTCATCAAATTCCTGTTTTAGGACTGCCCCGATGGCATAGTTAGAGGCATCAGTTTCCACTAGGAAGGGTTGATCAATGTCAGGTTGGGCCAGGAGGGGGGCTTGTGTAAACTCCGACTTTAACAGTTGAAACGCCTCATCTTGGACTGCTGTCCAGTGAAAGGGTGTATCCTTCTTCAACAATGTAATGATCGGATGTACAATCTCCGAAAAAGAAGGTATGAATTTCAGGTAGAAGTTAGCAAGCCCCAGGAAGGATTGAATTTGTTTCACAGTAGTTGGAACAGGCCAGGATAGAATAGAGTCTACTTTCGAGCGGTCCATTCCAATTCCCTCTGGGCTGAGGACAAATCTGAGATAGTGAACAGTAGACACATGGAAAAGGCATTTCTCGGGTTTAGACAGGAGCTTATGTTCACGTAGACGTTGTAAAACTGCTTTAACATGTTCTTCATGCTTCAGATGGTCCTTGGAGTATATCAGTATGTCATCCAGGTATACCATGACGAAGAGGAACAGCATATCTGAGAACACCCGGTCCATAAAACGCTGGAAGACCGCTGGGGCATTGGCAAGTCCGAAGGGCATAACCAAGTATTCAAAATGACCCAAGGATGTTCTAAAGGCTGTTTTACATTCGTCACCTTCCTTTATACGGATCAGATGGTGGGCACCTCTGAGAGCTAATTTCGTGAACACAACAGCTCTTCTCACTGCTTCCAGCATATCCGAGATTAGGGGCAATGGGTAGCAGTCCTTGACAGTGCATTGATTAAGACCACGATAATCTAGGCAAGACCTAAGCTCCTTGGTATCTTTCTTGGGGACAAAAAACAACAAAGCTCCCGCCGGGGATTTGGATGGTCGTAGAGTACCATTTTCCAAGTTGGTATCCAGGTATTCTCTGAGGGCTCTTTTCTCAGGTTCTGATAGAATGAAAATCCTTCCAAAAGGAATCACTGCTGAGGGTTCAGTATCAATAGCGCAGTCTTCAGGTCTGTGAGGGGGAAAGGCTTGAACTATGGCGGTCGAAAACACATCAGTGTAATCCTGATAGGCCCTGGGAACCAGGATGATATTCGAGACAGTGACTGGACCTTGCTGGTTAGTTTGCGTATCTTCAGAGGATCTTGACGAGGAATCTAGGGCTAAACAGTGGGACATACAATGTTCTGAACCGAGAAACAAGGATCCTGCTGCCCAGTTGATGTAGGGGTTGTGCTTCTGTAACCAAGGCATACCTAGTACCATTGGGTAATGGGCATATCTTATGATGTCAAATTTGATCCTCTCTTGATGGTGGTTTATAGAAAGCAGGATCTCTTTGGTTTGAAGGGTAATGGGTCCTGAAGAGAGAGGTCTTCCATCGATAGCCTCTACAGGTTGCATGATGTCTCTAGTTTCATATGGAATGTTATGGGTAGTGACCCAATCATGATCTATGAATATCCCCATGGCCCCACAATCCACTAATGCCAGAATGGGATAAGATTCTTTCTTGGAAGGCGATAGAAAGGCCTGCAGAATCACACATATGTTTTGTCCAGCAGAGTTCAAGGATGGAATAGATGTGGAGCAAACATCTCTCTCACAAAGCTGTGCTCCATCTAGGGAGCTGGCGTTTCCCGAACGCCGTGGAGGGGAAATAGGGCACTCTCTCACAAGATGTTTATCAGAGGCACAATAGATGCACAGACCTGTGTGAATCTGTCGCATCCTTTCTTGCGGAGTTATGGGTCCGCGGAAGGCTCCTAGTTGCATGGGTTCTGGGTCCGTGGTCGGGGAAGAAGCAGGCTCAGGTCTAGAGGAAGGTTCTGTAGAGACCTTTTGGTAGGGTATTTTAGTCTTCTTCTTTTCCGCCTTTCTTTCCTGGATACGAAAGTCAATTTGTAAGGAAAGATCCATGAGAGCCTGGAAGGAACTTGGGCGAGCTACCCTGGCTAGCTCGTCTTTTATCTCTTCATTCAAACCTCTTCGAAAGAGGGTGAAACAGGCCTCAGAGGACCAGTCTGCTTCCTTGGCAAGTTGTTTAAAGTATGTCACATACATAGGTAAGCATATCCTGGGATCCTTGTTGGAAGTCCAATAAGCGTTCTTGGGCACTGTAAACCTGTTCTGGGGGATCGAACATGGTCTTTAGCGCCTGCACGAAACCATCACAGTCATCCAGGAGGGCATCACCCGAATTAACTAAGGGAGTTGCCCAAGTTAATGCATTCCCGGAGAGATGTTAAATCATAAAGCCCACCTTTGCCCTGGGGGTGGAGAAGTAGTAGGGCTTAAAGCTGAAGTGCCCTAAACATGAATCGAGGAAGCCACGAAGGGTCTTTGTAGAGCCATCATATTTATCCACCACTCCACCCAACAACACACTTTCCTTGGTTGCGGAGTCACATGACAGGATCAGTTGTTTCAATGCCGCATTTTCTGCTTTAAGATTTTGAACTTCTGTTGTTAACTCCTTAATGCCGCACAGGAGGTCTTGAACTGCAGCCTCCATTTCCGTAACTGTATCAGTTTGTTGGCATCTCAATCTGTCACAGTTTTCCCCCCTTCTCACTTGTCTGTATTGTTTGTTTGTGATCTTCAAAGATGTCTTCTTTCACACTGTTCGGGTTTTGTATAACCCTGTGTGTGGATCCTCGGGTTCTAGCGTGCGGTTCGTGACCCGACTCCAGCAAGCGTTCAGATGTCCGGGAAAAAGTCCAGGAAATGGCAAGTAGCGAACTCAGAGATACGAATGTGCTGGCAATCCAGGAAATGCAGGGTGAGGAAAAAGGGGAAGCATGAAAGAATAGGAGATTCAGGGGACCGGGAGCCAGGAATCAGAAGTAATCGCTGTACGAACTCCGGCCGCACACGTCTGACTACTGCAAGCGGTATTGTTGAGACGCGCAGGGCCGCTGGGCGTTTCTGCTTTGTAGAGCGCAGAGCGTACAACGCGGAGACTGGCAAAAGCGTTCCGCGTTCAGCGGCCATGTTGGGAGTACTGCTGAGTTCAGTCCCCTATGGGTCAGGACCACAAAGTCCAGAAGGGACGCGTACGGTGGTTCATGACAGAAAGAGTGCTATATAAATAACCAAATAAAAATACAATACAACAGTATTGCAGTACTGTGAGGTCTATTGTGTTAGCATGGCTTCCATTGGAATTAGTACTTGTGCAGGTGTTGTTGAAAGACCCATGTTTTGAGAAATTTGCGAAATTGGTGAATTGTTGGGGGCATGACAAGAGAAGGCTTGTTTGCGGCTCTTTTATTTGCGGACCAGTTGTGATTCAAACCAGTTGGTCGATTTGCTGCATGTGCCAACAGATATGTGGAGCTTAGCCACCAGGCACTCTGGTCTGCTACTTGTGACTGCTTTGTAGATGGTACAGGCAGTCTTGTACAGTATCCTGGCTTGGATTGGAAGCCAATGTAGTTCACATAGGATGTGGGTGATTCAGTCAAATGTCCATGCTCCCATAATAAGATGTGCTACATCGTGGTTGGCTGCTTTTAGGGCAGCCAAGTGGAGCGCTGGGAGCCCTGTCAAGAGAGCATTTCCCCAACAATGTGCAAGACCAGCAGGGCCTACACTACTGTCCGGATGTCATGCAGCGGGATGAATGGTTTGATTTTTCGAAGGGTCGAGATTCCGAGTCTGGCTATCTGGGTCTTCTTGGCTATTTGTTTCTGAAAGGACAGGCTGCTGGCAATGGTGAAGCCTAAGGATTTTAATGAGTCTGAGAATTGTGAACAAATAAAAATTATATGAGTAGCCTTCCATTATTTGGGAATTTGATTTCTATCCTGAATGTCATTATGCAACTTACATAAAATGGGGATCCAGTTGTCGGGTTCAGATTGGAATAATTAATCTGGCAATCTATCAAGGCCAGGTGCTTTATTAGTCTCTGCAAAAGCAGCGTCATATCAACTATCTGTTATCTCACCTGACTCCCACGGAGGCGCTGGCCAAGATCGTGCTGCTGTGACCTCTTCTAAGGTGTTGCGCGGGGCTCAGAAGATGGACTGGACCGGACTCCCAACTCCTGCTTGTCCGGCTTGCAAAAGTATCCTTCTGTAGGCGAGAATAAGGGATTAAATGTCTGCGGGGAATGCTACCAGCCTCCCCCTTTCCCCTCTCACCCTCCTCAAAACCCTTCTGTGCTTCCTGTGGCGTCTCACCTTAGGGTCTTGAAGGGCGAGCTCTCCTTCCTGCTTCTGATGCAGGGGCGCGTTGGTATCCAGTTACTTCACTGGATTCTTGGTTTTATGAGAACCAAACTTGCTTGGCTTCCAGGTAAGTTCCTTGAAAGGTTCCCCTTTTGTCCTTGCATCAATATATGTCAATGGCCCTCATTACGACCCTGGCGGAGTGGGTTTACGCCAGCGGTATTCGCGGCGGACCCTTCCGCCCTACTACGAGTTCCCGTAGCGCCATGGAGCGGTTTCCGCCTGGTTTTTCCGGGCGGAGAAATCCATGGCGCTACGGGACCTTGTTGTTAATTACGCCACCGTATTTTACGGTGGCGTAATTAACGCCTTCCCCACTCCCATTATACCCTATGGGGCAAAAATGGGAATGGGGAAGGGTAAAATGGGGAATGGGGATTTACCGCCCCGCCAAGGTCGGAATGGGGCGGTAAATCCGCCAACCCCCATGGCGGTATCGGCAGCTTTCCGCCGTGCTCCATGGTGCATATTGCACCACGATCTCCGCCAGGGTCGTAATGAGGGCCAATGTCTTTTTCCCCATAGGGGCCGGGGTACGGAATGCCGGGGAAAAGGCACCGACCCGAGATGCGAGGTGCAATCCCTGTAGAAATCAGGTAAGTCTTGATGAGCGTTTTTGGGTAATGTCTTTTCATTCGCTCATTGACGCTAATGTCTTTTTCCCCATAGGGGCCGGGGTCCGGAAACGCCTGGATGCGGCGCGGACACGAAATGAAGAGGGAATGACCCAACAGGTAAGTCTTAACATGGAGGTTTAGGTTTCCTCATTCCCTTCTCTCTCTCACCTTTGCTCTTGTCTTTTTCTCCCTAGGCGTGGAAGCGTGGCTGTGAATCCGGGTGATCGCTGCTGAACATGGAGGCGCCCTGTGAAGGTGAGTGGAATGCGGCGCTGCGGCGGTCGATGCGATTTGCTTTTAAATTAAGTGTCTTCCTTTGCAGGATCGTCGGCGAGCTGACTCCGGAATGCGGATCTTGCAGGTAAAGTCTTTTCCTTCTCCTATTCTCTCTTTCTCTTCCTTTGTAGGTGATCAGGGTGCTGGCAGGCGTGGCAGAAGTCCGAATGCAGCAGCAAACACGGTGAGCGTCCAGCTGCTAGATGCAGAACAACGCGAAGCATGTGCTGCTCTTCGGGTGTGGTTTAAATAGCCTGTAAAGTAGTTCCAGGTATGTATCCTTCCACTCAGGTATGTATTCTTCCTCAGACCACACCCGAGTGATAAAGTAGCCCAAAAGATAAAGTAGTCCCATTCAGTCCTCAAGAGGGCCTGGATGTAGCAGCACGGTCTGCTTCAGGTAAGTGCACATTAAAACACTTACACACATGTCTTGCTTTATGAGCCTGGCGCCTAAGGTGCCAGGACTGGGGTCCAGAATGAGCCTGGCGCCGAAGGCGCCAGGACTGCGTCCAAAAGGCCCCAACTTGGGCCCGCTGAGACGTCCTTGGGGAAAATGATGTCTGCCTCTGTGGTTGCTGGGCTGGGCCTGGCTCCTTGGAGGTAGGCATCATGACAGTACCCCCCCACAAGGCCCCTCCCAAGGTTGTTTCCTCCGGGGGTTTTGGCTTGTTCGGGAATCTACAGTGGAACCTTCGTATTAATCGAGGTGCGTGAATATGGTTACTAGGCTCCCACGATCTCTCATGAGGTCCATAACCCTTCCAGTCAACAAGATAGAAGAGTTTTGACTTTAACATTTTGGAGTCTAAAATGTCTTTCACTTCGAATTCTAATTCCCCATCAATTTGAATAGGATCTGGAGTTTTGGACAGTCGGGTTCCTGGTTGTACCGGTTTCAAAAGTGATGCGTGAAAAACGGGATGAATACGCATGTTGGAAGGCAAATCTAGTTTAAAGGCCACTGGGTTGATCATGGCTTTGATGGGGTAAGGCCCAATGAATCTGGGATTGAAAGTTTGTGGGCCCTTGAGAGATAAATGTCTAGTTACTAGCCAAACCTGGTCTCCTACTTGGTAAGGAGGTGTTTTACTTCGGTGCAAATCAGCGTTTTCTTTGTACTTTTTCTTGGCTTGCTGTAAATGAGTTGTAGCTTCTTTGAAGGCTCGGGTTATTGTGGAATGCAGATGATTTACTGCGGGCATTTCCAGGGTCAGAGGTGGATCTAGGTCAGAGGTTCGAGGATGGTGACCATACAAAGTATAAAAAGGAATTTGACCGGTTCCGGAATGCATAGAATTGTTGTATGCATATTCTGTGATCCAAAGAATGTCTTTCCAATTGTACTTGGATTGGTGCAACATGCACCGAAGATATTGCTCGAGAGTCTGATTTGTCCTCTCGGTTTGTCCGTCGGTCTGGGGGTGGTGGCTGGTGGATAATCGCACATCTATTTGTGCTAGTTGGCAACACTTCCTCCAAAAATGGGAAATGAATTGACTTCCACGATCTGAGACTAGTACGGAAGGGAAACCATGTATTCGAACTATATTCTCCAGGAATTCCTTGGCCAGGATGGAAGCTGAATGCAATCCTTTTAGAGGGATAAAGTGGGCCATTTTGGAGAACAGATCCACGATTACTAGGATAGTGTTGTAACCACCACACGGAGGCAGGTCCGTAATGAAGTCCATAGACAAGGTGTGCCAAGGTGCCGGTGGAATCTCCAAGGGTTGAAGTAGGCCGGCTGGCCTGTTCCTTTGACCTTTATTTTGGGCGCAAACTCCGCAAGACATCACAAAAGACTTTATGTCTTTTCTCCAAGAAGGCCATCAGAATTGGCGTTTGATCTTTTCTTCCGTTTTAGCGATACCAGGGTGTCCTTCCATTAACGATTCATGATAATGAGCAATAACTAGTTCTTGCAATTCCTTACTTGGCAGAAATAACCGCTCTTGGAAGTACGGTAAGTTATCCTTAACGGTGAAGTGGGGACCCTTTTGAGTCCATTCCAGTAAGGCTGAAGGGTCAAAAAGTAGTTTGACTCGAGTTTCAACGTCCTCGATGGTTTGCAATGAAGTCAAACCTAAGATTCTTTGTTCAGGTATTATCGGCACAGGTTCTAAACACTAATTGGGTTCTTCCATGCCAATCCGGGATAAGGCGTCCGCTTTGCCATTCTTGCAGCCAGGGCGATAGGTAATTACAAAATCAAATTCTGCAAAGAATAAAGCCCATCAGAGTTGTTGTGAAGATTGGGCTTTAGCCGTCTTTAAATACTGCAAATTTCTGTGATCCGTAATTACAGTGATGGTGTGTCTTGCACCGAGGAGGTAATGACGCCAAGCCTTAAAAGCAGATTTAATGGCCAGTAACTCTTTGTCGGTAATTGCGTAATTAATTTCAGGTCAGGAGCTGAGAATTTCCTGGACCAAAAGGCTACAGGGTGTAGCTGGTTAGTTTTCGAATCCCTTTGCGACAGGACAGCTCCCATGGCTAAACTGGATGCGTCAGTTTCAACAATATACGGGAGATCAGGACGCGGGTGCTTCAACATAGGAGCGGAAGTGAATTTGGTCTTTAGGTCTTGAAAGGCTTGTTCGGCCTCTGGAGTCTATTCAAAATGTTTATTCTTACGTAAAAGAGCAGTAATGGGTTGGACTATTCGTGAAAACTCTGGGATGAATCTTCGATAGAAGTTGGCAAAGCCAAGCATACTCTGAACCCCTTTCACTGAACCGGGAGATGGCCATTTGAGGATGGCGTCCACCTTTCGTGAATCCATTCGAATTCCTTTAGGAGTCAGAACAAATCCGAGGAATTCAACCTCAGTGGTATGAAAGACACACTTTTCCAGCTTGGCAAATAGTTTGTGCTGGCGCAATTTCTCTAGAACTGCTCGAACATGTTTTCGATGATGTGACTCAGAAGATGAGTACACCAGGATGTCGTCGATGTATACGATGACACAAACATCGATAAGTTCTCGCAGAACATCGTTCATGAAGAATTGAAAAGCTGCAGGCGCGTTGCACAAACCGAAGGGCATAACCTGATATTCGAAGAGCCCGTATTTGGTGCGGAAAGCTGTCTTCCACTCGTCACCTTCTTTTATTCGCACTAGGTGATAAGCTCCCCGGAGATCTAACTTGGTGTATATACCAGCATCTTTTACTTGATCAAGAAGTTCAGGGATCAGAGGCAGGGGATACCGATTCTTTATCGTTATCTGATTTAAAGCGCGGTAGTCAATACAAGTTCTAAGGTCTCCTTCTTTTTTAGGCACGAAGAACAAAGCGAAAGAGACCGGGGACTTTGATGGGCGAATAAAGCCATTGGCAAGGTACTGATGCAAATACTGACGCAAATGCTGGTTTTCAGGTTCAGTGAGAGCGTAAATCCTACTACACGGCGGTTGAGCATTGGGAACTAGATCGATCTGGCAATCGTAAGAACGATGAGGGGGTAGCGTGTTAGCCTGTTCTTTCTGAAAAACGTCCTGGTATTCAAGGTATTCTGCCGGTAGTTGAACAGTGGCGGGGGTTACTGTGGCTAAACCAATAGCTGGATTTCTAGGGTAACAAGTGGGACCACAATCTGGAAAAGTTATTCTCTTTGCTCGCCAGTCTATTCGAGGATTGTGTGTTTCTAACCAAGGAATTCCGAGGATTACTTGAAATTGTGGAGCCTTGATTATATCAAACACTATTGCTTCCCGATGTCCATCCTGACTCACAAGTGTCACTTCTGTGGTGGAATGCGTTACCGGCCCAGAGGCTATTTCGGTACCATCAACCGTAGTAATGACATCCTGGTTTATTTTTGGATGCAGAGGAAGGTTCATCCTGGAGGCCAATTCGCGGTCCACATAGTTTCCGATGGCTCCGCTGTCGACGTATGCTTTGATGGCATGCAACCGTTGGGGCTTTTTTGGATCCACGAGCACCATTGGCAAGACAAAATGCGAGGTCAGAGAGTTTGTTTTCAAGCTCGGCAAGCGGACCTCTACGCTTGTCAAGCCAGGTCGTTTCCCGAAACAGGTTCCATTAAGTTGTTGTCAGAGGCACCAACCACCTTCCTAGGAGGTTTTACCGGACAATCACGAAGAAAGTGACCGGAAGCCCCGCAATAGAGGCATAGTTGCTTTTGTCGCCTTCTCTCACGTTCCTTCTGAGTTAACGGCCCCTTAACTCCCCCTATTTGCATAGGTTCCGAAGCTTCGGTATTCCTGGGGTTTACGAGGGTTCTGATCGGTACTCGGGTTTTAAACTTGGACCGATCTGCTTTCCTATTCTGAAGTCTGTGATCCAGTTGTACCACAAAGTCAATATATTCTGCGCAGCCTTGGGGTGGATTCACTACTTGGGCCAGAATGTCTTTTAGCTCTCCGCGCAGACCCCGGTGAAATAAAGTGATCCTTTTATTTTCAGGCCATCCGGTTTCCACCACCAGTCTGTTAAAGGAGGCTATATAAGACAAAAGATCTTGACTACCTTGTCGTAGAGATAGCAGTTCGTTGTCAAGGGCCTGTCCCTGCGAGTGTCGAGCGAACAACCTTTCCATGCTGGCCTGAAAGCCCTGAAAATCCTGGAGAATTGGATCGTTCTGGTTCACCAAGGGAACAGACCAATCGGCAGCACAGCCACTTAGGTACGATAACACGAAGGCCACTTTGGTCCTATCATCATGGAAGGCTCCTGGTCTGCATATAAAATGTAAGCGACATTGGTTCATAAAAATGGCATATTTCTTTGGGTCCCCCGCAAAACGTTCAGGCGGTGCTAAAGGCATGGATCCCGGCAGATTGATCTGAACAGGGTTACTCGAACCCAACGAAGTGGAAATTCCCCCGGGACTAGGTAAAGGAATTTGTCCAGCCTGACTCTGTAGCAATCGTTTGGCCAGGTCATCAGTTTGTTCCTTGGAGAGAATGAGTTCTCTTTTGAGGGCATTAGTCTCTTGGCGAGCTGAGTGTACCTCTGCCCTTAATTCCCCCAACAGCTGGGCCAGCTGGTCTGTCTCAGAAGTCTCCATAGCGCCCGGGTGGGAAATTGTGGGTAGGCTTCGCGTTCTGTTACGCTCACCTGACTCCCACGGAGGCGCTGGCCAGGATCGTGCTGCTGTGACCTCTTCTAAGGTGTTGCGCGGGGCTCAGAAGATGGACTGGACCGGACTCCCAACTCCTGCTTGTCCGGCTTGCAAAAGTATCCTTCTGTAGGCGAGAATAAGGGATTAACTGTCTGCGGGGAATGCTACCAGCCTCCCCCTTTCCCCTCTCATCCTCCTCAAAACCCTTCTGTGCTTCCCGTGGCGTCTCACCTTAGGGTCTTGAAGGGCGAGCTCTCCTTCCTGCTTCTGATGCAGGGGCGCGTTGGTATCCAGTTACTTCACTGGATTCTTGGTTTTATGAGAACCAAACTTGCTTGGCTTCCAGGTAAGTTCCTTGAAAGGTTCCCCTTTTGTCCTTGCATCAATATACTAATGTCAATGTCTTTTTCCCCATAGGGGCCGGGGTACGGAATGCCGGGGAAAAGGCACCGACCCGAGATGCGAGGTGCAATCCCTGTAGAAATCAGGTAAGTCTTGATGAGCGTTTTTGGGTAATGTCTTTTCATTCCCTCATTGACGCTAATGTCTTTTTCCCGATAGGGGCCGGGGTCCGGAAACGCCTGGATGCGGCGCGGACCCGAAATGAAGAGGGAATGACCCAACAGGTAAGTCTTAACATGGAGATTTAGGTTTCCTCATTCCCTTCTCTCTCTCACCTTTGCTCTTGTCTTTTTCTCCCTAGGCGTGGAAGCGTGGCTGCGAATCCGGGTGATCGCTGCTGAACATGGAGGCGCCCTGTGAAGGTGAGTGGAATGCGGCGCTGCGGCGGTCGATGCGATGTGCTTTTAAATTAAGTGTCTTCCTTGCAGGATCGTCGGCGAGCTGACTCCGGAATGCGGATCTTGCAGGTAAAGTCTTTTCCTTCTCCTATTCTCTCTTTCTCTTCCTTTGTAGGTGATCAGGATGCTGGCAGGCGTGGCAGAAGTCCGAATGCAGGAGCAAACACGGTGAGCGTCCAGCTGCTAGATGCAGAACAACGCGAAGCATGTGCTGCTCTTCGGGTGTGGTTTAAATAGCGTGTAAAGTAGTTCCAGGTATGTATCCTTCCACTCAGGTATGTATTCTTCCTCAGACCACACCCGAGTGATAAAGTAGTCCAAAAGATAAAGTAGTCCCATTCAGTCCTCAAGAGGGCCTGGATGTAGCAGCACGGTCTGCTTCAGGTAAGTGCACATTAAAACACTTACACACATGTCTTGCTTTATGAGCCTGGCGCCTAAGGTGCCAGGACTGGGGTCCAGAATGAGCCTGGCGCCGAAGGCGCCAGGACTGCGTCCAAAAGGCCCCAACTTGGGCCCGCTGAGACGTCCTTGGGGAAAATGATGTCTGCCTCTGTGGTTGCTGGGCTGGGCCTGGCTCCTTGGAGGTAGGCATCATGACACTATCGTCATGGTGATATCCAAAGGAGGAGACATTTTGAATATCTTTCCATTACTTCCAGAGAAACCGTTACCATTTGGAAACAATATTTTATTATACAGACCGCAAAAATGGAGCTGCCACATTTCATTTGCAATGAGAATATCAATTTTAATATTATATGTTTTGAGCTATCACTAACTGTTTGCCAACATTTCCCGGTATCTTTATTAGTGTTAGCACGTTTTAAGGTTTCCCCCCTACCAGTTATATTCCTTCCTCAATTCTCTAACATATGTACTACCTCTTTGAAATACATGTTTAATTACACCTATAAGACAGGTTTACGTTGTCGACATTCCTAATCACACTAGCTTTCTGAGTGGAAGTTCTCTAATAACTTTAGAGCTATTAGTGAATATTGGTTTTAGCACCTGAGTAAATGTAGTGCGTATGCTATTGAATGTTACACTAATATCAGTTCTAGAATATTGTTCTAGAATGGGTGAAATTGCCAGATACACATCAGTGGTTGTATTGCAGGTGATTACATTATCCCAATTCATCTTATTTCTGGATAGAGTTGTTGAAATGTTGTTTGAGATTTCTAAATTAATTAAAGACAATAAAGGTTGGAGAGGGTGGTGATCACTCTTGAAACTTAAGATAACCCTTAATGTGTTCACCATTTTCCAACTCTCCATATTAACCATAATATAATTTAACCCAAATTCGTACATTGGTTATCTAAATGTGGTATTTGCTGCCCTATTTCTCAGAACGCATCTTTTGCATGGCCTATATGTAGTAACCAGCCAGTAAGGAGATGAGACAAGAAGTAGGAAGTCTTTATTCATGGACGACCCTGCTCTCCCAACGCATCCACTTGCATCCACCCCACTTCCAGTCTCCTTCCAACCGTCAGTCACGCAGTCTCCCCTCAAACATCCATTCAAACCCCATATTCTAGAATGCCAGCACAACAGGAAGAATAACAATAGAACATAACACTACAACCTCTCGACATGATGCTTTGAATTACAGTATTTACAAATGTATTTCTAGGAACAGCTTTTTTTGCAGCCTGCTTCTGGAATATTCCAGAATTGATCACTATCATAAAGGAACTCTGCAAACTCAAGCTGACAAATCAAATTGCCGACTTTAATAATGTGGACCTGTTTTCCTTCTGACTTAATATCTTCAAGGAATCTAGGAATGAGATTGAAGCAACCACTTTTTCCTCTCTATATACCACAACTGAAAACATTAATTAAATACTCTACACTTTAATGTGTTAAAATAATCTATCTTATCTCGTTATCATTCCATTTTTTTATGATAACCAACCCATCAGCCAAAGATCAAGCAAGTAACCCTCCTAGCATAGCATCTAGCACCCTCCAAGCAGGCATCAACACTATCCTCTTCTTGATACACACTTGATCCACTAACTTTACAAAATAAGCAAAACGTTATTTGTTTTCAGTTGTCATTTCTGGTTGGTGGTTTGGTTGCAATACTAAAGGGAAGTAGATGTGTTACATACAAAGTCCAAATGCATTATGAATAGTATAAAGTGCTTTTTCTTTTTTATTGTTTGGCTGATTAATCAACCTTTCAATTCAGTTTACATACAGCTATTTGACATATTAAATCAATTCAATATAAAAACACTTTCATAGTTCATATTTCAAATCAATTCAGATACTCAACTCAACTGACATACTATAGACAAGGGTTACAACATTTTCAGACTTCTGACATGTTATAGAAATGGTTATAGGATTTTCATCAATGATCTTATTAAAATACTTATTTACACAATTCTGTGCTTTATAGCCAATAGAATCCATGTAAAATCCCTATAAAACATCTTAAGTATATTTTATATCAAAATTATTATTAAGGAACATATTTACTAAGTTCAAGACTCTTTAATAGCTACAATCCAGATGAATTCCATGTAAAAAACATTAAAATAGATCTTAGGATATCAGTCTTTAGAGTCTAATTTGAGGGATTCAAGAAACTGTGCAGTTACTATTTTAACTGACATCCTCCTTGTTGTAAAAGCTAGAACCACAATTGATTTTCTGACAATATTTCTTGTTTATCAAACAGTCTCCCGAAATAGTTACATCGTGTGTCTTGGACAGCTAACCAGAAGATGCTTCAATGTCTCACTTTGTGTGCTATCAAGGCAAAATTGACAGATATTTTGTTTCCTTGCAATTATATTTTGTCTAGATAAAATTTCCTTTGTTGACCATAAATTCAGCCTAAACCTCAAATATTGATTTCTAAAAGTTGGAGAACGGTATTTCGTCAAATATTCTGCCATTGCTCTATATTTTTTATACTCAAAAAGCTCCTCATCGAAATCTATATAAGTTTTACTCTTATTTATAGTACAAATCCAATCATGTTGGTATATCTTCATTTGAGCTCAGATGGGATTTTGTATTAAAATATTTATTGTAACATCAGCATCTGCTAGAGATTTCAACATAAAATTCCTCCATTGTTTTCGGAAATCTTGCTCAGAGTTTAAAAGGTGAACTGATAAAATATGTAAAATATAGCAACTAAAATTAACCAACAAACATTTCCTAAAAAGTGATCATAAATTCAAAACATATATAGCAAATAGTGAAAGAGCACCAAGTTCAAAATGGATAATCGCTATTGGAGTACAATTCGGTAGATTGAGAACTTTTTTCCCATATGTGCCTTCTATCTTGTCCAAAAATCTTTGGAGGTGGATTTCTTTTGTCTCAGCTCCATCCAAGATAATTGGGACTGCTTTCTGGTTGTAGTATGTTAGCACAGAACTGCAAGTAAATTTTCCAAATTTGTGTAACAATATTTTAGCTTGAGAAGTTGCTATAGATAGTTTAGACTGTATACTGATCAGATATAGTTTGTCAGCAGGGTGATTATTCATATTAACTACCACATATTTATATTGTTGGGTAATTGAGAGTTGATTTTTTTTGTAAAGTTCACACAAATAGTTACCTTTTTTTTATTCTGGATTTTGAGCATATCATGATCTGAGTTTTTTCTAGATTTACACTCATATGATTTGATGTTGTAAATGGATGCAGTCCGTCCAGCAATCTTTGCAGGCCAAGTTCTGTTTCAGATAATAAGACAAGGTCGTCGGCATATACTAAGTATGGAATTCTACAAGTTCCCACTTTTGGAGCATGTGAGAAAATGAGTAGAAATATATCCTTCATACACAATATAAATAAATTAAAAAGAATGGCTGCCAGAATGCATCCTTGTTCAAGACCACGCTGCGTTGGAAAAGCAGTTGTTAGCAAACCATCTAAATTCATTCTCTCTTGAAAGGAGGTATTTGAGTGTAAAAGTTGGATTAAAATACGTAGAGATAACAGGCAATGATATTCTTCTAATTTTTTCATTAACATTGAACGCTATTCTAAAGTCTACAAAGGTGAGAAACAGCGGTTGACTTCAAGCAATACAATGGGCTTTTATTGCGTGAATAACAGTAATATTTATCGCTGTCCCCGTACCAGCTACAAACCCATCTGGTATGAATCTCGAACATTTGCATTCAGAGAACAGTCATTAAATGCTTTTACTTATTTGTATATAGACATAAAATGTATATATGTAACATCTTTACATTGACGTTTGTTCTTTGGGAAGCATATCATGAGATTGGAATGTGGGGGCATTAATTCTGGAACTCCTGTAAACAAAGGTAACCCTACAGAATTCTGTGCTAATTAATAATGATGTCATAGTCATCAACACAGAAAACATATTTCAGAATTATAGCACAACTTCTGGGATACCCGAGGCAAGTTCTGCTTATCGTTCATTTTTCCAAAGAGTAAGCAGCACCTACCTGCATGTTATGTTTAGTGGGTGCCAATGGGGATATAGCCCTAGGGGTAGGATGACCCTCTCACTAACGACAAAGCCACCCTTGTTAAACACACTTACTTTGCTAGGGTCCACATCTTGCGGTGGGCTGTTACTGTTGTGGTTGCCCATTCTGGGGTTAAATGACCTCATTATGCACTGCATTATGGGCATTCGGATTGGTTGGGAGGATGACTTCCATTTGATACTAATTGCTGTGCCATCATTAATTAAGGACTAAAATGAGGGAAAACAAATTAAATTGGCTTTTTATATTGCTCTTTATCTCAGAGACCACCCTCTAAGCGCAGGACCAGGTATTGAAAGCATGTTGCTTGGCATTGTCTTGCTTCCAAGATGATCGCATTGCCTCTAAGCTATCCTCCTGGTCCTTTCAGAATATATATTAGTTCATTCATGTTTTACAACGTGCTTAATACCGGAGTGCATTCTGTAAGTGCGGGACTGGGATGCAAACCTGTATTGCTCTGCGTTGTCTTGCTCGCAACGCAAACTCATTTCCCCTGAGCTATCCTCCCGGCCCAGATAGGAAATGCTAATGCCCTGAATATGATGCTTGATTGACTGCATGGCACTTCTCAGAATACCATTTTGGAGGGATTTTTTTTATTTATACGTCCTCAGGAGAGAAAATGAGGGGGTGGAGGGACTAGGTGCATGTCTCTAGAGGTGAATACCTTTAATTATTTAAGGACCGGGATGAGGAAGAGTATAACTCAGTGTAATGACATGTACTCATAAGTAATCAGGCATTACAATATATGCATCAAGATGCATTTTAATAATTTAGCAAGTAACCAATGCAAAAAGCAAAATCAATACCAGCATGTTTAGTGAGAGACTGGGTGGTGCAGGGTCACAAAGAATTAATATGTAGTTAGCATTGGCTTCATGAGAGAAGAACGATTTTTCCATTGAGTTATCCAATGAAAAAGGAATGCTGGAAGTTACTTAAGGGGCCATTGTGAAACCTTGCATACAGGGTCATTATTAATCCTTGCATACGGTTTCATTATGAACTCTTGCATGAGGGGCAATTATAAAACCTCTCATGACGCTTTGTATGCATAGCAAGCATGATGTTGGCTGAAGTTGAGAACAGCAGGTCTTTTTGAACATATCCAATTCATGATATATATGTCTTTTATTGCAGGGAAACATGGATGGAGAAGCAAAGCATGCTGCAAAGCAAGATGAAGAAAGTACTCAAATATAATGTCAACAAAAGTAAGCCAATCGCTCCCATCGTCCTGCCCCAAGTGGATTGCTTGTTCCTCACACACTGTCTAGAGGTCCATACCCTAACCAAAGAGGGCTTCTGCAGTGCCCTGAAAAATGTCACATCACTGTTAAAACCTGGGGGGGCTCTAATCATGATTGTTCTCAAGCAAAGCACATTTTACATGTTTGGCAAGTTCAAATTTCCCCACCTGTGTTTTGATGAGGTTTTTCTGACGAAAGCTGTTACCGATATTGGTTATTGTATTGAAGAACTAAACGTGTTGCCACGGAAATGTGAAGAGTTGTTCGATGTGAATGATTACATGGCTTTCATGATGTTATATGCACGCAAAGAAACTGAGGGTTAGACATCTTATAAGTGTACATGCGTAAAGGAGAACTCTCTGAGTCAGGTCATGCGTCAGATGTATTTCCTTTACTAATTTACTGTCAAGGATATAGCAGTTTTTGTTTTGGAAGTAATACAATTGAAAAATAAGATTTGCAAACATGATTGGGCTACAAAAAGGTTTCAAATGGAAGTCACTAGTTGCACACTGCACGGTTCAGAAGTAGGTCCTTATTTTCAGACTTTCTTCTCCCTACTTTCATTCTAAGAACCTTAATTACAATGATTGTGCTGCTAAGCACAATCATAAAGGTTCCTCTTTTTATCTCAGAAAGAATAGGCTCTACTAGGCACATTCAGCCACATTCCAAACAACACATTTATTTCAGGTATTCAGAGTTTGACATACTGGGGTTTCACAGATGGAGTCTTGCTGCAAGCCACAAACAATCGCTATTGTAATATTACCAACTTCATCAGTACTTGTGTAAGTAACTTCCGAAGGATAAATGGCTGCACTTTGCATGACTCACATGTGATCAGCTCTGTTCCAGATCTGTAGACCTTTCAAAGTTAACATCTGAGTCTATCACTATTGCCTTCCCCCCACTGTCAATCGATGACTGATGATTCTGAGACAATTAACCCTACAGCACCCTTACCACAAACCACCGCACCTTGATCTGCATTTACATTGCGATGTACCCTCCTCTCTGTAAAACACTCCAATGTGTACCTGCTAGGCTTGTGCTGCATACGTCCTAATGCACACATACCCACAATGCACTATTTCTTTGGTATATTAAAAATCTTGATGGGACTCATTTAAGCAACCTCAGAAATATGAAAGGTTGCATCATTTGTGCTTGATTTGTCACTGATCATCCTCCAGCCCCAATAGCCTTTGTGAAGTGCATACCTACCTTGAACCCTTCCTCTAGTAATTTGACTAAGCTCAAAGGTTCTCAAGTAATCAGTCTATTAACTCCCCGTATGATATTATTACCAATCTAGATGGTACACATGTCACAGTCGAAAGAAGGGGTCATATTAAATACTGAAATCTTGAAATTTAAATGACCCTGCAAGTATTGCAAGTCTTTCATGTATTTATTTATTTAATTATTTAGACACTTGGTTTATTACAAACCTCTGTCTTTCATTACAGTTGCTCACAATAACAAATATTTCATCATCAGAAATAATTCATAAAAAGAGAAGAAAAACAAACATTCCACTTCCCCAACATGCCTGGATTTAGTTAGTATATAAAATTTGCCCCAAGAATTTCATACGGTCAAATCTTAAATGTATATTTTCACCGACTAACAACAGTCTCCACCAATCTTCTAATCCGTATAATGGGAATCTGTCGATGAATTTGCCTATGTAGAAAGTTTGCTTATTAGTTAAGCTCGGGCAGAACAGTGTGATGTGTTTTAAGGTCTTAAGGTCTCCACCACTTCTGTCTTCTGACAGATCCTGCAGAAGCAGTTTCCATCCCTCTTCTTGTAGGTCACTGTGACTTGTTTTGTGGGAGGAATATTTAAGCAGAATCAAAGCGATGTCTCATCTTTTGGTGTGGAAACTTTAGTAGGTATTTAGGAATGACATTCAGAGCTTTCAGCGCTTTTCCAGGATCTGCATATAGTTGATGTTCATTTCTCTTTCTGCTTTCTGGTTCCAGTCTTGCTACCACAGTTTCTTTTTTACATAGTTTGGATTCTCAAGCAAGGTTTCTTTATCGATTCCCAAGCTATTTAGCAGAGACGTGCATTGTTCATTCCAAATATTTAACAGCTGGGGACTTCCTCCATTCAGACAGTTAGCTATAATCTGATACGGAACAGCCGGAGGGGACATTAAACATTTTCGAAAAAGACCCAGGGTTTCCATGCAGTTCTAGCATGCAGTGAGCTTAGTTCCAGTTCAAATCTTATCAAGACTATTGGGAAGCCAGAACGTAAATGCAAGATTCTTCTCCAAAAGACGCCCTCCAGGGCAAACCAAATTGTCCACCGAGTGAAAAAAGAAAAGCCACTGCAGCATAAGTTATTATAAAAATCACTTTGGATTTGAAAAAGGTTAATACATTTACTCTATTTCTTTTTTAATCAGAAATACCTGAATAGCAAGGTTCTTCATTTTCCTGTGCAGTTCTCTGCAGCGAAATACATTTTTCACACTACAGTTTAAAAGTTTAAATGGTCCCATAAGTATTGTATCGAAGAGACCTTGTTCAGTCTCTGACTTCCCAAATACCATTTATATGGTTTGGATTTTGTTCCTTGAATCGATTTCAGAACTGTTTTTATCCATATACTCGTTTAGAGCATTCAAACTGCGTTTTGAGGCCTATGATAGTCTGGTCGATCAGGACCAGATCATCCGCATAGAGCATCCCCGCTAGTTTTTGGTCATCTATTGGCGGGGGGAATGTCCTAGTGGTGTTCATCTGGTTTGCCAGGTCTGACCAAAACAATTTAAAGAGCGTCAGCGCCAGTGGACATCCTTGCTTCAGGCCCTTAAATGTTAGTCAGAAGGCCCTGTGAGGTGAGTCTTATTTGGAAAGTAGTATCCATATATAAAGATTCCATTGCTGATAATAAATCTGGAGAGCATCCACCGGCTTCTAGCTTTTCCCACAGAAGCTCCATGCTTATGCTGTCAAATGCCTTTTTTAGGTTTATATATGCCAAATAGATTTTAGTTTTGTTTTTAAAGACCCTGCCTTTCAAAGTATTGAGTAGAAATACATCAAGGTCAGTTCCTACCCCTTTGACAGAACCTGTTTGTCAGGGATCTAGTCATTTTGAAGCATTAATTCACGTTCGCAGATGATTTAACAGCAAGGCTGCAAACAATTTCCCCAGTACATCCAGAAGTGCTGTCGGGTGATAATTCGCTGGGTCAGTTGTATTACCACTTTTAAAATAAAGGGAATATGATAGCCGACCTCCAAGAATCAGGGACTTCTCCATGATTCATTGTCTGGGTGAATAGATTGAAGATGAATAGGCTTCAAATTGCCAGGTATTTTTTATTAAAGTCAAGCCATCAGGTCCCGGCATCATAGAAGCATTGGCTTTCCTTATTAAACCTACAATGTCGAGAAGATCGAATTCAAGTGATCAAGGCTTTCTATTTTGTCTGGAGTTGGAGTAATTCGCCCTTTTGGTTTTAGCATAAAGATTTCCACAGAATTTGGCTCAAGTGCCTTCTGTCACCATGCTGGTGAAGGCGGTGGTTTGAAAATTATCATCGTTATTAATTAGGTTCCAGGAGCATCTATAACATCTATAATCCCTTTTCTCCATTGCCAGAAGAATTGTTTCAGCCTGTGTCATAGCAGCCTTATGGGCAAAACACCAATTTTTATATTTTTCTTTTCTTTTCCCAACTAATTCATGGTTTGTAGTGTCACCGTTTTTCTTTAATTTTCAGAGATCCCTTTGTAATTGTGTTTTGTCGTGATCCCCTTATCATATGTGTGTTTACGGGTCACACTAGATTTTAAGATCTTGCACGGTCTGACCATGAATTCTCATAGATTGTTACGCTCACCTGGTTCCCACAAGGGCTTCGATCGGACCCGGACAGCTGCGGTCTCCACCAACGTGATGCGTAGTGCAGAGATCACAGTCTGGACTGACCCGCCTAATCTTGTCTGCTTGACCCATAGAAGTATTCTCCTGCAAGTGGAGAAAAGGATTTAGCCCCGTGGACTTTAGTGATGGTCCCTCCCCACTGTTCTCATTCTCCCCACTAGTCACCTCCGATATTCCCAATTAGTATCCTCACCTTATGCTTTTAAATGATGAGCTCTCCATCCTGCGTGGAATGCAGGGGCGCGTAGATACCAGTTACTTCACTGGTTTGAGGTACTGGAAGAGTTCCGGAGGAATATTGACTCCGGGGTTTATAAAGTTCAAAGAGTTCAATATGCCCGATGTTCACTCTTGCATTCCCTTTCTGAATTGCAGCTAAAAATATCGTCTGGAGGCTGCTGATGGCGTTCAGGTAAGAGTCTGTATTACCCAACACTGTCCGATAAAAGTTGCGTGAGTTTAACTTGTTGTTTGCTCTCCCTTTGTAGATGCGGCATAAGAAGATGTGGCGTATTGAAGGGTGAAGCCTCCGGTGGTAAATCAGGTAAGCCTGGTGGTAGAAGTGATTGTATTTGTCGGCTCTCTAGGCTCACCTTGTTATTCCTTTAGTTTTCTCCCAGGTACTGGAGTTTGCCAAAGAAAATGATGGAGGCAGCGCCGAGTCGAAAAATGCTGTGGAATGGTGAGTAATACGCGACGCTGCTGCTGCTGGTGATGCGAAGCGTGCCGAAGTAATGTCCTTTCAGGCTCAGAGTCGTGCTAGATCCAGAATCAGGTAAGGAATTAAAATAATGTCCGTGATCTGACCTTTTCGCCTTCTTTCCCCTTTTTCTAGGAGCTCCGGATTCGAGGCGGGCGTGGCAGAAGACTGGATGCTGGCTTGCAGGCACGGTGAGCGTTACACTGCAGAATGCAGAATAACGCAAAGCGTGTGTTGCTGGTCGGGCGTGGTTTAAATAGCCTCAAAAGTAGTCCCGGGTAAGAAGTCCCTAGAACCACACCCGAGTAAAAAATAGTCCCTGTAGTAAAATAGTCCCCTCCAGGCTTCACGTTGCCTTGGATTCATTTGCAGCATGGTCTGCCTGAGGTAAATAATGACTATGAGCCTGGCGCCTTAGGCGCCAGGACTGATTTCTACTATGAGCCTGGCGCCTAAGGCGCCAGGACTGAACCCAGTTAGCCCCTAGCCGGGGATGCTGAGGTTTTAATAAATGCCTTGATGCCTGCTCCCGGGGCTGTTGGGCTTGGTCCAGATGCCCGGGGTTAGGCATCATGACATAGATATATCATTTATGTCTTTTGGATTTACTCGAGTCTGATGTATAAATTCCCTCGTCAGCCTGTTTATTGCCATTTGCTCCATACAGAGACGTTTACCGTCTTTTACAGCGGTTACTTTTACTGGCCATGTCCTAGACTTTTTTTTGGACAAGCATAACCATGACAATTTTATCAGCTCATGGTCACTATTCTTTTTAGGAATTATTCACAATGATTTGACCATGCTGAGCGTATTTCTGGATACAAAGATGTGATCAGGACTCCCAATGTTACTCCATTAGACCAAGTTGGTCTAGCTGGAATGTCATTGGGGGTCTGACCATTCAAAATGTATAATTCTCTCATAAGCATTACATCTCACCAATGCTTTAGTCTTTTTTGTTTGTGCCCTATCGGATCGGTCAAATCATCTGTTGTTTTACTGATTTTGCTAATACAACCCATGTCAGATCCCAACAGATTTATACATACATTGTTAAAATGTGAAGAAAAGGAATCAACAATGTTCACTATTGAATCTATCAGAAGGTCTGTGGAGATGGATTTAGGATTCCAATCTATATTCATTAAAAGAAGAAACTTGATGTTATTTTTGTCAAATACATTAATTCAGCAAAATAAGGATTGAACAAAAGGATTTAGGTTACTGGTTTCCTTTACAGTGATGATTGAATTGTTTTTTAGCAGAGTCATCAACCCCGCTGAGGGATGACCCTAGTCTCCCTTATACTCTGGGTGCAAATAGGTACTATATCCATCACGTACTAAAGGTTCTTGAAGCCAAGTCTCTTGAAAGCCTAATACAGCAAATTCACCCGAGTAACATTGGTTTCATCGAACAAATGATGGTTGCCCCTGGTGTTCCAAGATCCGATCCTCCACTTCTCTTCCTTTCTATCCTTTACTTGTTAATTCTGCTGATCAGATTTGGAGAAGTGTATCGTTGGAGCGGTATGCACGGTGTATGCTTTCTTATTTATCACTGATCCATCAGTCACTGCCCGCAGGTGCTGGGTTGCAGTATTAAAGGTGATTTTAAGGGAGCTAGTCATCTTTTGGTAATCAGACTTGCGGTGCAGAGCTAGAGGCTGATTGTCTGTATCCATATGGTTACATTTCCCTTTCACATCATGTCTTTCAAACATTATAAGGGAGGTGCTTTGTGTTGAATACTTTTTTTCTGCAATTATTTTCTCAAGCCTTTTAGATGTACACATATTCCATGAACTCTCCCCTACTATAATATGACCAAATACATTTGTCCTCATATAAGTGTTAATAGATGATACACGCTTTACACGTGTATTACTCTACCCCAGACTAAGTGGAATTTCAGGGGTACCATTCGCTGTCACTATGGAAACATGTACAATCTCACTGGTACTCATGTGAGCAACATTAGAATGATGAATGCCCCATCCTGCACACCTGGCATGTGAAGCCTCTGCCCAGCGCTGCAGGAAAATAATTACTGATGGCAAATGTAAATGTCATCTACAACAAAATACAGATTTAGGCTGTGGTTCATGTTGCTTAGGTTGGTGATGACTTTTCTAGTCTACGCAGAGATGCCCACGTTGCTTGTGGATCTATAACAGAACTAGTACAATATTACAAAATGATGGTCAGCGTGCTTAATCAGAGTATGTTTATGGGGCACAAGTAAGTGATACATGCCATAGCCTCTGCTTCAGGATAACAATCAGTCTATTCACTATAAAGTGCAAGACAAATGTCACTTCAGGGACCATTATGAACCTTCAGATTACTCTGTGTGCATAGCAACAGTGTGTGTTAACTTCGCTTCGCAAACAATCTTAATAAATGATTGAAATCCTTTAAGTGGTGTGACATTTTTATTTTGATGAAAATGACTCGAGAATCAAAACATTTTACAAAGTGAGGTCAGACGAGTTTTCTACTTCAACATCACCAGAATTAACCCATGATCCAAGATTGTACTGCTGCAGGCTAAGTGTCTGCTCCTGCCACATTGCTTAGAGCTCCAGGGCAATGACACAGAGCTCTGTGGCTATTTCCTCAAATGTCCATACCACTATTAAAACCTGGACGGCCTTTACAACCTCAGCTGTATTTTTAGAACCTTATTGACATTTCATGCCCTTCTTTCAAACACAGCCCTATAAGTCTATCTCCTCATCTCTGTAATGATAGAAACTAGACCTGAGAAAATGCATTCATCTATAACTCTGTTAAAACCAAACCCTTAGCATATACCGAATTTAAAGAAAATCTCAGAATTTTAAGAGGTATGGGGTTACAGTCAGGCTACACTCAGGATCTTCAAATTGATGACCATTGACCTAAGGCACGACACATGGTCATAGAATATTTAACCCTGTGCCTATTTCCAAAGACGTCCAGTCCATCTAGGATTGTATTCTCTTATTCCAGATTCTAAAGATGAACATGAGCCTCGACCTCTTTATCATGCAAGCTGCACGGTTGCATCTCAGGGTCAGCCATTTTGTACCCAAGTATGTCTATAATAAGCCTGCCAGCCCAAGGCACTCTAATGGCACCCAGATGTGCACGTTGTCATCTCCACCCTAAAGAGGTAAAGCAAGAGGTGGAGACACACTGCCACCACAGGCTACGTATCAATGCAACACTATATAGGTTCTGTGGATTAACTAAATTACTTTGGACCATGCTGTGTGGCCTGCCACCTGCACGTGGAAATTACAGCTTTTGCAATTGTGTGTCTTGTCCTCTGACTGGGAAGTCCACCACAGTATGTCAGGATCAAAAAGTCAATGGATTCAAAGACATGAAGGGAGTCTCTATGGTTTAAATTGTTTACTCTATGGAGGGGGCCATTTCTATTTGCAATGAAGTGCAAAAAAGGTCCCTCAGTGCACGTTTTCCAACACGTTGTGAAAAATGTGAGAGTATAACATAGGCAAAATCACCTTTAATCTTCCCTTTTACGCTGCATTGGTGGAAAAGTGGAAAACCAATTAATGACTGGGGACCTCATCACAAGCTGGGCAGTGTTCGGCACAATTTCCGCCGAGTCGAAATAGCGTTGCTGTTGTGTCGTGCTGTGGTATTAGCACTTCATTACAACCTGTCGTGAATGCGTGCCCCACTCCGGCAGTAACGATATTGCCACCAAGCAGAAACAGCACAGAAAAAAGGGTTACAGCTGAAGCATTGGGGCAAATAATGCTACCACTGGCAATCCTGGTGCCAATAGGACATTTTGTTACTGCCGGAATGGGAAGTTCTGCTGCGGTCATTTTTAAAAACACAGGGCCTCATCACAAGCTGGGGAAAAGATCTGCCAAACCCGTGATTTGGTGGACCCTTAAATGCGGCGGTAATAGCGCTACCGCCGCATTTAAGGGTTACCGCCAAATTCGTGATGAGGCCCAAAGTGTTGGGGAGAATTCTCTTCTAAGGCTAATTTCCCTTACCTATAGAGTCCCCCATCAGCTTTGCTGGATTTGAAGGGTTTATGTTTTTCTCCTGCTAAGAGTGTGACTCTTTTTCCTACTCTTAGACAGATTGCTGATGTGTGTTTTAGGCTTTTTTGTGCTTATGTTCTATGGGTTTTTCTCACCCTCGTAGGCATCGGCATGTTTACATGAGTGTTACACAGCACCCTTAGTGCAGTAACACAGGGGTGTCATAGTGACCGCCAAACATAGACTCCATACCCTGGGACTGACTACTGTCTCCCAGGGCATGTAAACTCCCCATAGAATTTACTAGCCAATAGTTATGAACAAAAACAGTACAACCCATCTTACTATGGAAGTACTGAAAGGGTTAATAGTTTTTCCCTGGTGTTCATTTTCGAGAGGGTACTGTACAGTCCCTCTCCCCAAAGTTTCTGGCTCATGGCAGTGGTTGCTACCGTAAATATTCGACCGCAAATATTTCCCTATGGGATTTTCCCATTGTTCGAGGCTACCACTTTTACTAACCACCTCTAACATACTTTTAGTATTAACTTTACGCCGTTAGGTTTTTATTGCCAGATCTTTGATAATATTTCTTTCTCGTGTGTTTCTCTGAAATCCTAACCCAGATCGGGATCTTTTGTTCGTCCTTTTAGCAGGCTTCTGCACAGAAGCCCTCCTCTCGGCGCCACTGAGTCTTGGGTAGACGGGATGTGTGGGAGGGGGAATAGGCACCCTGGACAGGGTTGCCTAAGCAACCCAAGTCGCACTCTGCCCTGATAGACTGGGGGGTTCTCCCGCCAGGAGAACCACGCCACTGTGTGAGTGACAGCTAGGCTGTATGAATGGGTTTTTTTCTGCATAAAAGGAGGGCTCTGAGGGCTGGAGGACAAGACGTCGGCACTGGAACTAAGAAACCCGAAGAGGAGAGAAGCTGAAGACATCTGCAACGACTGAACCACCGGTGAAGCCCTGCTGCAGATCCTCACCACATTTCTCCAGCGACAAGAGAAAATCTTCAACTGCAAGAGCCTTCTTCCCTTGAGCTGGTGCGGCCAACCAATTCACTGATCGCCTTCCAGGACCTGCCTTGGTTGAATCGCCAGTGCCAAGCACTCGGAAACCAGATAGCTAGGCACCCATCCACCACGACCGCAATTTCAAGGAGCGTACTGTAAGAGGATTCAATTCAACACTACAGCTAAGTCAACGCCTAGTCTATAATACTGAATGAAAACCCTTATTGATATATCTTTATGTCCAGTTCATGCGTTCTGGATGACTACCCCTATATAACACCCCTCTCTTGGAATCCTCCTGACCCCACTGAGCCAAGAAGTAGTTCTGTTTTGCAAGTTAAAAGGTTTATTTGATAATTTAAACAATAGATATATATATCACACTTTATAATAAATTAATAATTGAATAGCACACTTAATCTGATATGATAAAGATTAACAACGGAGAATCTGGCACCAACACGCTTCTCTATAATCAATAAGGAGTTGACATGAAATGTATAAGGTAGCACACAGGTGAATAGGAACAAAAGAAGAAGGTGGTACAGAATGCTTTATGTAAGCTCAGGTGGATGCAATATTCAATGAATGCAGTACAGAAAATACTCAATATGATTTCAACCAAACAATGTAATCACTTTTCTCTGGCTATTCACTCCCCCCCTCTTTATGCAATGCAAGGAAATGGGAGGAAAGCACACAGTTCTCAGAAATGCAATCAATGTAATTCAGTTCAATCCCCCCCAAGCACGCTTAAAGAAAACAGATAGGAGTTTTGAAAACACAGGCCCAAATGCTTTTATATGTGCTAGCAATGGATGAGAAATATGCTGGAAATGCTTTTAATTCCCTTTCAGAGGTTCAGGGTGAGTGGTATCTAGTTAATATTAGTCCAGGCTCACTCTTGCAATGATTCAGGAATGATTAGCAGGTTAAAAGAATTTCTGGCAAATGGAAGGCAAGCAGCAGCAGATTTTTTTACACGTGGAGAAATTTGCAAATCGCGGTAAAATTCGCGAATGCGCCGGGCGCTATTACAGAAGAACTACAAAGACGATCACTATCGTTTGGGGTCCTAGGAAAGCCTAGGATCTCAGCTTCCAAATGAAAGTTACTGCAAGTCTCTAGCACAAACGGTCACGGAGATATGAGCGATTAAATAAAGGTCGTTTTTCAGATTTGAAATTTTAAAGTTCAAAAAGACAAGTGCAGCTTGCAACTAGCAAATCACAGGTGACAGCTTTACAAATGACAGGTGACAGTTAGGAGGCAGTTCTACTTAGATTAAAATAGCTTGGATTATATTATTTTAACTAAGAGATTGGGTTCTGCACAGTTTTGCTATGTACTCACACTATATTCTTGAGTGAAATGGGCCTCGCCATGGATCTGGTCAGGTTTTAGACGGGACTCTGGTCTCTGCACTTCACAGTGATCTGGGTCTGCTCTCTCTCTGGATTCTGAAGATTGAGGGATTTAAAGTCTGGATCTTTCTGCACAGCTTTCTCTGGAGATTGATGGAGGTAAAGTATGGATTTTCCCGGCAGAGCTTCCAGCTGCAAATGGATTTGAAGGTCCCTATCTGTCCTGTCTCTCTGCTTTTATGTGTTTTGAAATGGGTGTGTGTGAGCATCACTAGACCCTACCCCTCTCCACTTGCCATTGGTCAAATTTCCATTTCTCACTTGATTGGGGAAGGAACTGTGAGTCAGAGCGATGTCATTTTATGGCTTGCAGAGAGGACACTCCCCTGTCAAATTGCACACATTCTATATTTGATAACAAAAGACATATTTGCACAGGTACACATTTGTTTAAAATGACATACACACATGAGGCATTACTGATGTTAGCCCCTGTTCTGACTCTGGCGTTTCTAGGAGCTTGCATCCAGAAATGGCAATTTTTACCACTTTTTAATGTGCTAAACAACATTGGATCTTCATTAAATTTTTTACAACATATCAACCCAAATACCAATGCATTTTCGTTTGTCTAGCTGAAACAGGGAGTCTGTAATATTAATAAACAGCAGGGTTTTGTCCCAGAATATCCCACAATTTGGAGTTTGGGCTTGAATTAAAGGTACATTTTTTAAATTAAGTCTCTCAAAGTTATACATTTCTGTCATTTGATTACAAAGAGTTATCAGTGTTTTTGTAAAATATATATTTTTCTTTCAATTCAGTTCTCAGAGTGTTGGAGTCCGCCTCCAAGACTTGGGTGGGTCAGTCCTCTGGGCAGGCAGGGCTTTGTTGACATTAAACAGTCAAAATCAACATATTCCTTTCAGAGGAAAGGGGCCATTGTGTGGTCTCTGGGAAGCTCCCAGCCAGTCTGCCTTCTGTCAATCAAGAGGTCATGTGAGATTCTAACTCCTGGTGTGAAGCTCTGGAGGTGAGAGGGTTTCCCAGACTTCAGGCCTCTGGGAACAGCATGTGGCTAATTTTTAATTAAAATGCAGCCTTTGAAGTCAGCTGAGTCAAATCCCTTTGTCAGCAACTGCACTTAGTTCTCCTGTCAGAGTTTAGACCGCTAGCGCCCCCTTGAGGATTTTGTTGGTACTGCATGCAATTTTGGGATTTTCTTGGATTAATGCATTCTAAACAGGAATGGTTCTTACATGGTAGTAAATCCTTGCTTAACATTGTTTTGATGGGGCTCCTTACAGTAAAATGGTTATGTGGAACCCCACAAAAGGGTTGAATCTTTAAAGTGGTCCAATGAGTCACGATTTCAGCAACTTTTTCACATCAGTAACAGTGGATTTTGTTAACAAAGACCTTTCTTTACACTGGTGGGTGGCAAGTTAGGTAATCATTTTAGTGTGCGCACAACTGCGCAGCTCTCCTGGATTCTGGGATGAAATAATGGGCGGCGACAGCGCATCCCCATCTTTACCCACTCCAATGATTTATTTTTGTTCTGGGGTAAAATGATGGGCAGCGACAGCTTAATCCCCATATTTACCCCGTCTAATGATTCCACATGGGTCAAAACCCTCCACAAACCCCCCCACCCGACTGCGCTTTGACTTGAGTCGAGGGGGAGTCGGTTGCAAGGGAGGTTTTGAACCCTGGCGCTGGTATGTCCACATTATCTTCTTCCAATTCTGTAGATGGCACAGTTCAGCATCTTCCTCTCCATCCGGTCAGATCGATCAGTTCTCCTCGCCGGTCCTGATGGGAAGATTGGGCGGTACCCTGGGCCTGTTGCGTCTCGGCTCCCGGTCTCCGGATCGTCCTCCTTGTCCCGTCTCCAGGTTTTCTTTCTCCTAGGACGACAAAGGAAGAGCGGCAATACCTATTCATGGACATTTCTTCCCCTGTTGAGATAGTGGGGCAGCATATGCATTTCATCATAACAAAACATTACATTCTTATTTTGAAAAAAAAAACAGTATAACTAAGAGACAGTTTCATGCAAATCACAATATTTTAGAGACTAGATGTGGTATGTTTTATGGTTGGAACTGAATTAGTCTGAGACAGTGCCCGCTAGGATTCCAGGGGATTCCTCCAGTTGTTGCAGAGTGTGCCTGGGATGGCAACATTTCAACTGGTTTATGTGGACCCACTTGTCTTCCCCCGCTGCCCAAGGAGCTTTGGGGATGTGGATTTTGTAGGCCACAGGAGAGATCTTGTCGATGATCTCAAAGGGTCCCTTCCATGTAGGCAAAAATTTGCACTGCTTGGCCTGGTTCCTTTGGAAGTTGTATAGATAGACCCGGTCTCCCACCTGATATTCCTTCCTGGAAGTTTTCAGGTCATAATGGGTCTTCATGCTATCAGCTGATCTTTCTAGATTCCGCTGAGCATAAGCAAAAGCATGTTGAAGGTGTTTCCTTAAATTCTCCACATACTCATGAGTTGTGGAGGCATTTATCAGTGTCTGCTCTTGGGTCCTGTAGAGCAAATGCTGCGGAAGCACCATCTTGCGCCCAGTCATCAACTCAAATGGTGACATTTTGGTTGCAGATGAAGGGGTAGATCTGATGGCCATTAGGACCAGAGGTAATCGGATATCCCAACTTGGCCCAGAATCTGCCATAAACTTCTTTAATATGCTCACAATTGTCCGGTTATATCTCTCTACTGCCCCAGAAGAAGCTGGTCTATAAGCAATATGCAGCTTTCTCTTGACCCCCAATATCTCCCACATCTTTGTCATTACTTCACTGGTGAAGTGGCTACCTCTGTCTGACTCAATCCTTTGAGGTAGACCAAAACGGGAAAAGATGTGGTTAATCATCAAGGCAGCTGCAGTTTCTGCCTTGCAATTTGGGGCTGGGAGACATTCCACCCACTTGGTAAACAAGCATGTCACAGTCAACATGTACTTATTCCCCCTAGCCGAGCGAATCACAGGGCCTACAAAGTCGATTTGTAAATCTGACCATGGCAGTGTCATCCCCCTCTTTTGGAGAGGCGCGCGGTGCGTGAGGGATGATGGCTGAAATTGTGCACACACAAGACACCCCTTCAAGTATTGGTCGAGGTCCTGCCCCATGTGTGGCCAGTATGCAACCTCTCTTAAGATTTCCAATGTTGTGTGAAACCCCCTATGACCGGCGGTGGCCGCATCATGGGCGTGACTTAACATCAGGCTTCGGAATGAGGTAGGAACCACCCACTGATCGTGGCCAGCTTTGGATTTCCTTACCAGCAAACCGTCTTGGATTCGGAACATTTTTGGACATTTCATCAACACTCTTAGGTCCTCTTTCCCAATGTAATCGGTATCCGTCAGGGGAAAGTTCTCAGGGTCCTCAAGGTGCTGGTAAAATTTACCAATAATTGGGTCCCCCTTCTGAGCTGTAATCAAATCAGCATCAGGGGTCTCCTTACTCCATTGTGCAATTGAAAGGTCGTTGTGAGCATTTGTCTGGGACCTAGTGATAGCAGTGACCTGGATTTCCCCCAACAGGGACTCAATCTCAATTAGATCCCCTTGGATGGCCCCGGTTTTGGCCAGATGATCAGCTAAGTCATTTCCAGTTTTGTCTGGTCCCTCTACTTTGGAATGACCCTTGATCTTTTTCTAATAGATGGTCATCTCATTCGAGGTGACCAGATCATCAATGTTTTGGATCAACTTCCCATGTTTCAAGGGTTTGTTGTTAGCACATAACATGCCTCTGGTTTTCCAATTAACCAGGTGAATCATGAAAGTCAGCCAGACCTTGCGCGAGTGGACTCTTCTTGTTTTGGCCATATCTGACCTCCACAGGAAAGCCTTGCATTGACAGAATCCAGGAAGTAATTCGGGAATTACTCACATTTCCGGCCCGGATTCTGTCACTTTGGAGATATTGCAGAGGCTGGTGTGGAGTCTCCACTATGATGTGTTCCCCCTGGATAAACGGGCGGTAATTCTTCAATGCCCACACCGTTGCCAGGAGTGCCTTCTCACAATCGTTGAATTTTTCCTCCACAGAGGATAAAGTTTTGCTCGCATAGGAGATTACTTTATTGACCTTGTCATGCTTTTGGTATAATACTGCCGTCAAGCACGTATTAGAAAACCCTGTCTCCAGGAAGAACTCCTTGTTTCTGACAGGGTAAGCTAGGCAAGGCGCTTGTGAGAGGCTTCTTTTGAGTTGTTTTACCGCCTCGGCTTGTTCTGGACCCCATTCCCACTTGACCCCCCCTTCAGGAGATGAATCAGGGGTCTGGTGATCTCTGCGTAGCCCTCAATGAACTTTCTGCTGTAATTAGTCAGTCCAAGGAGGCTCCTTAGTTCCCGCAGAGTTGTGGGGTCTTTCAGTTTCTGAAGTGCTTCCACTTTCTTTTCCTGGGGACAGAGACCCTGAGGAGTAATCTCATGCCCCAAGAAATTAACACGGGTTCTACACCACTGTGCTTTCTGAAAGGAAAGATTGGCTCCGGCGGCCCTCAACTGCGTCAGAACATAACGGATCTCCGCTATGTGTTCCTCCACAGATGAACTTTTGATGAGGACATCATCTACATAAGCCAGGTTACCCCTCGCACCCAGGTCGGGCATGGCCTTATGTAGGAAAATGTTGAATTCATTGCCGGAGTTGAGGTATCCGAAGGGAGTCCGGGTCCATGTATACTGCTGGCCCCCAAAGGTAAAAGCCAGCTTGTATTGGTCCTCCCTGCTGACAGGCACAGTCCAGTATCCATTGGTCAGGTCTATTGCAGTGAATACCTGTGACCCCTGGATCTGGGCCAGCCCTTGGTCAATGTAGGGCAGAGGCCATCGGGAAGTATGGACCCGTTTGTTGAGCTCCCTGAGGTCAGCGCAGAGTCTCCACTGGCCGTTTGGCTTTAATATTCCCAGCACCGGATTATTGAAGGTGCTGTGGACTGGACGGATTATTCCCCGGGACTCAAGGTTCTTAATTATTTCAGTAAGGGACTCCATTGATGCGAGAGGCAAGCGATATTGCTTCACAAACACAGGAGTCATGCCAGGGTCCGTGGGGATTGTTGTGGTGTGGATGTCGGTGCGACCACAGTCATATGAGTCTACCGCAAAGAGATCTTGGAAATCCCAGAAAACTTGTTTCAACTTTTGCTTTTGTTCCAGAGTCACACAGGCATCAGCTAGGTTGACTCTCTCTTCCACCATCTGCCTGAAGCCTGGAAAGACTTCTGGTTTGGCTATTTCAGCGGCCTCCTCCAGCTGGGTGGAGAAGTCCCTGGTCAGAGTGCTGATTTGGACTGGAGGCTTCAGGTGGGAAAGGCAGCCCTCATGGACCTGGAAAATCACCTCATCCCTCCTGAAGTCACAAGTCACATCTTCCTTACCATAGGGGCAGGAAGTGTACACCAGGAAGTTCCCCCCATGCCGGGTAAAAATCCTGTCTGGTGTTGTATTGTCCTCACTGTCACTGTCAAAACAGTCCTTGGGGATTGGTCCTAACAGTTCATTTAATAAGTCGATGGAAAAATGTCGGTCATCAACCGCCATTCCAATAATGGTGCCTGCGGCTAGAGTAATACTCTTTAAGTCGCTGTTATCCACCTCTATTGGAATGGTGTCATGTTCTATGTTGACTAATGGAGTTGGGTTTACCCCCAACCCTTGTTGTTGGAGAGAAGCATTTAGATGTATGTAAGCATCAGGGTTTTTCAAATGTTGTCCTCTTTTAACTTTCACTTCCAGGGAGAATTGTCGGGTCCTTTCTGGGATGGTGACTTCCTCTTTAATCTGAATTTCAACTGCATAAGGTAGCAATTGAGCTGACCTAAATGCTTTTTCTGGATCATCAAAGCCCATGGGATTATCCGCTAATCGGGACCAAGCTTTGAAGTTTATTAGGTCCAAACTAATGGCAAAGCGATTGAGAATGTCACTGCCTAAGTAAAAGGCGGCAGGGACGTCTCGCACGACCCAACAATTGTGGACTATGCTCTTGTTGCCAATGGAGATTTTGAGCATACACCTGCTTGGCAGGAGATGTTTGGAATTAGGCGCTTCCAGGTCCATTTCCCATTTGTCTATCAGTTTGAATGTGGGAATGGCTGGATCTTTTGGGAGTTGGCGGAACATGGCTTCGCTGATGAAGCTCTTACCGTTGTTCACACACACTCGAGCGAGAACAGAGTCCTTCCCATCATTTAATTGGACAGGGATGAACAACTGCTCTCCAATTTGCTGAATATCAGCCAGGCTCTGAGCTGATTTCACATCTTTCTGGACTATTGGAGTGGGAGTTTCTGATTGTGGATTAGTATAGAATCTCAGAGTGTTTCCTTCCAGCGTGGAGTACCACTTTAGACTGGAAGGCAGGTTGATTTTCAGAAATAGAGAGGACCCCCCATCACCAGTCTGTTGTCCTACTGCTATTACTGTCACGTCTGGAATTTGGCTATTCTGGAAGTGAAATTCTACTTGGTCAGATTTTTGTTCAACCATGTGGCAGGTGCCGTTTAAACTAACATGGTTGACACTCCGTTTTAATTTTATTGGTCGGCTAGTCTGGGTCCAGAGGACCTTGTTTACGCAATCTATTAGGGGTGACAACCTTCTCAGGAGGTCATTCCCCAGTAAACAAGGGGTGCCCTCCGGAGTCACAACTATGACTAGGTGTTTCAACTTGTGTCGCCCAATTTTAATGTCCAAATCTGCCGTCCCCTCGATGGGAATTTCCTTCCCGTCAAAGTTCTGGAGTTGTCCAGGAAGTGAGGTGAGAGGAATTTGGTAATTCTCTCCCCTTCCTGCATTCAGTTCATCAAAGGCCCTTCTGGACAGAAGGGTAGCTTGAGATCCCGTGTCCACCAGTGCCAAAATTGTACCCTGCCCCTGTACTCGGACCGGGGCATAGTATCTTCCCTCCTTCTCCTCAAGGGGGCACAGATAATGCACATTTTTGGACAACTGGTGGGCTAATTTTCTGGTTTTGGACATCGCTAGCGAAGAGATTTGGGCAGAATTCTGTGGAGAGCCTTGGGAATCTGAAAGAAAAATTTGGCAACTGGAGATCAGAGCCATTGTGGGTTCCCCTGGCTCCGGTTCTGGGCCGCCCCCCCCTTTTTGGAGGCAGTCACCAGGATGGGTTTGAACCAGGGGATTTTCTTGCTGTTGGTTCTGGGATGAGATGGTGGGCGGCGGTAGCTCAGTCTCCACATCTCCCCAGTCTGGATTTGCATCCCTAGGGACCCATTTTTCTTTGGGAGGAGTTCCCCCCTCTCTGAAGGAGAAGATCCTTTTCTCAGGATCCTCTGAGGATCCCTCTCCCTCAAATTGGAAGATCTGTACCTCCTCCTCAAACTGAGTCTGTTTGGGTCTTTTGTTTCTCCTACCACCCCTCTGCTCCTTAGGAGGCAGACTTTCCGGGGCAAGAGATTTTGTTTCCGGTTCCTGGGTTTCCAGGGGCTGTTTACAAGTGAGGAAGGAAGCTTCCTCCAAGGCTTTACACCCCCCTTCCCCTTGTGCCTCCTCCCTGGGGACCGGTGTGTTATCGGGGTGCTGCTCCCGTCATTGTTCTGGGGCACCAGGTCCAGAGTTGGGTGCGTTCTGCGCCGGCATGCCGATCTGAGGGTTCTGCTGAGCCCTCAGTATGTGACCCAGATCCCGCGCCATGTTTTGAACCTGGCGCTCTAACTGGGAAACCCGCTCAGGCTGATACGGGGCCCTGTTTTCTCCCCTGGGCTGATCCCGGGAAGGGTAGCTGTCCCTCCTCTGGTAATACCCCGGGTTGGGAAGATTTGGGTACCCCTCCACCCTTGGCCTCCCCTCTCCCGGATTCAGTGGTCTGGGCTCAGGGAATTGGGGAAAGAAGGATGGATGGTTTTAGGGCTGAAAGTCAGGTGGATATCTGGGGAAAAAGTTCTGCCCAGGGTTTGGTAAATTTCTGCCCTCCTGTGGGAAGTTTGGAGGGAAGTTCCCTGGGTTAGGTGCTTGGCTGGATCCCCCCCCCTTGGGCTGGAGGAGTCCACACATAACCCAGGATGGGTCGATTTCCCTTGTAACGGGGACTTACATAATCAGGAGAGCGAGGGACCCCATTTGTGGGGCTGCCTCCTTGGCTCCCTGTCTGTGACTGACCCGAGGACCTCCTGGGCCTAGCATTATTAGGTGCAGGTAGGTTTTTAGGCCCCCCCATCTCCAAATCCAAAACGGGGGTGACCTTTACCTCTGCCACCTTGGCAGCAGCAGGGGTGCTGTTGGCTTTGGGGTTTTTCTGGGCATTACTTTTGCTATCTATCGGTTTCTGCACCTCATAGATCCGGGTAGCCTGTTCAATGACCCAGTCTAAAGATCTTTTCTCATGAAAATCCCTCACGAGCTGGGTCATGATATATTTGGGCAAGGCATGGAAAAACGTATTAATAAATTCTCTGCTATCCGTGTGCACCCTTCTTGTGGTCTGTGCAAAAGCACGCTTTAACTCCTGCACAAATTCTTGTGGGGCCTGATCCTCCCCACATTGCAAATTGTAGGCTGCCTTGCGAGCCTCTTGAGGATTTCTGTGAACAGAAAAATGTTTCAAGATGGCCGCCTTATAGGTGGACCATCTTAAATGATTTTGGTCCTCCAGCCCCGCAAAGAAACTGGAGTATTCCGGGGAGAAGGTCCACTTTACATATTGAATACAGCTTTGGCTGTCCTTCAAATGGAAAGTCTCCATCATTTGTTCAAACAACTCTAAGTGCTCCCAAACAGAATACTTAGCGTTCTTATGGTAAGGCGTGATGACGCTCCTGATCGCCTTAATCTGCTTTAAGGGGTCCTTAAGCAAGGCCCTTTTTGCCTTATTGGCCTTTTTGGTTCGGGTAACCCTTGTCCATTCGTCCTCGGATTCAGAGGCACTGCTCCCAGAGGTTCCTCTCTGCTCTTCCAGGTTTTCCCGGATTCTGCGAGCCTGGGAATGGCTGGCAGAATGTGGGGACCTGGTCTCCTGTGTCCTGTGCAGTTCAGAGGAGTCTTCAGATTCCTCCTTGCTGCCAGGATTTGATGGGTACCCCCTCCACTGACCTAACTGGGCAGAGGTTTTCAGGATGCCCTTAATGGGCCTACTCTCCTGGGGTTCCCCATTGAACTGTACTGTACTTGGGTGCCCATACCCGGATGCCCACCCCTCCATTCCTGAGTGGTACTGGCCTATGAGCCCCATACTCTTAGCTGGATAGTAATCTGCCATCCCTGTGGCCCTGTGCTCATGTGCGCCAGGGGACATGGGGGTGGTAGAGTCCAGGGACTGGGGGAGATGAAGGCCCCTGGTGTTAGGGCTCCTGCGGTTATGGTCAGGAATCTCTCTTTCCCAGCGGACCTCATCTCTATCCACCCCTGCTCCCTGTTGCAATGCAAGAGCCTGCATTTGTGCTTTCAGTTCCTCTGTTATGGCCTTACTCGACTCTATCAGTTTCTCATGCATCGCTACCTGTTGCTGGAGCCTCTCATTGTGCTGGCAGAGAGCCTCATTTTCCCTCCGTGCTTCCTGGTTGGTCCTGGAGAACTGGGCCAGTCTTTGCTGCAGGAGGGTTACCTCCTGAGCTGTGTCCCTATTGGCCTGCTCCTTTCTTGCTAGAGCATCCTCCACTCTCCTGGTGTGCTCTAGCAAGTTCTGGTGTTCTTTTTGGAGGTCACCCAGTCCCTGGTGGGCCAGGTGATTTTCTTCCATTTTTCTTTTTAAGTGGCAGACTTCCTGGCCTAAGGTGTCCCTTTCCTGACTAAGAGTCTGCATCTGTACCGTCAGGTCGTCCCTTTGCCTTTGGAAGGCACCAGCTTTCTGGCGCTCCTGATCAAACTCTGCCTGGGTATCCAGGTCTTTCAGAATCAGTTTATTGCTCTCTGCCTTCTTCCTATCTAGGTGGCTTTGCAGGGTGACTACCTGCTCAGCACATGCCCTATTGAAGTCTAGCTGTTGCTCCAGCTTTTTCTGGCTTTGCAGTAGGGAGTCCAAACCTTCTTGGTGTTCCTTCTGCAAGGCGAGAAATCTGGTAGCCTGTTCTGACTTTTCCTTTTGCAGCACATCCATATCCTCCTTTATTTTAGTGATGTACCGTCTGCTGTCATTTTCTGACTCCTGGCTCCTCTGCAGCCTCTGCTCAGAAGAGACCAGGTCAGATTGGACCTTCTCTAACCCCATCTGTTGCCTATTTGCCAGATTTTGGCTTTCAGCACATCTATCCTGCATGTCTCCCATATATAGGTACAGGTATGCTGCTATCCTGGCAATCCTATTGTGTTCCTCTTTGGCTTTAGGAGCCATATATAGTTCACTCAGGGCCACATGTAAGGGACCCTGATCTCTATATATATCTGACCCTGTTTCAGTGACCTGTTGTGTGATTGCCTGCAACCACGCATCCTGGCCCTGTTCGGTCCATTCACCTCTCACAAATAGCTTATGCAAGAGGTGCTCTCTGGCTATTTTCATGTCTACTAAGGTCGTCATTCTAGAGATTGGTCTCTAGCACAAACGGTCACGGAGATATGAGCGATTAAATAAAGGTCGTTTTTCAGATTTGAAATTTTAAAGTTCAAAAAGACAAGTGCAGCTTGCAACTAGCAAATCACAGGTGACAGCTTTACAAATGACAGGTGACAGTTAGGAGGCAGTTCTACTTAGATTAAAATAGCTTGGATTATATTATTTTAACTAGGAGATTGGGTTCTGCACAGTTTTGCTATGTACTCACACTATATTCTTGAGTGAAATGGGCCTTGCCATGGATCTGGTCAGGTTTTAGACGGGACTCTGGTCTCTGCACTTCACAGTGATCTGGGTCTGCTCTCTCTCTGGATTCTGAAGATTGAGGGATTTAAAGTCTGGATCTTTCTGCACAGCTTTCTCTGGAGATTGATGGAGGTAAAGTATGGATTTTCCCGGCAGAGCTTCCAGCTGCAAATGGATTTGAAGGTCCCTATCTGTCCTGTCTCTCTGCTTTTATGTGTTTTGAAATGGGTGTGTGTGAGCATCACTAGACCCTACCACTCTCCACTTGCCATTGGTCAAATTTCCATTTCTCACTTGATTGGGGAAGGAACTGTGAGTCAGAGCGATGTCATTTTATGGCTTGCAGAGAGGACACTCCCCTGTCAAATTGCACACATTCTATATTTGATAACAAAAGACATATTTGCACAGGTACACATTTGTTTAAAATGACATACACACATGAGGCATTACTGATGTTAGCCCCTGTTCTGACTCTGGCGTTTCTAGGAGCTTGCATCCAGAAATGGCAATTTTTACCACTTTTTAATGTGCTAAACAACATTGGATCTTCATTAAATTTTTTACAACATATCAACCCACATACCAATGCATTTTCGTTTGTCTAGCTGAAACAGGGAGTCTGTAATATTAATAAACAGCAGGGTTTTGTCCCAGAATATCCCACAATTTGGAGTTTGGGCTTGAATTAAAGGTACATTTTTTAAATTAAGTCTCTCAAAGTTATACATTTCTGTCATTTGATTACAAAGAGTTATCAGTGTTTTTGTAAAATATATATTTTTCTTTCAATTCAGTTCTCAGAGTGTTGGAGTCCGCCTCCAAGACTTGGGTGGGTCAGTCCTCTGGGCAGGCAGGGCTTTGTTGACATTAAACAGTCAAAATCAACATATTCCTTTCAGAGGAAAGGGGCCATTGTGTGGTCTCTGGGAAGCTCCCAGCCAGTCTGCCTTCTGTCAATCAAGAGGTCATGTGAGATTCTAACTCCTGGTGTGAAGCTCTGGAGGTGAGAGGGTTTCCCAGACTTCAGGCCTCTGGGAACAGCATGTGGCTAATTTTTAATTAAAATGCAGCCTTTGAAGTCAGCTGAGTCAAATCCCTTTGTCAGCAACTGCACTTAGTTCTCCTGTCAGAGTTTAGACCGCTAGCGCCCCCTTGAGGATTTTGTTGGTACTGCATGCAATTTTGGGATTTTCTTGGATTAATGCATTCTAAACAGGAATGGTTCTTACATGGTAGTAAATCCTTGCTTAACATTGTTTTGATGGGGCTCCTTACAGTAAAATGGTTATGTGGAACCCCACAAAAGGGTTGAATCTTTAAAGTGGTCCAATGAGTCACGATTTCAGCAACTTTTTGACATCAGTAACAGTGGATTTTGTTAACAAAGACCTTTCTTTACACTGGTGGGTGGCAAGTTAGGTAACCATTTTGGTGTGCGCACAACTGCGCAGCTCTCCTGGATTCTGGGATGAAATAATGGGCGGCGACAGCGCATCCCCATCTTTACCCACTCCAATGATTTATTTTTGTTCTGGGGTAAAATGATGGGCAGCGACAGCTTAATCCCCATATTTACCCCGTCTAATGATTCCACATGGGTCAAAACCCTCCACAGTACCTTTTATTCTGTTTCGGCATCACCGCGGCTGGCTTCTTCCCTGGGCAGTGCAGTTACTTGAACCTTCCTCCATGATGAGAGCCTCTCTTCCTCTGCTGGATCTCCCAAACTGTAGGAACTGCCAGGAACTACCGCCACCGCAGGAGCCGCTTCCACTTTTAAGGTACATTGTTCCGCCAGGCCTCCCATTTCGCGGGGCACTACTAAAGGTGTTTGAAATCCTTTACTTACCTCCTGGGCTGGCCGCCCCTATTGTCTAACATTATCTTTTACCTTCTGCACCCTCCTTTTGAATCGTTAAACAATACTTGTCTGCAGCTACTAGAACAGTTTGAACCTAGGCATTTTGCCTTGTACCACTGCCTCTGGCACAGGCCTATTGACTTTGGCTAAACCTGTTACAAATGCCTTTTCTAGATTGCTTTTTATCACAAAATGTGTTGGTGCACCTAAAACTCTTATAACCACCTTTTCTTCCCTCTTAAAAATTGTTGAAGTGCCATTTTGCTCGGTTTTCACCTAAGTATGTCTTATGCTAAAGTACTGCCTTGCCTAACTTGTTCACAATCCACTTGGAAAGTGTTGCTGATGGGTTTTAGAGTCTAATCCTGTATAACTTGTCCTTTCCCTCCCTTTTGAGAAATTGTTAGAATGCCATTTCTGCTTGGTTTACACTGTGCCATTTTGCTCAGTTTTCACTCCTGCTCAAATGTGTCTACAATTTAAATAGGGAGTTATGTATACTGTTCTTGACTGTTTTAACTTGCTTTTATAATAGTGATTTGTGTGTTGAACTTAGAGTGTGTAAACTAAATATATATAAATTCTTTTTGATACAAAGCTTTGGTCAGTGTTTCCTTGTTCCATAATACTGTTGCCCTATTGTGTATACCCTGAATACTGCTCATCTCCCTCTTGAGATAGGTCTGACTGCTCAGCCACAGCTACCAACTAAATCTCTGTGGTACAGACTGATACCAAAGGGATTTATTGCATATTCCTGTAGTCTTACTCTTCTGTAGTGCTCACTAAGGGAACTGCAGGTGATTCTGCCTAACACTGGTGTACAGCGGTGAGGATAAAAATATTGGATTTACATCTTAGAGTGCTGCTAGTACCTTGGTTCAATTAACCACAAGGCTTAACAATCACTAAAAGTTCATTTAAAAAAGTCAAATATGGAAAGCTACAGCCAGGAGACCCTCCTTGTAAATACTGCTGATTATTTAAGGGATCTGTGCAGACAGAAAGGTCTTCCTGTCAAAGGCAAGAAATCAGAAATGATTGAAAGATTGTTAGAAAAACAAAGTCTGGAGAATGGGGCTGTAGTGCCTACTCCTCCAGCAAATGTAGCAAACATTGAGGATGATAATATTAATGATGTTGTTGTTGAAGCAGATGAGGAAGAGGAGGCTGACAATGTAGCCCCACTGGCCCTCTGCCTGCTCAAAGGCCTCAAGCCTTAGCTGCTGGACCTGTGTCAGGTCCCACATTAAGTCCTGAATTTATCTCACTAGAAAACATGAGGCTTGAACTTGAATTCAAAAGAATTAGTGCCCAATCTGAACAGAAACACCAAGACCTAAGGATAAGAGAAATGGAGCTCAATCATGAGTTAGAGATGAAGAAATTGTCTTTGGAAAATGCTTCTCTCCCCGGATCCTCTAGATATTCCAGTCCAAAGAGACCCCGGATGCCTAAAGAGATTGTGGTATGTATGAACCTAAATTGGATGTGTTAGATTGGTTAGCTATTTTTTAATGCAATCATGGGCTCCAGGAAATCACAGGGAATCAGTTGCTTCCCTGGTTATTCTCTAGGCTCCCCACTGTTGCATCTGATGTGGTAATGGATTGTGGAGGTGGATAGGATGGATTATGAATGTGTGAAGCTAGCTTTAATTGCTATATTTGGGAAGACCCCTTCCCAGTACCTTAAGAGGTTTAGGACCCTCAAAAAGCATGATGGTACCCCTTGGGCCACCTGGGTGAGTGAGTGTTTGAAACACTTAGAAGGATGGATTAAGGGTTACAGAGTGAACACTTATGAAGTAATGAACAATCTTGTCATGTTGGAGTCTATCTATGATACCTGCTCTCCTGAGCTCAGACAGCACTTGGCTGATTCAAAGGAAATAGATTCCAAGAAACTATCTAAGGCTGCTGACTTGTGGGTTGCCAACAGGGCTACTCACAAGGATTCTGGGGTCACTCAGAAAAAGGATGAAAGAAAGCAGTCTAGGAAAAACAACAAAGAGAATTCAAATGATTCCAATTCCAAAGAGGGCCACAAACAAAACTCTAAGGGTAAGCCACAAGGGAAACCGAATCGGGCTAGTGTACCTTCTGGTCCCAGACCAGAAGGAGGTTAGAGCAAGCCACCATTCAGAAAGACATTTGGAAAATGTTATGTTTGTGGTTCAAATGATCATGTGAAAGGGGATCCCAGATGTAAGGGTAAACCTTCGGGGGTCCACACTGTCTCCTTAGCCTTCGCTCCAGAGGAGGAAGTACAAATGGCCAGTGGAAACTTTCAACTATTAGCTGAAGACCCCATCCGAGTCTCAGCTAGTGTATCTTTAGTATCCTTGGGGTTGTGGGAACAACAGAATTTAGATGTGTATAATTCTATCCCAAATAATACTAAAGAGTATTATAAGAACAGCGTCCTTGTAAATGCTCAGGAGACCCCTCCCATTAGAGACACTGGAGCCAGCATAACTGTGGTGGATGAATCTTTTTCCAAGGTGGAGGATGTTGCTAAGGCACCCAAATGCCTCACCAAGTTAGATGGAGGGCCTGTGCAGATGCGTCCCCAGTTACCAGCTCTCATCCAGTGCAATGACATGACTGTCAGCATACCTGTTAATGTGCAATCTGAAGTAACTGGAAAGGTGCTGTTGGGCATTGATCTAAAAGATCTTGGAGTAGTGTCAAGTACTCCCAGACCTCTTAGTAAGAGATTACAGGAGCTCAACAGACCTGCAAGGGAGAGGACCTTAAGGGGCTCTCCTGAGGAGATGATAGAAAAATAAATCACTCCTACTCCACAGGAGTTATTAACTGCAATTTCTAAGCAACCAGAAGCAAAGGGGAAACCCAAGACTTCTTAGAAGAAACCAGCAGCAAGCACTCCTGTGATTCCAACAAGGACATCCCCTAGGGTGTCCAAAATCACACCTGTGATTCCTCCTCCAGCTGAGGCTGAGAGTGAGGTACAACCCTGTGTGGTTGAACTGGAGCCTGAGGATTCAGATCTAGTAGAAGGCCAGGTTCTTATTGGAGATCTGGACCCTTTGGACCACCCTGACCTGCAGTCTTTACTGGCAGAAGTTGGCCCCACTAGGGCAGAGTTCCGTAGGGGACAAAGAGAATGTCCAACTCTGAAAGGTCTTCGCAACCAGGCAGCTTCTCAGCTTGAAGGGAAAGAGCCTGGGAAGTATAGATTGCACTGGGAAGATGGCCTCTTCTACAGTGAACCGACTGAGTCAACCCCTGGAGACTACAAAAGACTTGTAGTACCCCAAGAGAACCGACTCCAATTCTTGCAACTAGCCCACGAGATACCTTTGGCTGGTCACTTGAGTTTCAAGAAGACTAAGGAAAGGCTCTCACTCTACTTTTATTGGCCAAAGATGGGGGCTGAAGTAGATAAGTACTGCAGGAGCTGCCACACCTGCCAGACTTCTGGTAAGGCTGGCTCCAGGAATGTGACACCTTTAGTGCCTCTCCCTGTGGTGAGAGTACCATTTGAGAGGGTGGGAATCGACATTGTTGGTCCTCTTGACCCTCCAACCTCTTCAGGCAACAGGTTTATGCTTGTTGTAGTAGACCATGCTACTACATACCCTAAAGCAATTCTTATGAGAAATGTTACAGCTCTGGCTGTGGCTAAAGCCCTCCTTGGTGCTTTTTACCAGGGTTGGGTTTCCTAAGGAGGCAATATCCGACAGGGGGTCAAATTTTATGTCCCACTACGTGAAGGCCATGTGGAAAAACTGTGGAGTTACCTACAAGTTCGCTACAGCATACTACCCTAAAACAAATGAGTTGGTAGAAAGGTTTAACAGGACCATGAAGGGCATGATAGGAGCTTTGGAAGACCCCCTTAAAAGAAAGTGGGATCTTCTACTGCCATGCCTTCTCTTTGCATATAGAGAAGTCCCTCAGGAGGGATTGGGTTACAGTCCCTTTGAACATCTCTATGGCCATCCAGTCAGAGACCCATTGACCCTGATTAAGGAGGGGTTGGAGAGTGTTCCTTCCCCCAAGCCAGTCAGAGTGACTGACTATGTGATAGTACTCTGGAGGAGAATGTCACACATGTTGGCTGAAGCAAGTAATAACTTGAAAGCAGGTCAGGCTCTGGTTAAGCATTGGCATGACCAGAAGGTCAACATGGTTGAGTTCGCTCTAGACCAGCTAGTTATTGTTATGGTACCAACAAAGCAGAAGGCCTTGCAGCACAAGTGGATTGGACTCTTCAAGATTGTGGGGAAACTTGGAGAGGTGAACTAGCTGGTGGACTTAGGCAATCCTAAGGAGACTCCTAGAGTCTTTCACACCAACCGTTTAAAGGCTTATGTCTCGAGACCAGAAGTGGGAGCTTTGCTTCTAGCTTCAGCTCGATAGGAGGAGGAGAGTGAACCTCTGCCTGACCTTCTCAGAGGCCTACCTTTAGATGAACAAATAGGAGTTAATCTCTCTTCTAATCTGACTTCTGAACAACAGGAGGAGTGCAAAGTTTTGTTGAGCCAATTTGCCCCCTTGTTTTCACTTTCACCAGGCTTGACCCCTTGGGGCCAGCATGATATCAATACTGGTGACTGCTTTCCTGTCAAAAGCAGGGGTTACAGAATGTCAGAAAATGTAAGAACCCACATCAAAGGAGAGGTCAACAGGATGCTTGATCTCAGGGTAATAGAGCCCTCTAATAGTCCGTGGTCTAGCCCAGTTGTGTTAGCACCAAAGGCAGGATCCAAGGAGTTGAGATTCTCCGTGGACTATAGAGCTCTAAATGCAGTCACTAAGACTGATGCCCATCCTTTGCTAAGGACAGATGAGCTGGTGGATAGACTTGGTTCAGCCAAGTACCACAGCACATTTGATCTTGTGTCAGGCTATTGGCAAATAGCCCTGACAGACCATGCCAAGGAGAAAACTGCATTCTCCACCCCAGTTGGCTTATACCAATTCAGGGTTATGCCTTTTGGATTAAAGAATGCACCTGCTACATTCCAAAGGATGGTTAATCAGGTTCTGAATGGGATGGAGGGCTTCTGCATGGCATACTTGGATGACATAGCAGTGTTCAGCAATTCCTGAGAAGAACATGTGGACCACCTGAGATATGTTTTGCAGGCTCTTGGAAAGGCCAATCTGACCATAAAGGCGAGTAAATGCCAGTTTGGACAGAGTAAAGTGGTCTACCTTGGACATGAGGTAGGAGGTGGAGAAATAAGGCCTTTGCCCAGTAAGATTGAAGCTGTGCAAAATTGAACAACACTAACTACTCAGACTTTTACTAGGAGGTCTGGGGGTATGTGACACTACTCCAAGAGTTTTTAAGTCATTACCCAGCAGAACCCTTCCTGGCACCTCACTTTGTATGCTGACAGGTATCTTCACAGTCATGCATTACACTGGATGAGAACTGGTAATTGGGGAAACATCTGCACAGGCCCTCCAGCTAACTTGGTGAGTCATTTGGGTGCCTTAGCGACATCCTCTGCCTTGAAAAAACGATTCATCCACCACAGTTATGCTGGCCCCAGTGTCCCTGATGGCAGGAGTCTCCTGACCATTCACCTGGACACTGTCCTTATAATACTCTTTAGTATTATCTGTGATAAAATTATAGACATCTAAGTTTTGTTGTTCCCACAAACCCAGAGACACTACAGAAACACTGGCTGAGACTCCAATGGGTTCATCAGCCAGCAATAGAAAGTTTCCACTTGCCATTTGTACTTCCTCCTCTGGAGCGAAGGCTAAGGAGACAAGCTGGACCCCTGAAGGTTTACCCTTACATCTGGGATCTCCTTTCACATGGTCAGTAGAGCCACAAACAAAGCATTTACCAAATGCTTTCTGCAATGGTGGCTTGTTCTGACCTCCTTCTGGTTTGGCACCAGAAGGTACACTAGCCTGATTTGGTTTCCCTTGTGGCTTACCCTTTTGGTTTTGTTTGTGTCATGATGCCTACCTCCAAGGAGCCAGGTCCGACCCAGCAACCCCAGAGGCAGGCATCATTCCCCCCAGGGAAGACCTTACCTGCTAAAGCTGCATCACGGGGACATCACACCGACGATCCTGAAAGGGAAGACATCATTTTAAAAGCATTTCGCTTCGATCGCTGCAGCGCTGCATTTCACTCACCTTTCCTGGGCGCCTCCACCTTCAGCAGCGATCATCCAGATCCGCACCCACTTCCCAGAGCCTAGAGAGAAAAGACAAGAAAACAAGGTGAGAGAAGGAAGGGAAATAGGAAAAGCTCAGTTTCCTTCTAAGACTTACCTGTTGGGTCATTCCCATTTCATTTCGGGTCCTGCCGCTTCCTGGCATTCCGGACCCCGGCCCCAATGGGGAAAAAAGACAAAGACATTGAATGAGCGAATGCAAAGACATTACCTGAACGCTCATCCAGAACTTACACTTCAGGTCGGCGCCATATCTCCGGCATTCCGCACCCCGGCCCCTAAGGGGAAAAAGACATAAGCATTAGCGCTTGCTGCAATAAGACAATGAACATTATTATTAAGCTTGAACTTTTGAACTTGCAACAGAACTCTTACAGCGCCTCACCTGAATAATCAAGCTTATTTTGAACTCCCATCAAACCTCAATCCAGTGAAGTAACTGGGTTTCAACGCGCCCCTGCATCAGAAGCAGGATGGAGAACTCATCCTTCCAGACCCTAAGGTGAGACTTCACGGGGAATCGTGGAGGGGTATCGAGGAGGGTTGGAAGGGAGTGGGAGGCTTGAGCATTATTCTGTCAGTAGGTAATACTCCCTTTTCACGCACAGGGGAATATTCCTGAGAGCCAGAACAGCCAGAGTAGAGGGGCCCTTCCTGTCCATCTTCAGAGTCCTGCGCTTCACCATTGAAGAAGCATCAGCACTCGAAGCCAGACCTGCGCCTCCGTGGGAATCAGGTGAGCGTGACAGTTTGGGGCCCTCTTTGGAATTGGAATTATTAGAATTCTCTTTGGAGTCCTTTTTTGGCTGTTTACCCTCATCCTTTTTCTGAGTAGCCCCAGAATCCTTGTGAGTGGCCCTGTTGGCAACCCACAAGTCAGCAGTCTTAGCTATCTTCCTGGAATCCAATTCCTTTGAATCAGCCAAGTGCTGTCTGAGCTCAGGAGAGCAGGCATCATACATTGACTCCAACATTACAAGATTCTTCATTCCTTCATAAGTGTTAACTCTGTAACCCTTAATCCATCCCTCTAAGTTTTTCAAACTTTCACTCACCCAGGTAACCCAAGGGCTACCATCATGCTTTTTGAGGGTCCTAAACCTCTTAAGTTACTGGGAAGGGGTCTTCCCAAATCTAGCTACCAAAGCTAGTTTCACACATTCATAATCCTTCTTATCCACCTCCCCCAACTCCATTACCACATCAGTTGCAACAGGGGTAAGCCTAGAGAACAACCAGGGAAGTAACTCATTCCCTGTGATGTCCTGGAGCCCATGATTATACTCAAACATTTTTAACCAATCCAACACATTCAACTTAGGTTCATACATACCCACTAATTCCTTAGGCATCCGGGGTCTTTTGGGACTGGAACTCTTGGAGGAACCAGAGGAGAGAGAAGCATTTTCCACAGACAACTTCTTTATTTCTAGTTCATGATTAAGCTCTATTTCTCTGAGTCTTAACTCAGCTTGCTTCTGCTCAGCCTGGGCATTCATTCTTCTGAACTCTAGCTCTTGGTTTCTTTCAGATTGAGCAATAAAACGTTTGTACTCTAATTCAAGCTTCATTTTTTCAAGTTCAAAATAAGCAGGGTTACATGTAGAACCTGGTATAGGCCCAGTAGGTACAGTAGGTAAGGCAGACCGAGGCTCAGAGTGGCTAACTTCATTAGGTTTACTTTCCTCTTCTGACTCATTATCAAGACTTTGATTTAGATCAATACCATCACTGTTTTCTACATTTGCTGGGGGGGTAGATTCTTCTGTACCACCCAGACTTTGGTTTTCTAGCAATCTTTCTATAAGTTCCATTTTCTTGCCCTTCTCAGAGAGATTCTTATGTCTACACAATACTTTGAAGCAATCAGCAGTTTTGGCAGACAATGATTCTAGGGTATAACTCTCCATAGCAGACATAAATAGAAAATCAGCTTTTTAGTGCTAAGCTTTGTGGTTAGTTGTCCTATAGTATTTAAAAAGCACTCTAAAGTGTATACTCAATACAAATCCCACTGCTGTACACCAGTGTTAGGCAGAAACCTGTGCAGTTCCGTCTGGGACTACTGCAAAAGATTTAAGACTACAGGTGTTTGGCAGTAAACCCACTTGGTAGCAGTCTGTACAACACAGATTCACTTGGTAGCTGTGGCTGAGCAGTCAGACTTCCCTCAAGAAGAGTTAGGCAGTATACAGAGTATTCACAATAGGTCAAAAGAACACAGTAGAACAAGCAAACACTGACCAGAGCTTGGTGTAAAAGAGATATAATTATTTATTTAAAACCACATCTAGTAAAACACATGCACTAATGTTAAGCAGTTCAGAAACATGGTCACTAAAAGATATACACCCCCTTGAAAGAATATTAGACAAGTCTTAAGTAAAGCTCCACTTATTTTCAGACAGCGGTGAGCGCTTAACGCAGATGGCACTCTAATAATTTGTTTTAAAGGGAGAGAAAAGCAGGATATAAATTGAAACAGATCTCAACACTTTCACAAGAACACAGCAAGAGAGGAAGGCAGAGTCGAACCGTGAAGTTAGAGTTCAGAAAGCCGGATCCACTTTAAGAGGATCAGAATGAAATGTGTCCAAGGTCACACGGTTAAAAGGTGCACAAAAGTCTCGAAAAAGGTTCAGTAAGAAGTTGGACCAAAAGAAAGGGGACCAGTTAGATGGTCAAGGCTGCCAGCCCAGTCCAGAAGGTTAAGGGATTATTATTACCTTGTAGCAATCTTTAGAAAGGGAGGCCTGGCGGACACGGTACCTTAAAGTGGTGAGAATACTCCAGCGGGGGCAGTTGTTCCTGGCAGCGGATGCAAGTCGGTGCTTCGTCTGGGGGAGGAGAAGATCTCGTCGGGGAGGAAGACAGGAGTCTGTTGCACTGCCAGGGAAGAAACCAGCCGCGGAGTTCTCAGGTAAAAGGAACGGTCCTTTTATTCGCGGTCCAGTGGTAAGTGGCTATCCGGTTGCTGGGGTGCTTGGCATGGGCAATTCGACCACAAGACGTCCTGGGATGTGAGGAAAAGAAGGTAAACTGGTTGTGCCCACCAGTGAGGGCAAGAAGACTCTCCAGCAGGGAGATCTTCTCTGTCGTCGGGAAGTGGTGAGTCGGTTCCGCAGGGCTCCACCGGTGGTGTCGTCGTAGCAGTTCGGCTCAGCTTCTCCCTCGTCAGATTCTCAGGTCCTGGGCGACTTCTGATGTTCCAGTCCCCAAAGCCCTGCTTTTATGCAGCACACCCCCATTCACTCAGCCTAGCTGTCAATCAAACATGCTAAGTGGTGAGCCGGCCGGCTCACCACTTGGGCCAATCACACAAGAGTGCGACTTGAGTTACCAAGGTAACTCAGTCCAGGGTGCCTAAACCCCCTCCCACACCCACTGTGGTACCCAGACAGAGTGGCGCAACTTTTGGAGGCTTCTGTGTAGAAGCCCGCCAAAAGTGGAACAAAGGGCTCGACTTGGGTTGGAGTCACAGAAGAGAACACAAACACCATTTTAGAATCGAGTCCTGGCAAAAAATACCAACCGGCAAATAATTAATATTAAATAAATAAACCAGCGGTATGTTCGAGGCTATGAGGATTAAATAATTAAAGTTGGTAGCCTCGAACAATGGGAAAATCCCATAGGGATATATTCTCGGTCGAATATAAAAAGTAGTATCCACTGCCACCAGCCAAAACTCGATCAGGGGGGACAGAGACGTGCCCCCTCGACTAACAGACCCCGGGGCAATCGAATTGCCCCGACCAGTACGTCCACAATATGATGGTTTGTACCGGTTTCTGTTAATAATTTGGGACTAGTAAAGCCAATGGTGACTTTACATGCCCTCGGAGACAGTAGTCAGCCCCAGGGTATGGAGTCTATGCGGTGTCACTATGACACCCCTGTGTCACTGCACGGAGGGTGCTGTGTAACACACATAGTAAAAACACATGAGACCCTATGGAGTAAAGGACCCCATAGCCCATAAAACACATTAACAGTCAAAGTAACACCATAATTATGTCTAAGAGTGGGAGAAAAAGAGTCTCACTCTTGGCAGGAGAAAAAACAAACTCCAGAAATCCAGCAAAGCTGCTGGGGGACTCACTTGGTTAGGAAATTCAGCCTAAACAGAGAATTCTCCCTAACACTCTGCAAGAGCCTTCTTCCCTTGAGCTGGTGGGGCCATCCAGTTCGCCGATAACCTTCCAGGACCTGCCTTGGTCGAATCGCCAGTGCCAAGCACTTGGAGACTGGATAGCCAGGCACCCGTCCTCCATGTCCGCGATTTAAAGGAGCGTACCTTTAATTGCATTTCGTCATCACCGTGGCTGGCTTCTTCCCTGGGCAGTGCAGTGACTCAAACCTTCCTCCATAACAAGAGCCTCTCTTCCTCTGCTGGATCTCCCGAACTGCAGGAACTGGCACGAACTACCACCAACGCAGGAGCCGCTTTCACTTTTAAGGTACATTGTTCAGCCAGGCCTCCCGTTTCGCGAGGTACTGCTAAAGGTGTTTGAAATCCTTTATTTACCTCCTAGGCTGGCCGCCCCTATCGTCTAACATTATCTTTTACCTTCTGCACCCTCCTTTTGAATCGTTAAACAAAGACTTGACTGCAGTTACTAGAACAGTTTGAACCTAGGCACTTTGCCTTGTACCACTGACTCTGGCACAGGCCTATTGGCTTTGGCTAAACCTGTTACAACTGCCTTTTCTAGATTGCTTTTTATCACAAAATGTGTTGGTGCACCTAAAACTCTTATAACCACCTTTTCTTCCCTCTTAAAAATTGTTGAAGTGCCATTTCGCTCGGTTTTCACCTAAGTATGTCTTATGCTAAAGTACTGCCTTGCCTAACTTGTTCACAATCCACTTGGAAAGTGTTGCTGATGGGTTTTAGAGTCTAATCCTGTATAACTTGTCCTTTCCCTCCCTTTTGAGAAATTGTTAGAATGCCATTTCTGCTTGGTTTACACTGTGCCATTTTGCTCAGTTTTCACTCTTGCTCAAACTTGTCTACAATTTAAATAGGGAGTTATGTATACTGTTCTTGACTGTTTTAACTTGCTTTTATAATAGTGATTTGTGTGTTGAACTTAGAGTGTGTAAACTAAATATATATACATTCTTTTTGATACAAAGCTTTGGTCAGTGTTTCCTTGTTCCATAATACTGTTGCCCTATTGTGTATACCCTGAATACTGCTCATCTCCCTCTTGAGATACGTCTGACTGCTCAGCCACAGCTACCAACTAAATCTCTGTGGTACAGACTGATACCAAAGGGAATTTATTGCATATACCTGTAGTCTTACTCTTCTGTAGTGCTCACTAAGGGAACTGCAGGTGATTCTGCCTAACACTGGTGTACAGCGGTGAGGATAAAAATATTGGATTTACATCTTAGAGTGCTGCTAGTACCTTGGTTCAATTAACCACAAGGCTTAACAATCACTAAAAGTTCATTTAAAAAAAGTCAAATATGGAAAGCTACAGCCAGGAGACCCTCCTTGTAAATACTGCTGATTATTTAAGGGATCTGTGCAGACAGAAAGGTCTTCCTGTCAAAGGCAAGAAATCAGAAATGATTGAAAGATTGTTAGAAAAACAAAGTCTGGAGAATGGGGCTGTAGTGCCTACTCCTCCAGCAAATGTAGCAAACATTGAGGATGATAATATTAATGATGTTGTTGTTGAAGCAGATGAGGAAGAGGAGGCTGACAATGTAGCCCCACTGGCCCTCTGCCTGCTCAAAGGCCTCAAGCCTTAGCTGCTGGACCTGTGTCAGGTCCCACATTAAGTCCTGAATTTATCTCACTAGAAAAAATGAGGCTTGAACTTGAATTCAAAAGAATTAGTGCCCAATCTGAACAGAAACACCAAGACCTAAGGATAAGAGAAATGGAGCTCAATCATGAGTTAGAGATGAAGAAATTGTCTTTGGAAAATGCTTCTCTCCCCGGATCCTCTAGATATTCCAGTCCAAAGAGACCCTGGATGCCTAAAGAGATTGTGGTATGTATGAACCTAAATTGGAAGTGTTAGATTGGTTAGCTATTTTTTAATGCAATCATGGGCTCCAGGAAATCACAGGGAATCAGTTGCTTCCCTGGTTATTCTCTAGGCTCCCCACTGTTGCATCTGATGTGGTAATGGATTGTGGAGGTGGATAGGATGGATTATGAATGTGTGAAGCTAGCTTTAATTGCTGGATTTGGGAAGACCCCTTCCCAGTACCTTAAGAGGTTTAGGACCCTCAAAAAGCATGATGGTACCCCTTGGGCCACCTGGGTGAGTGAGTGTTTGAAAAACTTAGAAGGATGGATCAAGGGTTACAGAGTGAACACTTATGAAGTAATGAACAATCTTGTCATGTTGGAGTCTATCTATGATACCTGCTCTCCTGAGCTCAGACAGCACTTGGCTGATTCAAAGGAAATACATTCCAAGAAACTATCTAAGGCTGCTGACTTGTGGGTTGCCAACAGGGCTACTCACAAGGATTCTGGGGTCACTCAGAAAAAGGATGAAAGAAAGCAGTCTAGGAAAGACAACAAAGAGAATTCAAATGATTCCAACTCCAAAGAGGGCCACAAACAAAACTCTAAGGGTAAGCCACAAGGGAAACCGAATCAGGCTAGTGTACCTTCTGGTCCCAGACCAGAAGGAGGTTAGAGCAAGCCACCATTCATAAAGACATTTGGAAAATGTTATGTTTGTGGTTCAAATGATCATGTGAAAGGGAATCCCAGATGTAAGGGTAAACCTTCAGGGGTCCACACTGTCTCCTTAGCCTTCGCTCCAGAGGAGGAAGTACAAATGGCCAGTGGAAACTTTCAACTATTAGCTGAAGACCCCATCCGAGTCTCAGCTAGTGTATCTTTAGTATCCTTGGGGTTGTGGGAACAACAGAATTTAGATGTGTATAATTCTATCTCAAATAATACTAAAGAGTATTATAAAGACAGTGTCCTTGTAAATGGTCAGGAGACCCCTCCCATTAGAGACACTGGAGCCAGCATAACTGTGGTGGATGAATCTTTTTCCAAGGTGGAGGATGTTGCTAAGGCACCCAAATGCCTCACCAAGTTAGATGGAGGGCCTGTGCAGATGCGTCCCCAGTTACCAGCTCTCATCCAGTGCAATGACATGACTGTCAGCATACCTGTTAATGTGCAATCTGAAGTAACTGGAAAGGTGCTGTTGGGCATTGATCTAAAAGATCTTGGAGTAGTGTCAAGTACTCCCAGACCTCTTAGTAATAGATTACATGAGCTCACCAGACCTGCAAGGGAGAGGACCTTAAGGGGCTCTCCTGAGGAGATGATAGAAAAATAAATCACTCCTACTCCACAGGAGTTATTAACTGCAATTTCTAAGCAACCAGAACCAAAGGGGAAACCCAAGACTTCTTAGAAGAAACCAGCAGCAAGCATCCTGTGATTCCAACAAGGACATCCCCTAGGTTGTCCAAAATCACACCTGTGATTCCTCCTCCAGCTGAGGCTGAGAGTGAGGTACAACCCTGTGTGGTTGAACAGGAGCCTGAGGATTCAGATCTAGTAGAAGGCCAGGTTCTTATTGGAGATCTGGACCCTTTGGACCACCCTGAGCTGCAGTCTTTACTGGCAGAAGTTGGCCCCACTAGGGCAGAGTTCAGTAGGGGACAAAGAGAATGTCCAACTCTGAAAGGTCTTCGCCACCAGGCAGCTTCTCAGCTTGAAGGGAAAGAGCCTGGGAAGTATAGATTGCACTGGGAAGATGGCCTCTTCTACAGTGAACCGACTGAGTCAACCCCTGGAGACTACAAAAGACTTGTAGTACCCCAAGAGAACCGACTCCAATTCTTGCAACTAGCCCACGAGATACCTTTGGCTGGTCACTTGAGTTTCAAGAAGAGTAAGGAAAGGCTCTCACTCTACTTTTATTGGCCAAAGATGGGGGAAGAAGTAGATAAGTACTGCAGGAGCTGCCACACCTGCCAGACTTCTGGTAAGGCTGGCTCCAGGAATGTGACACCTTTAGTGCCTCTCCCTGTGGTGAGAGTACCATTTGAGAGGGTGGGAATCGACATTGTTGGTCCTCTTGACCCTCCAACCTCTTCAGGCAACAGGTTTATGCTTGTTGTAGTAGACCATGCTACTACATACCCTAAAGCAATTCTTATGAGAAATGTTACAGCTCTGGCTAAAGCCCTCCTTGGTATTTTTTACCAGCGTTGGGTTTCCTAAGGAGGTAATATCCGACAGGGGGTCAAATTTTATGTCCCACTACGTGAAGGCCATGTGGAAAAACTGTGGAGTTACCTACAAGTTCTCTACAGCATACTACCTAAACAAATGAGTTGGTAGAAAGGTTTAACAGGACCATGAAGGGCATGATAGGAGCTTTGGAAGACCCCCTTAAAAGAAAGTGGGATCTTCTACTGCCATGCCTTCTCTTTGCATATAGAGAAGTCCCTCAGGAGGGAGTGGGTTACAGTCCCTTTGAACATCTCTATGGCCATCCAGTCAGAGACCCATTGACCCTGATTAAGGAGGGGTTGGAGAGTGTTCCTTCCCCCAAGCCAGTCAGCGTGACTGACTATGTGATAGGACTCTGGAGGAGAATGTCACACATGTTGGCTGAAGCAAGTAATAACTTGAAAGCAGGTCAGGCTCTGGTTAAGCATTGGCATGACCAGAAGGTCAACATGGTTGAGTTCGCTCAAGACCAGCTAGTTATTGTTATGGTACCAACAAAGCAGAGGGCCTTGCAGCACAAGTGGATTGGACTCTTCAAGATTGTGGGGAAACTTGGAGAGGTGAACTAGCTGGTGGACTTAGGCAATCCTAAGGAGACTCCTAGAGTCTTTCACACCAACCGTTTAAAGGTTTATGTCTCGAGACCAGAAGTGGGAGCTTTGCTTCTAGCTTCAGCTCGATAGGAGGAGGAGAGTGAACCTCTTCCTGACCTTCTCAGAGGCCTACCTTTAGATGAACAAATAGGAGTTAATCTCTCTTCTAATCTGACTTCTGAACAACAGGAGGAGTGCAAAGTTTTGTTGAACCAATTTGCCCCCTTGTTTTCACTTTCACCAGGCTTGACCCCTTGGGGCCAGCATGATATCAATACTGGTGACTGTTTCCTGTCAAAAGCAGGGGTTACAGAATGTCAGAAAATGTAAGAACCCACATCAAAGGAGAGGTCAGCAGGATGCTTGATCTCAGGGTAATAGAGCCCTCTACTAGTCCATGGTCTAGCCCAGTTGTGTTAGCACCAAAGGCAGGATCCAAGGAGTTGAGATTCTGCGTGGACTATAGAGCTCTAAATGCAGTCACTAAGACTGATGCCCATCCTTTGCTAAGGACAGATGAGCTGGTGGATAGACTTGGTTCAGCCAAGTACCACAGCACATTTGATCTTGTGTCAGGCTATTGGCCAATAGTCCTGACAGACGATGCCAAGGAGAAAACTGCATTCTCCACCCCAGTTGGCTTATACCTATTCAGGGTTATGCCTTTTGGATTAAAGAATGCACCTGCTACATTCCAAAGGATGGTTAATCAGGTTCTGAATGGGATGGAGGACTTCTGCATGGCATACTTGGATGACATAGCAGTGTTCAGCAATTCCTGAGAAGAACATGTGGACCACCTGAGATATGTTTTGCAGGCTCTTGGAAAGGCCAATCTGACCATAAAGGCGAGTAAATGCCAGATTGGACAGAGTAAAGTGGTCTACCTTGGACATGAGGTAGGAGGTGGAGAAATAAGGCCTCTGCCCAGTAAGATTGAAGCTGTGCAAAATTGAACAACACTAACTACTCAGACTTTTACTAGGAGGTCTGGGGTATGTAACACTACTCCAAGAGTTTTTAAATCATTACCCAGCAGAACCCTTCCTGGCACCTCACTTTGTATGCTGACAGGTATCTTCACAGTCATGTCATTACACTGGATGAGAACTGGTAATTGGGGAAGCATCTGCACAGGCCCTCCAGCTAACTTGGTGAGGCATTTGGGTGCCTTAGCAACATCCTCAGCCTGAAAAAACGATTTGTCCATCACAGTTATGCTGGCCCGAGTGTCCCTAATCGCAGGAGTCTCCTGACCATTCACCTGGACACTGTCCTTATAATACTCTTTAGTATTATCTGCGATAAAATTATAGACATCTAAGTTTTGTTGTTCCCACAAACCCAGAGACACTACAGAAACACTGGCTAAGACTCCAATGGGTTCATCAGCCAGCAATAGAAAGTTTCCACTTGCCATTTGTACTTCCTCCTCTGGAGCGAAGGCTAAGGAGACAAGCTGGACCCCTGAAGGTTTACCCTTACATCTGGGATCTCCTTTCCCATGGTCAGTAGAGCCACAAACAAAGCATTTACCAAATGCTTTCTGGAATGGTGGCTTGTTCTGACCTCCTTCTGGTTTGGCACCAGAAGGTACGCTAGCCTGATTTGGTTTCCCTTGTGGCTTACCCTTTTGGTTTTGTTTGTGTCATGATGCCTACCTCCAAGGAGCCAGGTCCGACCCAGCAACCCCAGAGGCAGGCATCATTCCCCCCAGGGAAGTGCCAGCGGGCTCAAGCTGGGGCCCTTTGGACACAGTCCTGGCGCCTTAGGCGCCAGGCTCATGTTGAACCCCTGTCCTGGTGCCTTAGGCGCCAGGCTCATAAAGCTAGACATGTGTTCAAGTGTTTTAATGTGCACTTACCTGATGCAGACCATGCTGCTACATCCAGGCCCTCTTGAGGCCTGAATGGAACTACTTTACCTGTGGGACTACTTTCCATCTGGGTCTGGTCGGGGAAGGATACATACCTGATCGGTGGAAGGATACATGCCTGGAACTTCTTCCAAAGCTATTTAAACCACGCCCAATCAGCAACTCACGCTTCGCGTTGTTCTGCTCCTCGCAGCTGGACGCTCACCGTGTCAGCTCCTGCATCTGGACTTCAGCCACGCCTGTGAGCATCCTGGGTCGCCTGCAAAGGGAGAATTGGTAGAGAAAGAAGACCTTACCTGTTAAAGCTGCATCACGGGGACATCACACCGACGATCCTGAAAGGGAAGACATCATTTTAAAAGCATTTCGCTTCGATCGCTGCAGCGCTGCATTTCACTCACCTTTCCTGGGCGCCTCCACCTTCAGCAGCGATCATCCAGATCCGCACCCACTTCCCAGAGCCTAGAGAGAAAAGACAAGAAAACAAGGTGAGAGAAGGAAGGGAATAGGAAAAGCTCACTTTCCTTCTAAGACTTACCTGTTGGGTCATTCCCATTTCATTACGGGTCCTGCCGCTTCCTGGCATTCCGGACCCCGGCCCCAATGGGGAAAAAAGACAAAGACATCGAATGAGCGCATGCAAAGACATTACCTGAACGCTCATCCAGAACTTACACTTCGGGTCGGCGCCATATCTCCGGCATTCCGAACCCCGGCCCCTAAGGGGAAAAAGACATAAGCATTAGCGCTTGCTGCAATAAGACAATGAACATTATTATTAAGCTTGAACTTTTGAACTTGCAACAGAACTCTTACAGCGCCTCACCTGAATAGTGAAGCTTATTTTGAACTCCCATCAAACCTCAATCCAGTGAAGTAACTGGGTTTCTACGCGCCCCTGCATCAGAAGCAGGATGGAGAACTCATCCTTCCAGACCCTAAGGTGAGACTTCACGGGGAATCGTGGAAGGGTATCGAGGAGGGTTGGAAGGGAGTGGGAGGCTTGAGCATTATTCCGTCAGTAGGTAATACTCCCTTTTCACGCAGAGGGGAATATTCCTGCGAGCCAGAAAAGCCAGAGTAGAGGGGCCCTTCCTGTCCATCATCAGAGTCCTGCGCTTCACCATTGAAGAAGCATCAGCACTCGAAGCCAGACCTGCGCCTCCGTGGGAATCAGGTGAGCGTGACAGAACGCGAAGCCTACCCACAATTTCCCACCCGGGCGCTATGGAGACTTCCGAGACAGATCAGCTGGCCCAGCTTTTGGGGGAATTACGGGCAGAAGTGCACTCAGCCCGCCAGGAGACTAACGCTCTCAAAAGAGAACTGATCCTATCCAAGGAAAGAACTGATGACCTGGCCAAAAGGTTATTGCAGGCCCAGGCAGGGCACACTCCTTTACCTAATTCCGGAGGTACTTCCACATCAATGGGTTTGAATTACCCGGTACAAATCAATCTACCTGGACACATGCCTTTGGCCCCGCCTGAACGTTTTGCGGGGCATCCCAAGAAATATGCCGTCTTTATGAACCAATGTCGTTTACACTTTCTATGCAGACCCGGGGCCTTCCTTAACGACCAGACCAAGGTAGCCTTTATACTATCTTACCTCAGTGGCAGTGCTGCCGATTGGTCTATTCCATTGGTAAATCAGGATGATCCCATTCTCCAGGATTTTCAGGGCTTCCAGGCCAGCATGGAAAGATTGTTTGCTCCACACTCTCAAGGACAGGCCCTTGATAACGAACTGCTATCCTTACGACAAGGTAATCAGGATCTCCTGTCCTACGTTGCCACCTTTAATAGACTGGTTGTGGAAACTGGATGGCCAGAAAACAAAAGGATCACATTGTTTCATCGAGGCCTGCGCGGAGAGCTTAAGGATGTTCTAGCTCAGATAGTAGATCCACCCCAGGTCTGCGCAGTCTACATAGACTTGGTGGTTCAACTTGATCACTGACTTCAAAATAGAAAAGCAGATTGGTTCAAGTACGAAACCCGAGTACCGATCAAAACCCATGCTAACTCCCAGAGTACCGACGTATCCGAACCTATGCAAATCGGCGGTGTTAAAGGACCTTTAACGCAGAAGGAACGAGAGAGAAGGCGGCAAATGCAACTTTGTCTGTATTGCGGGACTTCCGGTCACTTTCTTCAAAATTGTCCCTTTAAACCACCTAAGAAGGTGGTTGGAGCCACTGATAACGATTTATTGACACCTGATTCGGGAAACGACCTAGCCCGACAAGCGTAGGGGTCCGCTTGCCGAGCTTGAAAACAAACTCTTTGACCTCGCATTTTGTCATGCCAATGGTGCTCGTGGACCCAAAACAGCCTCAGCAGTTGCATGCTGTAAAAGCATACATCAACAGTGGAGCTATTGGAAACTACATAGACCGTGATTTGGCTTCCAGGATTAAGCTCCCTCTCCGCCCGAAAGTAACCCAAGATGTCATTACTACAGTAGATGGAACCGAAATAGCCTAAGGGCCTGTAACGCATTCCACTGTTGAAATGACACTGGTGGGTCAGGATGGACATCGGGAAGCAATCGTGTTTGATGTGATCAAGGCCCCACAATTTCAAGTAATTCTTGGAATTCCTTGGTTAGAAACACATAATCCCAGAATCGACTGGCGAGCAAAGAAGATTAGTTTTCCTGATTGTGAACCAACTTGTTATCCAAGAAATCCAGTTATGGGTCTAGCCTCAGTAACTTCCACCCCTGTACAGCTACCGTCAGAATACCAAGAATTCCAAGACGTTTTTTCAGAAGGAACAGGCTAACACGTTACCTCCCCATCGGTCTTATGATTGCCAAATCGATCTGGTACCCAATGCTCAACTACCTTGTAGTAGGATTTATGCTCTTACGGAACCTGAGACCTGATATCTCTGTGCGAGCTAAAATGGAAAAAATAAAATAAAAACTTCTATTGCAATCGAGACTGTTACTCAACATGTCTGTCCAAGCCTCATTCTGGGACTGCATGTGGTTACACAAAGCAGTTTTCTCTGTGCAAGCTCAAGTGTATAAAAATAGAACAGAAACTTCTATTGCAATCGAGACTGTTACTTAACATGTCCGTCCAATCCTCGTTCTGGGACTGCATGCGGTTACACAGAGCAGTTTTAGTAATATCTAAACACGAGGGTCCGCGATATAAAAGTACCTTGGGTGAAACGCCCGCTCAATCGGGCGATCATGCTCCTAACGGCTTACCTCCAAAGTTTCATTACATTCTCCTGCCGTCGGGTGCAGCACCTGAATGCGCTATCTCGTATAAACAGGTGTTGCCAAGGCAACCCTTGTGCTATTTCAATTTCGGCTGTACTCTGCTCCTTGCTCGGTAACCGGGTGCCAGGTTTTGGGCTGGCCTGACGTATTCTGCATTGCATTGAATGGGGAGAAACCAAACAAGCTCCTGTAGCATTAAAGCAAAAGAAAAAACAAAAACAAAAGAAAAAAGTATGAGTGTGCTCGTCATAGTTGTTTGAAGATTGTGTCCATATTAATAAAGTCAAATAAATAAAATCGCGAATAACCCAAATTTTAGTTCTGGTGCATTTAAAATACTACTATTTAATTAACCTCTGATGTCTTCCTTGTTTTCGTTCATGTCATCTCAACAGGAGCTGAACAGGAGCTTCATTCTTTCACACGATTGTAACTAATATCTGCTCATCCCTGTCAGATAACAACTTGGCTTCTTGGGGCTGATCTAGCCTCGCCTTTCTGAGATTCACTTCTGAAATTCAATTGTTTTTCAACTGCGACACATTGGAAAAGGCCTTCCTTCTATGGTCCAGCTCTGCTATAATACGGAGTGGAATCATTCATTCTTTATTTACTCCTATATATATATAAATATATATATATTGGCGCATGCCGCACTCTATTCACTACAAAGTTAGCGTCAGGAATACTGCATCAGCATGTGTTTCTTTGCATCTGTACCCGTGTAAAATAACTTGATATCTTCATCGTTTTTGTGGCATAAGCCTTTTCATCTGGAGTCCGAGATGTCACTTATCTTTAATACTTTCTCGATGCCTTATAGACTATCTTCACTTTCGTGTCCCTATATCTCTTCTAGGTGCGTCGGTTTTACTTCATGTGATGTCACCAATATGCTCTCTTGCTCTTTTTTCATGCTTCTTCTGGGATTTCATTCAAATGGCCATCATTCTGTCTTGTGTGCAGGTATGGCATTCTTAACCGGAACTTTGCTTCCAGAATTCTTCTTGGTATCAGTATTTTCACTGGTACTGCATGTGTTTCACACTCTGGCTCCCAACATATAGGCAATATGGGCAAGATGCTTGAGGTAGGGGGTACTTAGCTCCTTCTCTACACCACCCCCCCTCTGGGAGATTCATCTACCACTCTCCCATCTTCCTTCACGTCTAGACATTCTCGTTTTAAGACATGCTTCTTCGCGACCCATATCTTTATTACTCCTTTCAGGAATCCAGCTGATTTCACATGCTCATCCTTGTTCCAAGTCATGAGCATGCACTGTCCACTTGGACTACAGTAGATCCATTTTCCCACATGCTTCTTATGGTTCTTTAGATATTGGAATTCCATTCCTTCAGGTGGATGGATACTGGCTTTCACGAAATCTTTGATTTCTTCCTCTGTCAGCTCCTTAGTTTTCCATCCTAACTCAACATCAATCATGATCTTCATCCCTATGGCTTTCTTTGTGTCTTCTTGCATTGTGAGATTATTATCCTAATCACACAGAATCCAAGCAATATCATCACTATTAGGGCTCCCAGGAATTTGAACATATCTGCCCTCCTTTGTGGAACCCAAGAAAAGAGTGATCCAAACCAGCTATCATCAGCAATGTCTTCCACTTCGTCCACCATTTGGACGTGTAACTTCGTCAGTAGCTCTATGGCCTCTGTCAAGGTGCCATTTTCATCATTATGAGAAGGTCTAAATGTGCAACATGATTCTCCAATTTTTGCACAAACACCTCCATCCATAGCTGTGATCATGTCTAGGACATATATGTTTGGAATAGTCATCAGTCAAATGGCTCTCAGTTCTTCTCTGAGAGCATTGAATCCCTTTATGGTAGTGTTGATTGTCTGCAACGGCTCCCATCTGGTGATCTGCAGCCATTTGGTATTTGCTGCAGTCTGAATCCTTGGCATGAAGATCACAGTGAATATCGATTAAGTCTGGCTAAACAAGCTGTGCTCATATGGGATGGACTTAAAGGCTTCGATTGACTTGGCTGAGAAATAGTTCTCTCTTTTTATTCGACTTATCAGCTCTACAGAATAATTTTCCCTCAGGTGAGCATCTGCTTTAACAAAGCTGTCAATATTTAAGTCACTCTTAGGAATCACCAACGCTGGGACGTGAACATTTACTATGGAGCATCGTCCTCCCTAGTCCTTGGGAAGCTTCATGTAAGCTCTGGATACACACGCCCAGTAGTGATCCATTATCACTGCTGTTCCAATGTTCATTCCTTGTGCATCAAAGATTCGACCATAGTTCTGGTTCTCTCCAACTTTTCTTGTGCCATTGTTTCTGAAGCACAGCTTTGCACTTTCCAAAGGCACTATCTGCAAAGGTCCTCCTCTGCCTTCCACCCATGTCAGTAGTTTAGCAAGTTTCGACCATAAAGGTTTACACAGCATTTCTGCATTTTCAATAGTTGGCTGGTAGTGACCCATTATTATCCAGTCTCTGCAGATCACCACACCTTCTTCCCAACCGTCTTGTGAAAGCACCAATCCCCAAATTTGCACCTGGCCTCTGTTTTTCCATTTATGAATTTCTTCTGCAGATTTTCCTGGACTTTCCAGTCTTCTGTTTACTTCCCATCTGATTCCAGCTCCTTTTAGTCCAGGCTTTTTACGTATCTGATCACATGATTCCTGGTATGAGCTCTTAGCTTCATCTTTGTGTCTTGGACTTAATCATCTTCTTCTGAATCTCTGCATTCATTGGCCCATTTGAGATAGGTTGTTCGGCCCATGAACTGACCTCTTGTATGGCGGAATGCAATGTGTGATAGACATTGGGCCTCATTACATGGTAGGCGGTAAGGGATTACCGGCACCGGTAAGGGTACCGGTGCCGGAAATCCCTTAACACCCTACTACGAGGTCCCTTAGCGGGTCCCTTCCATAACACCTGGTTATACCAAGTGTTAAGGACGGGACCCGCTAATGGACTTCAGAGCTAATAACGGTACTGCAATTTGCGGTACCGTTTTGAGCTCCATCCCCATTCCCATTGAGCCCTATGCGGGCTCAAATGGGAAATGGGAATGGTTCCCGGAATGGGGACTTAACGGTCCTGAAAAGGTTGGAATGACCTGGCAAGTCCCTATTCCGGGAACACGCACCCAGGAAACGGTAAGGGGGTAGCCATGGCGCTAATAGCGCCATGGCTACCACCTACCGTGTTATGAGGCCCAATGTGCTGTCTGGCTGTCTATTTCAATAGCTATGAAGATCTTAGACATCCTCATGCAATAAGGCAGGAGTGCACATACAAAGCATTCCTCCTTCGAGGTACTCCTTCCCACTTTTTTCATATGCTGATACCATATGTTATTGCCCAAGTATGCTGTGCTATCCAGGTACTCATTCAACTCATGATCATCCGTTCTAGCACTTCTCTTAGGTCTGTTTCTTTTCTTATGTGTTTCTATAATCATCTCGTGAAGTATGTCAGTATAATTCCTTCTTATTGGACCAATCATAGGAACATTTGTCCGTAAACTTGGTGCTTTTACATGTGCTACTTGCGTAGGTTTGCTCCTAAAGGATCTTTTGCTTTGCCTTTCCTTACGAGCCTGTTTCTGGTGTTCAACAAAAATCTTGTTAGCACTCTTTCCTGAGTAAGGATGTCGAGTGACATTTGTCACAGAACCAAGAACTTTCACATGGTCTACTGGAGTGGGGATAATTACATAAGGTCTTGGCTGCCTTGTAGTTGCCACATCTGCACCCTCCTTCTGCATAGGAAGATACACAGGGATCCTTGCTTTATTTGGATCAGAATAGTAAGCAGTACGTACTGTGAGTGAAATAAGGGTCACAATAAACAAGATGCATGCATAGATAACATATAGATAGGCCCACTTCATACATCAGTAGTTTCTTGTTCGTCGTGGTGGCCTCTCGTTATTAGCAACATTATTGTTGCTATCTATATTACCCATTCTTTTTTAAGGAAGGAAAAATCAAAATGTATTCAGGTAATACCATGCAATACTCTATCTTGATCTTCTCAACAAGTTCTTCAAACAGCTGGCTGATTGCAGGGCGATTAACAGGGTTCCTGATGTACATAAAAAAGTTGTCATTTCGCCAACGAAAATCTGGGTGTGTTTCCAGCAAAAAGTAGAAGACTATAAACAGTAGGCTCTGGATCTCTTCCTCCAAAATTCTCATTCAGGACGTTCTGAGTGTTCTCTCATAATATAGATTCACCTGTTTGATCACGTAGCAATTCATTAAGAGCCACTGTATTCCTCGAATCTCTCAAGAAAGTGCAAATGTCAGTTTGTCTTCCAACAAGATGTGGGCTTTCCTCAATCACATAGTGGAAAAGCAACCCTACTAGTTGGTGAGGTCTCGTGTGTGGGGCCATTATAAAGCCTTCTTGTTATGTAGCAAGTCACATCTTTGTGATTGCTTTTAAAATTACAGATTGTGTTCTCTTTACTTTTTGCACTTACGTGTTGCTAGGATGTTTATATTGCTTCCTGAACTCCCCGGCAGCCCTCTCTCTGCTTCTAAGGAGGCGGGGCCAGTTGCCATGTGTCATCCTATCTGGTATTTATGTGCCGGAGAGAATGCCTGTGCAGCGGTTGGGTGCAGCGGGCATGCCTTATGAGCACCACAGGCGCGCTTAAGAAAAGCCTGTCTGTGCCCATCCATGCACGGGACGTGCAGGGGATAGATGCTGATGGAAATGCCAGCCAAGTTAATTAGAATGCAGCACTTTGTTACTCTTGGCCCCATGTAACACTACCTTTCCTTTAGGTTTTATCAAACACCCTACCCAATCAAACAGCTCCCCTGTGGCAGGCCTGAAATGCGGCCTGCTAAGCACCCGCTCCATGGTAGCCCATTTTATAGACTGCCATTACTTAGTAATGGCCCACCAGTTTGACTTTGTCTGTCTTACTGAAACATGGCTCTGCGAGTTGTCCGTGCCGGCGACTGTCCAGGCCCTTCCCCCTGAATATGAGTCCATATAAATATGTTGGCGTCGCATCCTGGTGGTGGAGTGGCCATCATACATAAGACCAAATATAAACAGTCACTGTTGCACTGGAACACACTCTGAAAATGGAGTGTCTCCTTACTCGAATCTCCACATCGCCCTCATTGACAATGACAATTTTGGTGGTCTATCGTTCCCCCGTAATTGACAATCTATTCTGGTTGGAGTTCCCTGCACTGGCAATGGAACGCCAGCTTAAATGTTACAACTTCTTGATCGTCAGTGATTTTAATCTTTCAGGTAACACTACAAACTTTGCCCAGGTCACAAATTTTTTTATCTCTTATGGATGACCTTGGCCTTCCTCAGCTTGTTAGTGAGCCCACTCACCAGCTCGGAAATAGGCTTGATTTTAATTGTGCACCTAAGGAGCTTATGCTTATCACTCTTATGCTTCCTATAGTAGGGTCAGACCACTTCCTTGTTTCTTTTGTGATCCATCAGGCCAGTCACAGTACTCCTCCCCTTAAACTTGTCATCCCCAGACGCAGTTGGAATATGGTTACAAACTAGAAACTAGTAACCTTATTGACATCTCACTGCAAGTCAGACTCTTCCTGATCTCTGGCATCAATAGAAGCCTCATTCATTGCAGCAGCTGATCTGCGTGCTCCTTTAAAAATTGTAAAACAAAAAATTCTCCCCTCTGAACCTTGGTTCTCAGAAGAGCTTAAAGCAGCTAAACTCAGATGTAGACAAGCTGAGAGGAAATGGCCCATATATTATTCTCCCGAAGCTAGGTGTACCTTCTGCATCACTCTGTTAGCCTATCACAAAGCTGTTATTGAAATTAAAAAAGCGTTCTTCTCCCACAAGATGGAATCAGCTATAAATCAGCGCAGGGCCCTGTTTGAGCTGGTGAAGTCACTTTCTGCCCCAGCCAAAACTGGCCCTTAGCCGCCACGTCTCAGGATATGTGTGACTCACTTTCATCTTTTTTTCACACAAAGATTGAGGCCACATGGAAGAACATTGAGGAGGGGGCCGGCCTATCAGCTTCGGCCGATACTCTTATGGATCCCTCTCCCTACAGTGAGATCTGGTCAGACTTCTGAGTATTCTCGGAGCGTGATGTGTTGGCAGCTATTGGATACCTTAAATCAGCCTCTCCGGCTGATCCTATCCCTCTGACCCTTCTCAAGGAAATCTCTGCTGACTTGATCTCTCTACTCACCACTGCTGCTAATAATACTGTCGCTCCTCTTCTCTGATAGTTTCTGCTATTATTCCTACGCAGATGACACACAGATCCTTTTGCATCTGGATGTTACCCGCCCTTACACTTCCGCTCATTTTAGGAAGTGTCTGGAAGATCTGGGGGCGTGGATGACAGCCAATTGGATTATGCTGAACTGTAATAAAACTGATGTCTTGGTTTTAGGCACAACCACCCATCTTTCGTTTTGGACAAGTGACTTCTGGCCTACCTCTCTGGGCCCTTTTCCTTTGCTCTCCCCCTCTGTCCGCAAATTGGGGGTACAGATTACCTCCTCTCTTTCATTTCATGAGCAAGTTGTGGCTGTAAGCAAAGGTGGTCATTTCAAACTTTGTATCCTTCGGTAGGTGCTTCCCTACATCCCTGAAAAATGTCAGGCTCCTGTTGTGGCAGCCCTTTTGCTGAGGGTGTTTTGGATATTGCACCTCATTGTATTTGGCCCAGCCACTGATTCTTATAAAACGCCTCCAACGCCTACAAATCATGGCTGCCAGGGCCATTCTGTGCCGCCTTACAGGGCACATATGACCCCCTTGCTCAGACAACTTCATTGGCTGGCAGTTGACAGCATATTCTTTTAAAGTCCTTCTGTCTTTTTCAGCACACGTTCTCTGGCATAGGGGCAGAATATCTTCAACAAAAATATTCACAGTATATGCTATCTCCCGGCTCTATTCTCAGTCAGCCTATGCGGTAGCAGTTCCTCGTGTTAGACTCTCCCGCGTCTGCAGACGGGCCTTCTCAGTGGCTGCCGTCAAAGCTTGGAATGCTCTCCTACTTGCCCTGTGAATTGCTAAAGACCATCTTGCTTTTTGCCGTCTTCTGAAGACACATCTCTTCTAGCCCCTCACAACATGCTACTGTTGCCAGTGCCATGATGTCTTTGGCAAATGTGCGCTTAAGGAATATGGATAACATGACATAACATTAGTCTATGAGCATTATCATCAGATAGGGGCATTTGTGTTTTCCCCCACTGTATTCAGGGTGCTGGAGAATTTGCTCTATTATAGCTGCGAGCAATCTCCTCATGATTGGACCATTCTTATAATCATGCAGGAAAAGATGAATGTTAGTAGTTCTTCCCCAAAAGCACAGGATATGCACTAAGAATGAAAAGAAAAACAATAAGAATGATCCGGTGATCGTGGCCATCAGGCACTACCATGGGTGCCTCCGAAAAGAAACTCAGTTAGAACTGTTCTCTCTTCCAGTCGTCGAAAAGGAACTCCAGATCTGCAATTTTTTCCTGCTCAATCAAGAGTTTAAATGTGTCTCAGTCCAATGTTAACAAGCTCCTGTGGCTCAAGAACAAATAACCTTCTTTCACTCCTTTTTTAGCAATTAAAAGAGTGTCCAAACAGAGCCATAGTCCAATGTATTCTCTGTCTGTCTTATTGAACAGCCTTTGTGTCCTTCTTCCTCGTCATGGACCTAGTCTGCATTTGCTGAGGTTATTTCCTGATGCTTGCTTCTGACTGGGGAGGGGGTGAAAGGTGTTCTCCAGCATAGATCTTCATGTCTCTGAGAAAAATTCATGCACGTCTTGCTAATACTTTCACTGCTAACAGCGTTACGTCCTCCACGACAAACGGCCGTTGAAGCCCGGCTCATGCCACTTGCGTGTAAAGTTCCTAATTAGGATCTCATTTCTGGGGAAAAGTTTGGGAAGACATAGTTCTTTAAATCTGTTTGTTGCATCGTCTCCATCTCCGTTCTGAGCCACACACCCCTTCCGCTTGAGATGATCTGAAATCACAGAAATACTTTTAGTCATACATATTAAGTAAGCATTTAATCATGGCTTCAGTTTCCATGCTCAGGAGTGGCATGAACCAACCAAACCCTCCACGGTCTGGGCGCCTGCAAGTTAGAACTTACACAAACCTCCAAGACCCTGGCGGGGAAAGAGGGTTAGGACCACGATGGTTGGATGGGTTCAGGTAGTAAGGATACACAGTAAGAGGATTAGGAGAGGGGATGTGGACAGGTAAGGGAACATAGGGTAACACAACAAGCATACATTTACACCCTAGCATGCACAATTCCCCCACACCCACACAACAATGCTTAAGAGCCAGAAAGAGACTTATCCCTGGGATGAGTGCTGGCCTCTTGCCGGCGCACTCTCTGGTCTGGTGTCTGGAGCAGTATTATTGCTGCAAAGACAGTAGGAGTTACTAATCTGTGTGTTGCTTCACACACATAGCATTAACAGGTTCAGTTCATGCAAATGGTTAGTTGCACCCCTGTGAATGCTCTATAGGCTCGCCAACTGCCTAGGTGTTAAAGCGCATGCAATTGTTCAGGATTGGACCAAACACATGCGGATCTATGGCCGTGCGTGGCGCGGCGAAGAGGCTGCTTGCCGGGGGTGGAGGTCTCTGAGTAGTGAGCCCAAAAGTGGCAATGATTCGTGCTGTCAGTCACACGTGACAGGTTGCGGTTACTCTAAAAACCGTGTCGTGTTTAATGTGATTGGTTCATGAATCTGGGCACATTGCTAATTAGTATGCTAAACACATGCACTTCTGTCGCACTGTCGCCCAATTAGATTCTGCGCGTGGTTCAAGGCTGTCTTTGTAGACAGTATGGCTCTGGAAATGCAGGCGCAATAAACTTCGCTTTCTCTGGTGCAGGGGGACGTAGGAACCCTGGACAGTGCCCCCTGCGTAAGCCCCTTGCTGCCTCCTGAAGATTTGCTTGCTTCCTTTTTGCTGGTTGCAGCATTGCACGCTTTCCCCCCGAGCTGCTTGGGCTTTCTGTAGCGAGCAGTACTTATCTTTAGTAGGCGAGGGGCCTGGGTGAAAGATCTCTGGGGCGTGGCCCCACATGCGCTTCCCTTGCTTGCAGCTCTGGTGAACACGTCTTCTCTGGTCGAGCATCTGAGCACAAGCCCTGTGCTCTGGATTTTCTTGCGTGCATGCGTGTAACGTGCCCCACCCGACGTGGGCTTGATTAAGTAGTTCTTGGCCCCGGTATGCCTGGGAAATGTAATTTGCAGGCCTTTCTTCTGCAAAAGGGACACAGAAGCCTTTTTTTAAGGCTGGATTATTTTTCTGCCTGCATGTTTCTCGAGTTCAATGGCTGTCATTAGTCTATGACTCTCTCAGCAAGGCCTTTTACACAGTGTTTTACGCCTTGTCCCATGACACATTTAACTCCTTTCCTAACAATTCTGCTGTCGTCTGGGCATTACTTCTAGTTCTAGATGGAGGTGTGAGGCGTGGCAACACACAGTTTCGTTCTTTCGGTGGGAGGGGTGTCCTCATCCGCCTCCCTGTCACTATTCCATGGGGCGTAAAATGGTGGTCGGAACCTGGTTGATTTCTCAACACATACAATGCAAATGATAGGCAATGCAACCATCCTTTCTTCAAGGTAAGTTTTGATTGGGCTATTCTCTCTTTAAGCAAGCCATTGAGTCTCTCACAGATTCTGTTTGCTTGTGGGTGATAAGCCAATGAAAACTTGTGCTTTATACTGAGCAACAAGCTTATTTGTTCAAAGACTTCATTAACAAAATGAGTGCCATTATCTGATCTCAATACTTCACATATTCCCCATCTAAGAAACACTTCTTGTACTAAAGGTTTCACTGTGCAGGTGGAATCTGGATGTGTACATGGACCAGCGTCAATCCACCTTGAAAAGGGACATACCACTGCAATCATATATCTGTATCCATTACAGACTTGCAGCATATCAACATAGTCGATGTGTAAATGCTGAAACGGACCATTAGGTCGCGGGATAACTCCTCTAACTGTACACAACGTGTGCCCAGCAGTAAACCTTTGACACACGATATAGTTTACTACATAAAATGCAAAGTGGTCTAACAAATTCACAGTGAACCATTCCTCTGCAATGGTTGCTGCAAGGCTTTATCTAGTGACATGCGCAGGGTAGTGCAGCCGTTCCAATGCCACCCTTAATAAGGCTAGAGCCATCACCGGTTTACCAGTGCATTCCTGTTGCCACAATGCTTCAGAAGGAGTTAAAGATCACCCCCATCGTGTCCACAGGTCTTTCTCATCCTGCAGCGCTTCCCCTTGAATTTCCATCAACTGAGTCTTAGACAAGTTATTAAATTAAAGCTTTCATGCACACTCATCATCACCACCATGCTTTCATTCACATCAGGAGTATCAAATTTCATAATATCTTCTGAATATGCATCCTTGTCTGCAGCTTGATTTCCACGTGAGATAAATTGTGCTCCTTTAGTGTGAATTGCAAATTAACCTACTCTGATGGCTACTGCAGTTGCAGTGCTCTAATAAGTCTGTCCAATAAGGCAGCATGTTGCACTGGAGTGCCGTCCGGTCGGAGGTAGCCCCTCCTTTTTCAATGTGCTAGCCCTGCATGTACCGTCATTTTGTCAAGTAGGTAGAGTCACTGTACACGATTACTTCCTGGTCTGCGTTTTTCTCGGGCACGACAAACAGCACACTAGCTCTGCAGCCTGTGCTGAAAAGTATGACGGTATCGTGCACTTATCAACTCTTCAAATTCTCCATTGGCTCTGTGCTTTACCACAGCGGCACCCTTATATCTCTGTCCATCATTCTGATCGATTCTAGAAGAACCATCAAATAAAAGAATTTCCACAGCTGCCAAAGAATTTTCTTTCAGCCTCAGGATCTCGTCATAAAATTACTCATAGTTTGAGCAATCATGTGCATGCTCATCTTCTGCTAGTGGTTCTACTATAAACATGGCAGGGTTGACTATTCTGCATCAGACTATTTTAATCGCTGGATTTGATATGGCTACCTCGTAGGCAGAAGCCCTTTGAGAAGTCAACGTACCCTTAGGTTTTTCCAAAATGGCAAACAAAGCATGTTCAAAAATAACGTCGTAGAGCACCACATTATTATACTGCCTGCCTTCTCAATAGCAAAAGCGGCGGCTGCCAAAGATTGTTGGCAATGAAAATGACCCCTCATAACTGGGTACAGGATCCCACTATAATATGCTAGAGGCTTGTACCCCAACGTGGTTCTCTGTGTGAGTACTGCTGTCATGGCTGTGCCATTCGTATACAAAAATAAGAAGAATTCCACAGCATAGTTGGGAATCCCTAAAACTGGAGCTGTGCAAATTGCCTTTTTCAAAGTCATCAAACCCTTTTTCCATGTCCTCAGTCCAGATCATTTTTTCTTTAGTTGCCTGTGCTTTTTTCAGAGCCTGCAACAAGGGCCTTATATATATGAACTATAATCAAAGACCCATGCTCTCACATAATTGCATAGCCCTAAAAATCTTTACAAGTGCTTTATCGTGTGCGGCTTTGTTGTTTTTAAAATAGCCTCAGCTCTCTCAGGGGTAAATTTATTTCCTTCATGCGAAACCTATGTATAGCACCTCCTTTTGACAATATTGCAATTTCTCCTTGTCCACTTTATATCCTTTCTCGGCGAGGATAATCATTAGCTGAGCCGAGTCCTGTGTACATTCTTCCTCTGAGGTGCTACAGACCAATATGTCATCTACGTATTGCAACACAACATCTGCAAATCAATATTGCTAAGTCCATCTGTAAGACTCTACTGAAAATCGATGGAGACGCACAGTATCCCTGAGGTAATCTCATGCTTTTTAACTTGGTCTGACGAAACATAAATTATGTCAGATCTTGAGAATCCTTATGCAATGGGATTGAGAAACATTTTTCAAGTCAATCACCGTGAAATATCGTGCCTCAACAGGGATACTACATAAGATTGTCGCCGGATTAGGAACTAGAGGGAACCCAGCCTCTACAATCTGATTAATTGGGCGTAAATCCTGAATTAAACACCACAGCCCCCCCTTAGATTTCTTGATAGGGTACACTGACGTATTACATGGTGACTCTGATGTCACTAAGATACCTTGTTCTGTCATGGCGGATGTTGTCTTCAAAATACTTTCATCAGCCTCTCGAGGCATACGATACTGTCGTGCTCGAAGCGAAATTGCTACTGGTTTCAGTTTAATATTAACTTCTCCAGCCCCCTTCAATAGGCCTATGTCATGGGGGCCTGTTGTCCATAATGAAACTGGCACTTTTGCCATGTATTCATCAAAAAACTTGAGATGCTTCTGTGCTAACATCATCTTTTGAGGAACATCGCGTGTTATTGCTCTCTAATAAATTCACTCACGTTTAAATAATGCATTCCTGGAGTTGAATATACTGTGCCTTCATCAGTGAACGTAATCATCATGTTTAATTTTGTCATTAAATATCGATCTAATATATTAACACGTGTTTGTCTTGAATATAATAATGGTACAGGCATATCACATTCTCCTATAGAGACTGGCAATTTTTCGGTAAAAGGAACTCTACTTGTAGCTCCTGTGAAAACTTGAGCATTCATGGCATTCCCAGATAATGTAAATTTCCCCTCTCGTATACACAATCATTTTGCAGAAAAAGATGTACCCCCTACAGTGACGTCAACCCTCGGTCCCTCTTAAGGATTGGGAGTCACTGATAGAACTGCACACATCAAGTCTCCCAGTGAGCTGTCCTATTTTGAGTACATACTTATCCATGTACCTGTGAAAAGATTCCCTCCCTCATCAGTGACACCCCTATCCCAGGAGTCATTAACTGTCCTGTGCTTGAGCCCTGCTGTATCTGCATGGGTGCGTGCTGTGACTGCCCTGCGGCGGATTGTTTGCTGTCTGATGTGTTTGTAAACCTTGATGTATCCTTGGCGCTTATGTTTGCTGCACTGTCTGATTTTGGGGGAACCCCTCTCCACTTTGTTGAGTGTATGCAGGCGGGAATGTGGACCCCCTCTTGAGAATTGCCCATTTTGTGTGAACCCTTGGCTTCTACACTTGAGTGCAAGGTGCCCTGACATACCACATGTCCAACATGCAGGAGGTCTCCTAATTGGCCCTCCCTGCATGCCCTGATCAGCGTTCTGCATGTTTTGAAATCCACTCTGATTATTCTGGAAGACCCTTCATCGGAAGCCTCCCCTACCCCTTGGTATGAATCCATTGTTACTTTGATCAAACTGCCTTTGATTATTCACCTGTGGCATGCCTGTTGCTTGATGTGAACCTGACCCTTCTCTTCTAGTCAACATCACCCCTTCTATGGCATATTTTGACAGTTGTTTCTGCGCTATTTTCGCTTCCTCACCTTTCCTAGCATCATCTTTCTTTCGATTCTTCTCCTGCACTAATCTGCAATAGTGCACGATGGTCAGCTGTATCTTCGACCATGGTTTTGCTTCCATAGCCACTTGTTTCCTGAGCTGCTCTGTACTGGGTCTGGCAGCCCTTGACACAGATATACGGCTCATGAGTTTCCAAAGACCACTGCTCTTGAAAATTGAGAATGTAAACAAGAGGATCCTCCCCTTCCTGCATCTTTCTTGCCATTATATCTCCCATATCTGACGTGTATGGATACTGTACTCATAGTGCTTTCCAGACTGCCACCCTACAGTTATTAAATGGCACTCCATCATGAGCAGTATTCTGCATAGTGACACTCGAGTATCCCAATCTTGACCAAATGTTTTCTGCTCTCTCCCCAAAAATAGCAGCTAGAAGACCCTTAATGTCTCCTACAGGTAATTCGCTTCCTCCTGTAATTTTCTCTAACTCATGTATCCATTTCGCAACACCGAAAGTTAAACTCTGAGGTTTGCACCTTAAATTATCATTATCCATCTGTGGCCATGGTATATATTGTGGTCTGGCTCCTCCTTTTTCTAACAAGGGGAACTGCGAGATCCCAAACTCACATGTGTCCCCCATTGTCTGTCTGTCAATAGCAGGGACAATAGTTCCACACTGCCTTCTTCCTGGTAGCGATCTTAACCTGCTCACATAAGGTGTCGAGTCCCCCCTCTCACTATGGGATCTCCCTCTGGGTCAAACTAGTCGCACCAGAGACTCTGACACCCACGCATTGGGTAGATTTGGATCTGACCATCTCACTTCTGTCTCCATCAGAGAACATCCTTCAGGACCACATGCGTTATCCCCCTCCTCCCCACGGAAAGTGTCTCTATCCTTGTCTGACATATCATGTCCCCAACTTGTATGGCTTCCCTGCTCTTCATCTCTATTCAGAGTTAGTCTGTCTAAAGACAACTCCTAAGGCTGAAAATTACATGAGCCTCCCTCTCTGTCATACAGCTGTGTACTCTTGAGTCAATCGTTTTTACCCTTTTCTTTCCGTTCTTTCTAGGCCCTCATATCATGATAGACTTTATCGATTAAGTCCCCAATGCTTCTAGAGTCAAACTCATCCTCTAGATTTGTTCTAGACAGACTTGGCATTAGATTGTGTACTGGGAAGAATTCTTCTTTATTCTCCCATGCTACTACTGGATTAGGCTCCATTAATAATTTTTCGATCAGATCAACGTTGCATGCTCTCTGCCTTCTTTTACATTCTATTTCATCAGCAAGCTCTGTACGTTTCCTTGCTTCTTCTCTTACCCTTTCCTCTTCCTTTCTTTTCATATCTCCTCTCTCATTTGCCTTTCATATTTCTTTGTCTCTACGTCTTTGTATTCTTTTAGCCCTTAATTTCTGTTCTCCCTCTATTTTACTTCCTAACCTTTCTCGTTCTTCGATTGCCCTCTGTCTGTTGTCATATTTTCTTTGCTCCTCTGCACTTTCCTGCTTTTTCAGTTGTTCATCTTGATACAACTGTTCACAGCTTTGTCTATCCTTCCTTTTCACCCCATCTTCTTTCAATCGTTCCTCTCTGTCTCTATCTTTTTTGTCTTGTTCGTATCAATCTTCCTTTTGCCTTCCATCCTCAATGCTCTTTCCATCAAATTTGAGCAAAATCTGACCACCCATCCATTAATTCTGTATGAGCGCTACCTCATCAGCCTTATCTTTCTCTCATTTCCATCTATTTATTTCTCATCCTATCTTTAAGCATGTACACGGTGAATCACTTCTTTCCTTGTCCCGTCTCTCTTTGTTCCTTGGGATTTTACAGATCACCTCTCTTTCAGGAATCTTCTCCGCACCTTCGTTGCTGCTATGCGCAGGATACTCATATGCCGGATTATTGTACCCTGTCGCTCCCTTAAGTTCTCTTAATGGGTACACTCTGTCATCCTTTATACTATCACTGTTTACTTCAGGTGCGGCGGGGGGGGAGTAGAAGGCTCCTCACCCACCTCTTTGCATATGTTAAGTAGCCAATCTTCAGGAGGCGGCTCTTGCCTTTCCTCCCAGCACAATTTCCAGAGCTCTAAGCTTGCTAGCCTTTTATCTAACTTTTTTCCTGTGTATGCTGCACGCAAGTATATCGTCATGTGTTGCAAAACTGCTTTTGATAGTGATCCCCCTAGTGGCCATGGAATGAAAAATGTTTCTGCTGTGCCTTTAACCCATTCAGGCACTGTACTGTTTAAGCATGCATGTTTTGGCAGCTGCTTGCATAGATGTGTAAGCAGAGTAATTTCCTCCATTTTGACTTGTCACACTTGACTGTCAATACTCACCTTTACACTTTGCACTTTTCAAAAATATGTTTCAGAAAAATAATACAATATGAGCGTGCATCAATCGTCGCAGCTCCAAACTATTTATATCACGTTTTTATTTCAGTCTATTTATTCACTAAACACCATCAATACAACTAAGAAAATAAATAATTAACTCTCCAGTCTCGTATTTTACTTTTCACGTTTCTTAATTTGTCAATCATTTTTTAGTTCATATATATTTATACAACACATAAAACAGACGGACAATTTAACAGATTCTGCCGGTCTACATATATCTTGTGTTCATCCTTTATCCACGCCCCTAAAAAATACTCCTACAGAGTTTGAATCCTTATCTTTAGACAGTCTTTAAACGTGTTCGTAGCCTACGTCATATGCTAATGGGACTCTAGATATGACTCCTTCTGATACATGCTATGACGCAGGAAACTGGGTTTACTCTACTGTGATGTTCCACGTCTCACAGTTTCTCAATTGCTTGGCTCCTCTCCTCAAGTCAATTACTTAATAACTCTATGCTCATCGCCTCTAGTTGTTTACCCCAACTTCCCTGTTACTCGTTTCCCCTTATCACTTTCTCCACACACTGCCCATTCACAATTTTGCTCACCATTTGCTTTTTCGACTTCCGACTTTCAAGATCGTCGCCTCTTCAACTTTGTATCCACTCAGCTTCCTGTAGAAATCAGGAGGGGGATTTTGCCTGAAAACAAGGGACCTTTCTCACCTACGCTTGCAAGCCTTATTTTAAACTATTTTTTGCTATCTACAGGGAGCTTAAAGTCCTTTCAGCCGAATGGCAGAGGACATCCGATATTGCCGGGACACCAAAGCTTACTATGTCGACGGTTCTTTAACTAACCTCTGATACCACATGAACTGGGACAGCTGACCCAGCTTTTAAGACGAGGTAGCAATACCTTAAAATGAATGGGGATGCAGAAGATACTCAAACATCTGTAATCAAAGCGACTCAGGAAGTTGGCAAAGTTGACTGTTTTATTGTCAATTATCTAAAACAGGGAGTACAATGGACATCAACGGACGTCTCACAGCATTATCTCAAAGCAAGTTATAAAAAACATCATCTTTATAGGAAAAATGCATCACAGCTGACTTAAACCTACGCATTTGCTAACGTCATCCTACGTGGTAAACTACAAAAACCTAGTGGCAAATGAGATGGGCTTAAGGAGAACATCTAGGTATGTGTTCAATGCTAGTCTAAGAAAGTGATACGCTCCTTAACGTCAGGTGGGACTACTAAGCCTACCTTTCAAACAGGTCACTATGAACGTCACTAAATACACAACATATCATTGGCTAGACAAACTATATGTCATGATGCCTACCCCCGGGGACCCAGACCAGGTCCAGCAACCCCGGAAGCAGGCATCAAGTTATTTTGAGCAAGCTCAAAAACCCCTGCTAGGGGCTGTTTGGGTGCACTCCTGGCGCCTATGGCGCCAGGCTCATATGGAGAGTCAGTCCTGGCGCCTATGGCGCCAGGCTCATAGAGTAGAACTGACCTGATGCAGACCATGCTGCAAAATTACCTGATGCAGACCATGCTGCAAGAGCTCCAAGCCAAATGAGGCTTGGAAGGGACTATTTTACCTTGGGACTATTTTTTACTCGGGTGGGGCTGGGGAGGAATACTTACCTGGGACTACTTTGGAGGCTATTTAAACCACGCCCGAAGAGCAGCACATGCTCCGCGTTATTCTGCATCCAGCAGCGTAGCGCTCACCGTGTCTGAAAGCCTGCATCCAGTCTTCTGCCACGCCCGCCTCGATTATGCAGCTCCTAGAAAAAGGGGGAACAGAAGGAGAAAAGGTTAGAACAAGAGCAATACCTTCGATCCTTACCTGAATTCCGGATCCACCGCGCCTTAGAGCTGAAAGAAAGAAGTATATATGCGCGCCGCCTCGCCTGCTGCAGCGCCGCGCTGAACTCACCGGCCTTCGCAGCATCCTCACGATCCACCGCATCCTTCTGCACGTTCCCGCCGCACTCCGGCACCTAAGGGGAACACAAGAACAGCAAAGGTGAGCCAAGGGAATAAACAGAGGCAATGGTAACTACCCCCATAGACTTACCTGATTTACCGCCGGAGGCATTATTCCCCGAAACTTCATATTTTCTCTCCGCACCTGAATAAGGGAGAAAGCAACATGTTACATTCTGGCATTATTTTATGGAACTGTGTTTGATAATACAAATCCTTACCTGAACTTCGTCAGCTACCACGAGGAACTCTTCGCTGGGGTCAAGCTGCAAACTGCAAGGAAACAATGTTCTGGAACTCACCAATTCCTTCTAACCAGTGAAGCAACTGGTTATCAACGCGCTCCTGCGCACGATGCAGGATGGAGAGCTCATCCTTCCAAACCATCAGGTGAGACTATAAGAAGGGACATTAGAGGCGATCCGTGGGGAGAATTGCAGGGGGGGGAAGGTGGGGGTTAACTCTCAACTCCACGGGTGGATAATTCTCTTTCTCCATTTACAGAGGAATACTTCTATGGGCCAAGCAAACAAAGCTGGGTGGGCCAGTCCAGTCTGTCATCTCGGCACTGCGCGTCACATTGGTGGAGACCGCGGCTGTCCAGTTCGGATCGACGCCCCTGTGGGAGCCAGGCGAGCGTAACACTATAGGCCTCTTAATTATGTGGCCCTGTACAATTGGTACTGTGGGGTGGATTTACACAGTATCAGGCCAATGGACATCATGTGCATGCAGTTGGGGCTTCCTCATATGGCATGTGCCTCCACAATGTCTCTGCATGCTGTGTCACTGGTATCATGTATTGTTTTTACTTCACAGGCAACCTTTTTTGCCTGGCAGTAGATGTTTTGTGATGTGTCTGTCTGTGACATGTGTTCTCGGTGGCTGTCTTGTGGCTGTGTATTGCTCTCTTGCATGTGGCACGCTGGGTTGCCTATCGGCCTTCCTTATACTTCTGGGGGCAGCGGGTCAGCATTGCGGGGTTGGTGTACATGTGGACATGTCTGTGGCACTGGTAGAGCTGCTGTTGTGTGATCCAATGTGGCACTTTTTTTTGTTATTGATGTGGATCATGCATGATGCATTGTGGCACCTGTAGTCATGTGTGTGGTTTGAATTGCTGCTGTATGTTTGCCTCAGCATGTCCGGCAAGGTGTTTCCAACATGTACATGCTCCCTGGGCTGTACTGTGACGTTGGTGCAGGGGCTGACCAGGTACTACTTTTGCAATTACTAGTCATGCCCTGCTATGTGTCATTACTCACATACCCCCCCTCCAATTTGGTCTGGTGCTTCACAGTGCATGCATGCAGGCAGTTTACCTCACCCACTATCCACGTCCGTTGTCCTCTGTGCCTCTTCATGTATCCTGGCAGTGTGCTGTTCGATAGGACCATGGAGTCGTGGCTGGAACCTGGGAAGCAGGCACAGCAGTTTCTGATGACGAGGTTGGGGTAGCAGGTCACCTGCACATTGAGGGAGAGGTAAGGCAAGGCCATGCACCATTGCCACAGATTATTAGCAGGTGCCAGTACCAAGGAATTGTAAAACTGATACTAGCTTAAGCAGGGGGCCACAGCTATACGGATGTTTATCATGTTCCCTATGTCCTCCTGTATTGTACTGAGCAGCTCAGTAATGGTCTCCCGATTGAGGCAGTACAGAGTCACCAACTGGGTGTCAGTGAGAGTCCAGCGTGAGGGCCGGACCCTAGGGATGGGTGCACGCCTTGCTTATACTTTCCTCCTCCTACCCCCCATACTCCCTGTGCCCTGGGCTGGCTGACCTGCATCTCTGAATCCAGGCGCAGCATGAGTTGCTGCATGTCCCATCTCAAAATGCTAAGGGCATCATTGATCCTGTATAAGCACTTTGAATAAAAGCTCCAATGGTAATTATCATTGAATCAGACAATCATGTAATGCATAGCATTAGATAGGCTGTCATTATACAAGTTCTGGTGAGTAGCCGGGTTGGCAACATCTACTGTCGCTTGCACAAATAGGAAGATAAATGTGCTTGACATCTTCAGACATATTGCCAAGGACATAATGGATTGGTTAACATTGGATTTATAGTAATTGCTCCTAGTTTCATAAATTGTTTTAAGGAATATTTCTGCTTCATTAGCCTCACCTTTGGCTGGGCCTGACAATTCCTACAGTATTGTTGCATTGTTCTACAGGTATTTGCAAGATACATAATATGTATTAATCACAGATGGCAGAAAACAATATCTGGTTAAATTATTTAACTCAGATATTAAGGTAGGTCTTAAAAATGCAAGGAGCCCTGGCCCCGTTCTACTACACATGGTGAGAGTAGCATTGGTAATTTCACTTAACAGGTCCCAAATTTCACAACGCAATCAAGTAGAAATCCATGAAAATTACCCTACAATTTAGAGTTACACAGCAATGAATTCTGGGCATGCAAATTATATGAAGTACTTGCATGTTGGCTCCATATCAGATCAGCATCATTACCTTTTGTGTAAGCACTATCTCATACATAGCTTTATCTGCTCAAGACCTGCAGATGTCAAGAATGCAGCAACCATATGCATATTGTACCCTCTTAGGGATTGAACTATAGCAATATGCTATCATCATGGCCAATATGGCTGGGTCACATTAGGGTCTTTCTATTGTTTTCTGTAGAGTTATTCTGCTGCTGTCTCCCTTATGGTATAAAAGAGAGCATTTAGGTGTCCCTATCTTTTCTTTCCATAGATATACATTTGTCTCACTGTTGGGCCTCATTCCAGGTCTAGCAGTAAGCCAGCCGGAGATACTGGCGGCTTGTTGCCGGACCTGGAAAAATGACCAGCGCCTGACTTCCCGGTAACACTGGGGTATTTTGGCACCCACCTGCAGATTCTTAGTCTGTGGTCCGGAAACAACGGTGCTGGTAGGCTTACCGGCACCATTGTTTCCGGACCGGCACACTCCTAATGAGGCCCATAGTCACCTAATCATGGATGTAAATGCCCTAGAAATGTAGTTCTTTTTTAGTTGAGTTATTCCTCTGCATGATGAAGACGAGTTACGTGAAGCATATTTCACTCGTTTCCTGACATGAGACTTCCTCTGGTTCTAAAGTGCTTTTGAGTGAGACACTTTGCACTGATCATCATGGGAACAATATCAGGAGCAGGTGTGTATGGTGCTGGGTTGGGATCCTGACACTCTTTCAGGGGCATGGCAACGAAAGATCCTGATAGGCTTAGACCTGCCACATGCTCAGTAGCGTTCATCTGATCATTTACTATACACTCGTCTTGTTCTAATGCAATGTTCCCATCTTCTGTTTTTCATACATATCACACATTATGCCACAATAATCTGGAACACATTTTTAAGTGGATTGTGTCATTTATGAACCACAGAGGTGCCGGTTTAATTATCAAATGATTTGGCTTACACCAGGTTTCTAAGTTATCTCCATGTGGGTAAGCTGAGCTACAATGTAATGGAATAATGCAGTTGACTATGTTGAATATTTTCAGAGCTTTATTTTGTAGATACACTCCTCTTATCTAGTGTCCCTTATTTTCATCATCTCTGCCACAAAAATATGTGGAAATAGCATGCACAACACAACTAGGAGCCACAAAGCCACGGCCTGCAGAAATGCCATTCATACTACCCATACTACTCCTCCCACACAAACACTGATGCTGGTTAGGTGAAGGAACGCTTCTCTACAGGACACCACATGTGGCACGAGGGCCCCTCTGTTCTTAATTAACACATAGGGCCTCATTACAAGTATTTCAGTCTGGAAATACGGGTGCCGGTAGCAAAGTACCGGCACCCTTTCCAGACTGCCATGCTACAACAATGCCGGTAGGGGCCATAGATCCCCAGCAGGCCTGACTTGACAGGTTTTCAGGCCTCTACCGGCATTGTTGTCACTGAAGCATGTTGGCAACGGTGCCGGTGCTTCAGTTACCCCATTTCCATGGAGTCCTGTGGGATTCCATAGAAATGAAGATTTACAGTTACGGCCGCCACTCGTGATATTCCGGTGGCACCGGGATATCAGGCAGCAGTAACAGTGTCACAGGGTTGGTGGAAACCCACCGGTAGCCCCGGTGGGTTACCGCCAACATTGTAATGAGGCCCATAGAATGGGTAAGACTTTGTTTAGTGGCTAATCTGCAGGCTATAATCAGACATGTATTTTCAGATAGTGTCCAGTCACAATTAATGTCTGCCCTGTCTTCCTCTGCATTTCTTTTTTATTGTTATTTTTTTAATTAATTTAATTGTATAAACAATTTTTACAAAATGTTTACAAAATTAATCCTATCCAGACCCGTCCTTTGAGAAAGAGTGGAATGGAGAAAGTCAAAAGAAAAGGAAGATGGGAGTTTCAAAGAAATGGAGGTTCCTTTATGTTTTAGTCTCCCGAGGTGGCTCCAAGGTGATGTTTTTCATGAAAGCCACTACTCCAATCACACAGCGCGTGTTATCACCACTTGTCAGTGCTGTCCACCAATTGTCTTAGCTGAATGTTAAATACGTTGACAGTATGTTTCCAAGAAACGCTGTTCTAGCAGAAGTTGTCTGCTTGTTTCCACTTTTTCCAAGTCTTTGAATAGTATTTCATTTGTTTTTAGTTGGTTCAAACAAAATCTTAGAAAGATACTGCTGAGGCGTCTGTCAGGAAACCTTTCCAGGTAGCTTCATACTTCGTTCACTTTCTTGGGTGGCGAAGGAAATGAGCTGGTCAGACTGTATTTGTTTGCGTTCTCGACAGTGGTTATCCAATCGCTCAAACAGTTTCTTAGTCACCTTGTCAGGGTTTATTAAGAGTAGTTCTGCAGCAACTTCTAGAACTTTCAAGAGGTTGCTGTTTCTGGTCTTCCAGGCTATTAAAAATCGGTTTGAGCCAGCTTCCATTTTGGAATTTACCAGCTTCAGTGCCTTTGGTTTAACGTTTAAGAGTACTTTTCGGTACATCATTAACGTGTTTCTTTCTTTGATTGATCTGAATGAGGAGATACAAAGTTCTCATCTGATGAGAGGCATAGGTGTCATCTGCGCCAGACCCAGTACTCTCCTCCAAAAGTAGCTCTCAAATTTAGTCCAGATCTTATCAGGTATTAGAAACATGGCATCAGTTCCATAAAGTACAGATGGTGTCACCTTAGATTTGTAGAAGTTGAAATCTGCCATATTGTTTGTCAATTGCCATCGCTTGGTTCATTAAGGTTTTAGTTCTTGCCCAGAGCGAGTCCTGCATTGCTGTCTCTACAGGGCTATTGCTCATCATAACTCCCAGATATTTGAAGGCAGTTACTTTTTCTAGTTTTTGACCTTCTACAAACCAGTTTGCCTTTTCTTGTTTTCTTGTTTTTTTCTAACAGTTGATTCCCAAGACATTGCTTTGGTTTTAGTTTTGTTCAAATGTAAGTTGTTTGTTTTCAAATAGGTTACCAGGTTATTCAGCTGCCTCTGGAGTCCTATTGGCATCAGATCCATCAGAATGATGTCGTCTGCATATAAAATGCGAGAAACCTTGTCTCCTCTGATCGTAGGGGGGACCTTGACCCCTCTGGCTGTGCTGATTTCCTTAGACAGGAGACCCTCTTGGCTGAGTCGTGCCTTCATTGTTGTGTCCTGGTATAAGGCTTGAATCAGGCCCAGTACTGAGATGGGGCAGTTCTTAGTCTCAAGTTTTTTCCATAATAGTTCCCTGTTGACCTGGTCCAAGGCCTGGACCAGGTCAGCAAAGGCCATGTGAACTGTTTGGCCCCCTTGGAGAACTTTAGCCTTGATTGTACTAAGCAGAAGTATGTTGGTGGTCGTGCCTGCGTTCTTGACGAAACCCGTTTGAAATGGGTCGATGTACTTCTCTGTCTTAAGCCAGGTTTGAAATGCTTCCAAGGCCAGCCCACCAAAAATGTTTCCAATGACATCGAGCAATGATATAGGTCGATAATGGCATGGGTTCTCTCTGTCACCTCGTTTGAAAATAGGCACCACAATTGCCTTTTGCCAAGATGTAGGAACTGCTTGTGCCAGGTTACACTTCTTAAAGATTTTACTGATGAGCCAAGCCCATATATCCGCATGTTGTTTTAAATCACTGTTTGATATCCCATCAGGGCCAGGAGCCCTTGAGTTGTTTACTTTCTTGATTTTGCCACAATTTCTTCTTCACAAGTAATGTTCCAAGTTTGCATATTCCCTGCTTGTTGGTTCCCAGATGGGGTTGTCTCATGTGTTTTGTTTGCTATTGGCCCGTATAGGTGGGTGAAATGTGTCACCCAACGTGTTACGCCAACACTATTTTGTAGTGCGTTGTGCTCGATGTCTTTGTTCTTTTTATCAGAGATCAGAACTCCTTAGTTTTTCTGCCGCATATTGTTTTCAGCATTGTTTCGGAGTCCAATTGGCATAAACCACAGCGCTCTTGTAATATCCAGGACTTATATTCTTTTTGAGCCCGTTTCCATCTTGCTTTGTTTTCCAAAGTGTCAGATGTCTTTAGTGCTCTTTTTATTTTTCGTAGAGTGCGTCTTCTTGCTAACACTTCCGAGTAGTACACATGTAGATTATTAATGAATGGTGTATTATTCTTGCTTTTTCTCTGTATATATGCTCTTAAGAGTGGTATATAATCCAGGTCCCACTTATGGCCTTCAGAGTTGGTGGCACTTGTGTGACTTCCTGCTATGTATCTGCCTGCGATTTGTTTGATGGCATTCTCTGTAAGTTTCAGGCCTGTTCCTCCTTGACATACTTCTAGTTCACAGTTTAGACATTCTTGAGGTATTTGAGAGGCAGCCCATCTCGTGACTAGTATATTGTGATCACTGTTTCTTGTTTTTTCTATCCACAAGCAGATTGTCAGCCCTAGGAGCTCTTTAGAAACGTATGTGTGGTCAATTGTTCCAGATTTGCCCACCCGTTGCCACAATGGAATCCTGGTGTTAGCTTTTGATCGCAGCCAATGCAGGTTATGGAGGTCTCGGGGAGCCATAATGTTCTCCAGCCGCCTGCCTCGTTCAAAGATTGGTGAGCATTTAGCCAGGTGTTCCCTCTGGTTTCCAATCTCTGGGCAGATTGCGCTAAAATCTCTGTTTATTATTATATGATCATACGTTTGGTTGTCGTAGACTGCGTCCAGGATGATGACCATGGTTTCCAGATAGGCTTTGTCAGAAATAACTTCAGGGTTCCAGTATGTATTGATCATTAAGATTGTCTCCTCCTTTTCCTTGGTTTGCATTACGTCTAAGTATTTCCAGGTGATTATTACGTCTTAGTATTTCCAGGTGATTGTAAAGGCCTGGAATAAATAGGAAGAGTGGATCAGTTCAGCCAGTTTCAGGCCCCTACCTGAGCGTATTCCCGTCAGTAGGCCTGCCGTAGGACTTCCAGCCAAACCCCTCATTGCTGGTGTATGGAGTATCGTGTATCCATCCATCTGTGGTTTATTAAGCAGCCATGTCTCCTGTAGACAAAGAACGTCAAAATGGGCCAAATTAACATCGCTCTTCACAGTAAGGTGGCCAAAGCCTCTGGTGTTCCACGAGGACATGTTAATATAGTTCTTCTGGCTCACCGGGAGCACATAGGTTTTTAAAATCGGGTCCCCAGTTAAATCCTCCAATAGCGTTTTCAGTTGCATTTTTTTTTTTAAGTTTGAGGAGCTACAGGTGTCCATGTCCTACACCTCTTAAGGAACTGGGAAGGGGTCTTCCCAAATCTAGCAATTAAAGCTAGCTTCACACACTCATAATCCATCCTATCCACCTCCCCAACTCCATCACAACATCAGATGCAACAGTGGGTAGCCTAGAGAAGAGCCAAGGAAGCAACTGATTCCCTGTAATGTCTTGAATCCCATGGTTATTTTAAACATTGCCAACCAATCCAAAATATCGGGCTTAACCTCATACATACCCATGATTTATTTGGGCATACAGGGTCTCTTATGACTGGAAGACCTAGAAGACTCAGGGAGAGAAGCATTTTCAAGAGACACCTTTTTCATTTCTAGTGCATGGTTCATCTCCATTTCTCTGAGCATAAGTTCTTGATGCTTTTGTTCAGTTTGAGCATTTAAACGTTTAAATCCAAATTCAAGCCTCATCTTTTCTAGAGCAATGAATTCAGGACTCAGTGTAGGACCTGTAGGGGTCCCAGTGGACAAAGGTTGAGGTTGCAGAGCAGGTAAGGGAGCAGTGAGGCCTACATTATGAGACACCTCTGCCTCTTCTAACTCATCAATAATAGACACATTATCATCATCATTATTTTCCACATTTGCTGAAGGGTCAGGTATTTCAGACCCACCCTCACCGCTGTACACCAGTGTTAGGCAGAATTATATGCAGTACCCTTTGAGAACACCACACACAATTAAGACTACAAGTCACAGTACAAATTCACCTTTGGTACAGTAAAGTGGTAACGATGGCTGAGCAGCCAGACTTATCTCAAGAGTAAAGTGAGCAGTATCAATAGTTACACAAAGCACAGCAATTACTCTGATTCAAACAAATACTGACTCAAGGTTTCTGAGTAAAATAATATACATTTATTTACACATCAGTTATTAAACATTTCACTATTATTAAGCAGTTGAAAAATCATGTTGCTAATACACTAGACCGCACCCAATAGATTCTGGACAAGTTAGGCTTGAAGTGTGGGCAAAATGGCACTCCAGCAATTTAAAAGGGAGGGAAAAACAAAGATTATGAGAAGCACCAACAAGTTATTTAAGAAGGGCAATCTAGAAAAAGGAACTACAGTGAGGAAATCAGATTCAAGGGACCTGCCCCAAAGTCAATGGAACAGAGTCTTTGCTCACGATCACACAGTTCAGGGTAGTTCGCGGTTAAGTATTTGCCAAGAGTTCAGAAAGAAGTTGGTCAGACGAAAAGTTACTTTAAAGAGTGGGGAAGGACAAGCCCTCAGATTGGCAAAAGGTTTCACAAACTTTTACTGCGGCTGGACGAAACAAAGAACTGGATTTGAACAGTACCTTAAATGGCGAAGAAGGCTGTAGCTGAGGCAAATGTTCCTGGAAGATCCTGCAGGCTCACTGTTCCTGAAGCAAGTGTCGGACTGACATGAAGTAGGAAGAGTGGAGGGTCCTGCACTGCTCATGGAAGAAACCAGCAGCAGAGCAAAGCAACAAATAAAAGGTGCTCTCCTTAAAACGCAAGCAGGATCTGTTCCTCCTGGCTATCCGGTTCACTGTAGCTCTGTGCAGCAAATTCGACCAGAGGAGGGAGGCCTGGCGAGCAGTTTGGTGAACTGGTTGTTCCTACCAGCTCAAGGGGAGAAGATTCCTTGAAGATCTTCCCTGTCGTTGGAGTATGAAGATTCGGACCTGCAGGAGAGCTTCACCGGGCGGTTCAGTCGTGATAGGGGTCCTCTTCTGCCAGCTCCTCTTCGGTTCTCTCATTCCAGTGGCAACTCTGACTTCCAATCCCAAGAGACCTGCTTTTTATGCAGTTTTCCCCCATTCACACAGCCTGGCTGTCAATCACACAGCAGGGTGGATGTCCTGCCTGGACAGTCACCTCAGCCAATCATTTTTGAGTGCGACATGGGTCTTCAAGGAGACCCTGTGCAGGGAGCCTCAAACCCCTCCCTCACATCCTGTCCCCCTCAGACACTCATGTACCTAAGGAGGGCTTCTGGGTAGAAGCTCGCGAAAGGACAGCGAACAAAGGAATCAACCCCAGTTTGGCGTGCAGAGAAGAACACGTGAAAGACTTTTACAAAAAGAAATGGCAAATAAACCCAGCTGGAACCGTATAAAAATCTATACGGGCCAGCGGGTTTAAGTTTGAGGCTACTAAGATAGCCTAGAACAGTACCAGGGTTATTCAAGATAACCGCGGTAGGAAAAATAGGGTAGTTACCACTGCCACCAGCCAAGTCTTCATGAAAAGGGAACGAAACATTGTTCCATGAGAAACAGACAAAAAGGGACAATAATTAACCCTTTCCAGAAGTTTAGTTTAGTTTAGTTTATTCATTTGTAATGCGCACCAGACCCAGGGGTAGCAGACCGCAGCAGTTACAGAAAATGTGAAGCTTTTTTGACAGGTTACATATTTAGCATAACAGTATAAATGGCCATTACACAATGAAAGATATACAATATATACAAGTTGGTTGCAGTATCTTACATGGATCCAGTAACAGCAAACAGGTGTGATACATGTCAGCATATATACAGGTGGAAGTGAAGGTAGGTGGTACTGGAGTAGGATCCAGACTAGGGATAGGTGGAGGGGGGCAGTTAGATGTCATTTGGCTTGAGCCAGTTGATGTAACTTTGTCGGAACTTAGGGTAAGATTGGTCTTCTCAAATGTGGTGTGGTAGGGAGTTCCATAATTGGGCAGCTTTGACTTGGAAGCTATTTCCACCCACCTTGACGAGCCTAAATCTGGGGATGGTGATGCAGTTGGTATTGATAAGTCTTGAGGGTCTAGTGGAGGATCTTCTTTGGAATCTGTTGGTGAGATAGCTGGGGGCAGCATTGTTCAGAGCCTTGTGTGTAAGGGAGGCTGTTTTTATTTGAATCTTGTTAAGGGTAGAGAGCCAATTGTTTTGACGCCTTAACGCGAGGATGTGTGACCTTTTGGGCACGCCAAGAGCTGCTCTTAGGGCGTTGTTTTGAAGGATTTGGATCTTTTGGATAGTAGCTTTGTTGGCCCCAATGTAGAATGCATTGCAGTAGTCTAGAAGAGATAGGATCAGGGCTCTTGCCAATGTAATGCAATTGTTGTCCGAGAGGAAGGGTTTGGCGGATCTAATTAGCTTACATGTGTAGGCCGTGGCAGAAGCCAAAGCGTTTACTTGTTTGGCTAGAGAAAGGGTAGAGTCGAGTTAAAAACGGAGTGTTTTTACCTCCATGGCCACCTTGATGAGGTTACCGTCAATGATGAAGGATGAGTAATCCAGTCCTAGTTTTTTCAAGTTGGTGTGAATTCCTAGGATAATAAGTCTGTTTTGTCATCATTCAGGCATAGACAATGAGTAGCCATCCATGCCTGGATGATGAGATACACCCTTTTCACCAAGGCCAAGAACTGTATACAAGATAGTTTGTACTGGGTTTGTGAGTTTAAAAAGACTAATAAAGTCAATGGCAACTTTACATGTTTCTGGGAGACAGTAGTCAGTCCCAGAAAACTGGAGCCGGAATTGGGAAGTCAAAAAAAGACAACCTTGTGTCACTGCACTGAAGGTGCTGTGTAACACAAAGTAAAAAGACGATGCCAAATGGAGTAGGTGAAGCTCCACAGTCCAAAAACACATAAAAATGAAAAACACACACAGCAAAATAAATGTAAAAGTGGGTAAAAAAGGTTCACACTCTTACCAGGTGAAAACAATGAATCCTAGAAATCCCGCAAAGCTGCTGAGGGACTCAGTAGGTAAGGGAAATTAGCCATTCTGGAGAATTCTCCATAAGACTACCTAACCCTTACTCTAAGAAGGTTTTTACTGCCTCAAATAAAACTAAGGAAACGTCAGAATGTCTGTAACTAAAAAGTCCACCTTCCTGTGTCAAAATCCTACTTCTAAGCCTTACACTTATAACCAAACAAAACTTGATTCATCTCTTCAGGGTCCAGAAGAATGTCCCCTTTCATCTGGATGGTATGCTTTGCAAAGTAGGGGAAATCTGTCCCTTCTTCAATCCTCCCTCTGGCTTCTATGAACATTCTAAGGTAGTTGGGGGAGTGTCTTCCTTCCCCAGATCTTTCTCAGGCTTCCCTGGATAGTTCACTGTGCTTGGGAGAATGTCTCCCTTCTTTAGGTCTTTCTTAGTCTTCTCTTGGCAGCTCAATGGACAGACCTGGTGTACTCTCCTGCCAGGGTCTTTCTATTTCATGTATGGGGCCCAGACCTCTTATTAGGCTTCCTCTTGATTGTTCGTTAGGCAGTCCTGGTGTACTCTTGTGCAGGGTTTGCCTTTCTCAAATGTGGGCCTGATGCCCCTTCTTCTGCTTCTCATATACAGGTCACAAACCACCTTGTATTGGGTTGTTATCTGTGGGTCCCCAACCCCTTTATTTAAGCTTCTCAAGTGTGGATCTCCTACCCCTTTGTATGGGTTTCACATGTGTAGGTCCCAGACCCCTTTGTATTGGTTTGTTAAGTGTGGCTCCCAGCCCCTTTGTGTTGTCTTCTCAAGTGTGGGTCAAGTATCAATAGTTTCTCAAGTATCCCAGAGGTCGCCAGGTAGCCCTGTTCCTTCTCTCTAGGCTCCCAGTCCTGTGCCTCCTTCACGGGCCTCCATTCATTTTCTGCAGCTCTGTGTAGCTGTTTCCTGTTCTTGCACTGTTTTCTCTTCTCCGCAACTCTCCTGTGGAGCCATGCAACATGTACCTGCTCGCCCGCCTTGCATTCTCGGCGTTTCACATTCTGGCAAAGCAAGTAGGGACTCTGCAACACTCCCCATTTTGTCCCAGTCAGCAGGTGCCATCTCAGCTCTTCCAGATGCGGGCAAGAACCTCCGCTTGCGGTGCGTCTGAGGAAGATCTTAAAACAATGTTAGTCCCTCTTCCATCTTTTAGTTATTCATGACTGAATGACTATACCGTTCACTCTAGTTTTCTCAGGTTGGTTAGAACTCTTTATCTTCTTCGTCACAGTACTTTACAGAGATGACTCAGTGGAGTTCATCCTGATCTTCCTTGTCCCAGTTCTTTGAGAGGACAACTCAGTGGAGTCAGACCTACTCTCACTCGTTCCAGTACTTTGAGAGGACAGCTCGGTGGAGTCAGGTCTACTCTTCCTTGTCCCAGTAGTAATATCACTGCTATAACAGAAATACATAGAGGAACCTACAAGATCAGGGGAAGGCAAAGAAGATGATGAAAGAAAGGTGGGTGAATGTGTGTTTTAGTGTGTTTTACCGCTTTGGATCCTGATGTCCCCTCTGTCTCCCAGAGGGGGAATCCGTCCTCATGAGATCCATCCACCAGTTAGCACCCAGGGCGACTATCGGGAAGCATCCTCACCACCCTGGCTTCAGGGAAAGGATCCCCCCTCGGGGAGCAGGGACAGCATCATGAGATTCATCACAGTGACTAGTAATGATTGCACTCAGGGAGGGGTGTTGGAGTACCACATATGCAACTGTTTGTGGAACGTCTACATAGATGGGACTTTGGTTTTTCATCCTGTAAAGATCCCCTTGGATTTATTCAAGAATACTGTAGTCGCCGGACTGCCCTTTTCAGATGGGATGACTCAGTGGTATGGTTTTGGATTTCAACATTAAGTATTTGGGACATAGCTGAACTCTAATGTAATAGTTTCAGATTATACAAAGCACAATCATCACCTCATAGAATACATTAAATGTGAATACAAGGGTTGATTTAATATGAGAAAAGTGGGAACTTGTCAATATTACCACAGTTATTGAAAGTTCCTCTTCATCATTTTCCTAACATGCTGCTCACTACTGTGCATCAGAAAGGATCACATCTAATGCCAATACAGTTCATGTATCTCCAGGGGTCATGGACTCTAGCAGTTACAGGGCTGGCAATTCATTGCCTTGCACTTTGGCTTCACATCCTCTGCCGCTGCTTTCTGTATGTTTCACATTCCATCATATTGTTTTGGACTTGTCTGCCATGGTTTTTTCCCCATATCCTCGATGAGGAGACCTTGCTAATGTAAGGCCAGACAGCGTTAGCAGGGCTCTAGTACATTGCTAGTGGGAGGATCCTGGGTATTGAAACATCTGGTCTGGCATAATGTAGCCTGGTGTGCCCATTCGGCGACATCTTGGCACTGGTTCCCTTTGTGCAAAACATTAAGAATATTTTGCTGATAACTTACAAGACGACAACTCCTTTAACAACAAATAAGATACATTTAAGTAAAGAGGAACATTTTTATCCTTGGGTGCCCACTTACCTAAGCTTAAGAGATCTGAAAGCGAGAAGCTCCTTAAGGAGCTAAGAGACCTAGACATACAATGTAAAGAGGGAAGCTCCCCTAGAACACTTAGACAAATAACGGCAACACGGTGCCGGATAAACACTGTGGCAACCAATGTGGCGAAACGTACGTTATTGAATTTGAAAGGTACATATCATGAGAAAGCAAATAAGACTGAGAAATTATTGGCCCAAGCCTTGAAAGTGAGAAGCACAAGGGCACGAATCAGACCTTTAAAGAATCCAGAGGTATCCCTAGTAAGTGAAAATAGCAGAATCATTTCGTACATTTTACGAGAAGCTACATGACGAGAACAATTCTGACGAGGAAAGGTGCCAGGCATATGTTGAGGTGCCGTACCTGGTAAAAATTACAGAAGTGCAGAGAGAGCAAATCGACAGACACATCACGATTGAAGAAGTGATCGTGGACATGAAGTTTTAAAAAATTAACACAATATTGGGCTTAGATGCCCTGACGGGCTAATTTTATAAAGTGTTTTGCAGGGACCTACTAAACACTGATGACTGCAAGCTCAGGGGCAATGTGCACGCCTTAGAAGCAAGATGACACAGAGCACCACAGGTTCGATCCTCAGGTCCGCGCTTAGAAACATCTGGGTATTAAGCGCGCTATAAATAACCTATCATATCACATCATAGCCTCATTATGAGTTTGGTGCTGCAGGGAAAAAGTGAAGTTCATTCTGTTTACTCCAAGCAAAGTGCTGTGGATAGACATAAGCTGAGAAGAATTGGTGGGGGAGGTCAAGGCCCCGAAGATGAATAAGGGCCAAGGACACTGATTCAGCAACTGTGGAATTAGTAGAGGAGACAAGGAGGAAAGGAGGAGGAAAAGAGGAAAGTCTTAAGGAGCTTACAGACTTTAAGAAGATCCTGCTCAAGGCGCAGAGCGAGGGGGAGGCTATTCCAGATTAGGGCGCCCACAGAGAAAAGTGAGAAAACCCCTGCCCTCTTTTTTTAGCAAAGCGCTTTACACACAAAGAGTTGTTGCCAGAGGAGCGAAGTGGTCCAGAGGGAGAGAATTTAGTGAGAATGCGGTATTATTGCTGAGATACCGCCAAACTCGTTATGATACATGAATCAGGGAAAGTCAGATAAAACAGTGTGGATCCTAATGCCCATAGCTTTAGTGCAAAATACTTGCGCTTAGACTATAAACAACCTGAAACTAATTAACCCTGAACAGATGGCATTCGTGTCAGGTTGACAAAAAATTGACAATGTCAGGAAACTTCATTGCTAATATTTTTGGATGGGCCCTCGGGGGGGGCCCCCTGCTACTGGCAGATGCTGAAAAGGACTTCAACAGGGTCAACAGGTTATTCTGGAGAGAGGTGAGGGAGGTAGTAAAGGGTTCAGGATTCAGGTCCAATCATACCAAGTGGATCTTATTGACCCTCGCCACCATCTACAGAACCCCTGGTCTAGTCTCCCACTTCTTCACAGAGTGGTCTAACCTCACCTCTTATCTTCTTGCCTCCACCTCTAAGGTTCTCCTCCTCAGAGACTTCAATATTCACCAGTACTCTCCTGATTCGGCCACTGGATTCTTCGTCAATATCTGTGACTATCTTTCCCTCACCATTCTTCACCGACGCACTCAGTCAGACATACCTTGGATGCTCTCATCTGAGCTGACTTCCTCATCGCCAACCCTCTCACTACACCTCTTTTCCGGTCTGACCATGCTCTCATTTCCTCTCACCTGGATCTGTTATGTCCCCCGGCTTAGACTCTGCCCGTACTGCCAGTCTCCTTCTCCATCATTCGACCGATGAAGCGAGTGTCAGTTGCTGCTTTTTCTTCCACTTTCATTCCCCCCTCCTATGCCTGCCACAGACTCCCACACTGTCTCTGCCCTTGCAGATCTTCACCTCTCTATCACCAGCACCCTCAACAGCCATGCCTCTGTCATGAGGATCTGCATGAAGCCTGCTTCCAATTGCAACACCTGGTATGACTCCGACCTGTCCTCTCTCAAACGCAAGTGCAATGTTGCTGAGAGGAAATGGCAGGCTTCTGGCACATCCTCTGACAGACTGGCCAACCACCTGCTCCAAAGGCAATACAGACTCTCCATCTGCTTGAAGAAGAGGGCCCATATCCAAGCCTGCATCTCTGGAGCCACTAACAACACAGTAAAACTGTTTAAATGTGCATGGAGCTCGCCAATCCTACTGCAGTCTCCACTTCTCCCAGCCATCCCTGTCCCTCTGTACCTCACTGATCTCCACTTCTTAACCAAAACTCAGGACATCCTGTCCTCACTCTCCTCTACACCCCGCCCTCCTCCCTCCCCAGTGCTCAGGCCTCCCTTGGCCCCCCTATCCCCTTCCCTCCTACTCTCTTCTTTGTCACTCATAGCACCGGGTGAGGACTCTAGACAAGTCCTCTCTATGAAGGTCTCCTCCAAAGAGTTTCTCCCCTGCTTCTCCCGAACTATCAAGTACAACATTACCTCCATCGCTCCAGCCTTGGCAGATTTCTGTAATCATTCCTTTGCCACTGGCTCCTTCCCGCTACACCTCAAGGACTCCCTTGTGCATCCTCCCCTCAAAAAGCCCCCTGCCGACTGCTCCTTCCCTGCTAACTAGCGTCCTATCTCTTTTACCCCATTCCTGGGCAAGCTCCTGGAGAAGCAGCTAATCCCCAAACTGACCCAACACACTGCTTCTGTTGACTATCTCCACGACCACCAGTCTGGTTTTAGAGCAGCCGGAAGGCACGGAAGTTGCTCTCCTGAACACACATGATGACTTGCTCTCAAATCTTGATTCCAACTCTCCATCCATTTGTCAGATCCATCTTTCTGGATCTCTCCTCTGCCTTTGACACGGTCGATCATTCCACCCTAATAAATCAGCTCGGGGAAACGCTTGGCATCACAGGCCTGGCACTGGACTGGTTGACCTCATTTCAATCAATCAAATAGCTGTTATTCGACATTCGCCATATACGTACATATACAAGAAAACCATTGTGATGTAATAAAAGTCGATACATGGGTCATGTACAACAAAGTACAGGCAAAGAATGACTTGGAGGGAAGAGCATTTCATCAAGGTAATCCCAATAAGATATTGCAAAAATAAAGTTGTTACCACTTAAATTGATTTCCTTATTACTGTTTAATACATTATTCATTGGCTTCATTACCCCAATTAAAAATATAGATTTATTTAAAAGAGCGTGAGCTTATATTAAAGGAAATGTTATTACTCCATTGGGAGTAGTTAATTAAACTATTTGGGCCCTATTGGCGATGGGGCTTGGTTAGCGTGCCTTAAACCATCAGTCCAGCTTTAATCGCTTGTGCTCTTATGCGCAGGCCAAATCAAGATAATTGGCTACACAATAAACCACTTTTTCATCATCACAAGTTTTAAAGAGTAGAAGGGCATGCCTTACGTACTGTATTCCATAGTAATTGCAGAGGGTTTTTAAGAACTTAAACGTGCTACCCGGTAAGTGGTTCAGGGATTCTCTATCCAAGTACAGGCTGGGCACGTTTCATTCCCAATCAATATCCTTTTCGTGGTGTACTCTCCTTCCATTTTTATCTTACTCCTTGATATCACAATAACACGATTTGACAATTTTTCTGATGTATCCTTATCACTATTTTCTCATGCAGCATATTCTATAGATTATTTAATCTATTCTTACCCGGTGTACTCTCCTACCAGGATTCTCTCATGTAAATATTTGCTTTGCTCATACAGAAACTCTTGCGGCTTGCAATGCCTGGTATACTCTCCTGCCAGGGTTTTTGTTTACATGCAAACATTTGTCCTCTTGTATAAAACACTTGTGACATGAAATGCCTGGAATACTCTCCTGCCAGGGCTTTCTTTGTAAGCAAACAGTTCTTCTCATTTGAAAAATACTTGTGGCTTGAAATGCCTGGTATACTCTGCTGCTAGGGCTTTCTTATACGCATCTTGCACACACTCAAAAATTTGACAATCTCTTATGTTCATTCTGGTCTGTTTCTTTAAATAATATGGCAAATTTCAGTCCGTCTCATTTGCTTCATTCATCGTTGTTTGCTTTTAGTTCCATTGCGGAAATGCCCCACTGTTCCTTTCTACCTCACGTGAACTCACCGGTCAGTTGTAGTGGGTACTGCTTTTCCTGCAGTGGCTTGCTGGCATCCTGGTTTCTGCCTTCAGATTTGCTGACTCTGCCTTGTGTTGTGGTTCTGCTCTCTCTTACAGCTCTTGCTTTCCTTTGCAAGCTTCCCTGGGCTCTGGTGGTGCGGAGGTGACTTGTTGGTACAGCTGTGTGTCAGGAGGTTGTCCTTCCTCCTCTGGAAATCTCACGGCGTACCAACCTCCGCAATCTGCCTTCCTTTGTTTCTCCTGTGAGCCCGTTGGCACCACAGACCTTGTACTCGGCCAACAGTACCTCGGTCAGTACCAAGAGGACTCAACCCCCTAGCCAGCTCTCCTGTGTTAGCTGGTTTCTCAGTTTAAGTGTCCCTCCAGCTGATATGCGCTTGTGACAACTAGAGCCCTGCTTGCATTCTCGGTCATTACAGATCTTCTTTAGTCGGTTCAGCTTCCTCGGGGCAGTATTTCTTTCATTGGAAAAAGGAAAGACAGTTTTCAGCAACTTGTAGGCAAAGCTTAAATAAGTATTGTCAGTAGTTTTGGTGAGGGAATAAGGAGAGCTTTAACAACGGTATTACCCAAATTGTTTGTTTACAATTGTTCGAATGAACAATTGACCGAATTTTAAGGGTCACAATTGACCTTTTCACAATTGACTGTATATATATATATATATATATATATATATGTATATATATATATATATATATATATATATACACATATATATGGGGTTTTGAGCGGGTTTGGGTTGGGTGGGGGGTTGCGGTTTCCCCCCGCATATATGTTACAATTGACCTTCACAATTCGGTCAATTGTGAAAAGGTCAATTGTCATTCGAACAGTTGTAATACGAACAATTCGTATACAACCATAACAACATGCCATTGGGCCATGGGGAATGGAAGGGGTATCCTTAAAAGGAAAATGGGGATACCATGTCTCATTTGATGATACAATGACACTCCCCTGGGTGTTACCTCACCCATGTGGTCCTCCATCATATAGCCCCTCCCCAGGGTCAGGATCAAGTAGCAGCTGCCGTTTCCTGCCCACATGGGGAAAAGCTACCACCAGAGAAGGAGTGATGATACCATTGGATTCATCACACTGCACTTTGGTGATGCTGTAGCAACTAGTTCCTACACTGAATGCTGTTGCCTCCTCATGACCTATCTGGCCTGCTAGAACCTCTTTATTCACTAGGGTTATGTGGGCCACCTGTCCTCCACCAAGCTCCTCAGGCTTGATGTAATCATCTTCCTTCTAGGAGGTACTACTCTCTGCAAGCTGCCTCTGCCTCCTGCTGGTCAACTCAAGGCAGTGCCATCAACCAGCGATTTCATACTATGGTGGGCTCAGTGACAGATTTTTCTCCTCGATAGTGAGATGAGGTAGCTTGCTTTTGCTCCATCCCGCTTTGTGTTTCCCACACAAACGGACTAAGGGACTGACTCAGAACATTCCCTGGGAAGCCTTCCTGCGCTTGTAGGATTTTATGGTGGGAGAATTGATCCTATGGATCTCCAGAGCCATTCAATTGATTGGGGAAAGCATGTCAGGAATTACACATGACCACTCAAGTCACACGGACCGCACTAAAGTCTTTCCATTCAGTTTGAACCTGATCTGCGCGGATCATGTAGACTTGCTGGTGTGTTCTTTTTATTCACATGCTTTCTCTGCCTGTGCCACAGAAGAGACACAAGTAACAGTAACTCTGTGTGCTGCGTTGTGATGTATCTAGCACTGCTACTGCAAAAAAACAATATATCTGGTCCATAGTTTGTAGACAGTATTCGATTTGGAACAGAACCTGAAAGCAACATTACAGGATTACAGTCTCTATTTACTCCTGAGCCTGAAAGCTTGGAACCCTTAAAGGGACCAACACCCTACTGCAATTCAGGTGGTAAGCTCTGTTTAACAAATGGCGTTAATCTCATAGACATCAATGGTGTCACAACCACAAACCTTGGATTGAGTTCCTAGTCCATCTGGAGGAATCAGGGCAGGAGTTCCGGGGATCCCCCATTCACACTCCCCCTGGGTCCACCATACACAAGCTCAGGGTGGTACCTGGCCTTTTTAACTACTGCCCAGTAAACAAACACTGTCAAAGAGGGAACCTCATCACATCGGTTTCCGAGGACGGCAAATCTCTTCTTTGACTTGATCTTTGAGAACCGGGCCTTTTATGTCCACATTTTATTTGTATTCACAATTTGCATATTATAGTATTTCTTTAATGTTATGTTGATATTTAGTGGTGTTTATACAACTCAATGGTCCATTTGTATAGACTGTTGGCCGTATGGGATCTGCAAGAATGGTGCGCTGCATTTGGTTAGTAGGGACTGAGGGAAAATGCAAGACATCTTTGCTGTTTTGTTGATGCATACAGGTGGGAAGCACCGGGATTCAGGCAACTTGCATGTTTTTAGGTTATTTGTGTCTCCCTGGAACTTGGGGTGTCTATATCCAGAAGGGAACTTTTTTGCATGTAGTGCTAGTATGCACTGGCCAGGACTGTTTTCTATAAATTGGCAGGGAAAGATGTACATAGTTTAATGCACATAATGCAAGGTCCGATTGCTATGTATGGTTGGCTTAGTCGATTAGTGTTGTGTATGTGGGAGTTATATTTTCAGTGGCCTAATGAGGGGAAAAGGCAGTCAAAACCCCAATGAGAAGTTGAGGTATCCTATCCCGTATAGCCATGCAAGCGACCAATTGGCAGGCCTAGCAGCAAAGAGCAGTGGGGAACACCCAGGAGGACTCCACAATCGGCGAAACACAGAGGGGTAAATCACAGTGAGGGGATACCTAGAAGCAACAAACTGTGAGGGACCACCTAGAAGCACAGTGGAGAGACGCCAGGAGCACAATCAAAGTGGGTGCCATAGAAGCTGTGACAATGTTCATTTGGTGGGTAGTGAGACAGTGAAGCGGGTCAGGTGCCTCTACCCATAGCATTATGGTGGGCCAGGGATGGAGTGGAGTGAATCCTCTGGCTCCCTCGAACACATCATGAGTGCACTGTCTTTCTGCAAACTACTGGCCCTGCGAATGGAGACCTGTATGAGGAGAACACTCTCCCATTGTGGAACATGCAAGTGTCAAGGAATGCTAATGTGCTGCACTGTCCCACTGTCAACACAACAGAAAAGAAGATAAATAACATGCAAGGGCAGTACTCTAAAGGCCAGTAATGCAATAGATATGTGGAACACTGACATGGAGAAGCCTCTCTGGACTGTGAACTGGGAATCGGAGATGGCACTCGCCATCCTTAAGCCCTCTGTTCAGACATATATTCGACAGGAACCCAAAGATCTATAAGAACATGCAGAGGTGGTGCCATTTTCAATAAACACATCCTGGACTGTGGTCTGACAAGCTCCCAGATGAAACCGCTTTCCTGGTCAATTAGATAATTACCAAAAACTGATGGATGTCTAAGTGAAAGTTGGGAGTAATGAAGCACTGGTGGGTGGAGACAGAAATGCACACTTGAGACAGCTTGCGAGCACAGCAGGAACAGAAGAATGGAGGCTGGAAAAAGGAGAATTGAGATAAAAGGAAGAAGAAAGAGAGCATCAGGAGGACATGGGAGAAAGACATGGGAAGGGGGAAGGAAAATAATGTGGATATGAGGCAGAGGTTTGAGGAAGATATGAGGATGGCAGAAGAAGTGGAATGTAAGATCATCAGGAAGGAGGAGAACTCTAGGTAGGGAAAGGAAGAGAAAGAGAACACCAGATGGAGGTTGAAGGCAGAATACTGAAGAGGAGAAAGAATTCAGTGTAACCTTGAGTGAAGGGGGAACAAGGAGGTATTAAGAGATGAGGGTAGAGAGAGTGGTGTGTCTGACCCCAAAGTGTAATTACAGCCGCAAAGTCAATCAACACACAATACCCCCTTTTCCGCAAGCGAGGCCCATTGTCTTGTCAAATGCCCTCTACTTGATACATGTATTATCATAATGGCTTCCTCCTATTGAATATATTTCATTGCAATCTAAGATGGGGGCCAAGTTAAAGAAAGTGATACAGAAAGGCGCATATAGGAAGTTGGAGAGGATATGTGTTTACCTTGAAACATCCTTGTGTGTGGGTGAAACACAGCAGGTTCTCCTTTGCCCGCTTCTTCGCTAGTCTTTCCCCCTGAAAGCGTGTACCAGTTGATTGCTACGTCCCGTGAAACCTGATTTTTAAATAGGTTCAATAGATTTAGAGATTAAATATATATACATATATGTATACATTACATGGCCTTCAGTAGCGGCCATGTAGTTATGGTTAAGTTGCTATACCCATAGGAAGAGCACTTTTTGGGCGGCTTATAACTTTTCTCTCCCTTGACGAATCCTCACCAAACTATGCAGAAAAAGTATATGGCCCACTCTGAATTCCTTTGCAAAGTTTGGTGAGGTTTGGTCGGTCAAGGGGAGGGCAAAGTTATAGGGGGGGTCCCAAAATGTATTTTTTTCCCATTGACTGAATGGAGAAATTTTTTTGCGCATGCCTACAGCCCAAACCGCTGGATGGATTTTCACCAAATTTGCGGCAGGAGCGGCAACTTGGTCCCGAAAGCATGCTTTTGTAAATTTGGTGGAAATCCGTCCAGTATATTTTTTTTAAACAAGCAAAAAGTAGGTCTACAAAATTAGTGATATCTATGTCCTCACCGTGGACACACTTCCCTGTTCGCTCTGCGGACGGACACCGATTGGCTTAGAGGGCAATGTGGTGTCCACAGACATCAGACGCTCCTGCCGATTGGATGGTAAAAAGTACGAAGTGTGTCTGATTTTTGGAAACGCCCGCCATCTTGGATTCGCGCAGAGCGGCCGGGGTCCGCGGACATTCCAGTAAAACATATTAAAAAATACACCATTGCACTTGTCAAACTTATCAAATAATCTGCGAGGATGTGAGGGGTCATGAGGATGGGATGGGATATGGCTGCAAGAAACAAAAAACAGGTCTTTTTCACCGCGAAAGACTGTCATATTAGGTATATAGGAGGTGATTTTGAGGTGGTGCAGGGGTAGGGTCTGAAACCGCAAGTTCCGTTAAATACAAAATATAATAATAATTATTGTACACATCCATAAGAGAACAAGAGTAGGAGAGTGGCATTGAGAAGCATAAAGTCTTCATAGAGATTTAGCATAGCGATAACTCTGCCGCCCTGTAAACCATTTTATCAAACACATTCCATTTCCAAATGACTGCAGGGGTGGAGAGTACAGGGGTACTGCTCTTGAAGGACCTTCTGAGTGGAAGCAAAAGCAATACACTGTTTGAATTATAACACTTTGCGGTGGACCATCGTGACAAATAGGTAGTCTGACATAGGCACTGCAGGAAAAAGGTCGGGGCAGTCACTGTTTGTTGTGCGCAGCATTTGGAAGGTGGTGGTTGTTGGTGCTCGCTGTGTGCACCGTTAACTATGCCACCCTGTATAACATTATATCAAACACATTCCATTTCCAAATGTTTACGGAGCTGGGAAGTACAGAGATACTGCTTTTCAAAGACTTTATGAGTGGAAGCAAAAGCAATACACTGAATTACAACACTTCGCGGTACACCAGCTGTGACAAATAGGTAGTCTGACACAGGCGCTTCAGGAAAAGGAGGGGGGCACTCACTGTTCATTGCAAGCAGCATTTGCAAACCTGGGGGCTGTTGGTGGTCGCTGTGTGTGGCGCTGGCTAGCAGGAAACTGGAGACGTGCTCAACTGACAGGTGGATTATGAATTCCCAGGGATTTCATAAAATCAGTAAATCTCTGGAAATTTCTCACGTGGCATTGCTGAATGCAAGCAAACAATTTGTTTTTAATACATATTCCTAATGCTACAGTGGTGCACAGGGAATCGCTGCCGCGGGCCTGAAGGTCAATGCCTTGAGCTGTCTAATCCCTTGCGTCCTGCCGAGGGAATTTGTTGCTTCCACTTACGAAAAGCAAGCTAGGCATAAGTCTGTAATGCTTTCTGTCCTTTGAAATAAGGGGAGTATTCGTAGGAAAAAGAAAAAGGGAATGAGGTATGTAAAAAACATGAAACATGAGAAAGTAACGTTTCATTTCATTTGATGAAAAGTCATTGATCGGAAGAGACACTCCGCGTTACACCAGGGGAATGGAAATGCCGATTATTATGTACGTTTTACAGTAGACAAATTTGTAATTGGTGAGCAGACGCAAAAACAACCAGTGTGTACTTGTATTTGTCCCATGGCACGTCGGCCTTCCAGCACTGAAATGCATGGAGTCCACATCAGTGTTAGCACAAGTTCCACTAAGGCCCAATTCTAGGCTAATGTTACGTTAAATTGCTGTGTATGTAGTATTCAAAATCTTCAGTCAACTTCCGCATCGGCCTCCCATTGTGAGCTTAACACACTGTATAGCACTAACCTCTCCATCACATAGTTGACACCAACATTGCAGATTGTTTTCTCTGTGTTTTCATTGTTTCTCGTTTTTGTTCTTTCTTAGTTGTGACACGGTGCATAAGTAATTGAAAGATTAGAACAGAATTAAGAACAGCTACTGAGACATATTTTTGTTATGTTTTCTACACAGCCACATCCTGCCCTACTGTGAATGTCAATACACATCAATGGTTGAATGACCATAACAATGTTTTGGGATGATTGCCCTGGGCCCATATGTCCTTTTGTGGTACCTTGACATTGTTTACGGTGGTGTAGCATCAAGCTGATGCCGAAGCCTTGCGAATCACAGTGCCTCCATTCAATGAGCTTATATGCAAAGGAACACTGTGTGACTTACGATAAACATTTCTGTAAGGAGAACAAAGAAAGCAACAAAAAATGTGGTTGATTATGGTAATCAGAGGATGTTCTCGGAGCGTTTATTGTGAAATAAAAGCACATTTTAAATTGCAGAGTATTGCAGTTTCTTTTAAAGATAGTGTTTTGTATTAAGAATTGTGACACTCTGAGCTGAGAAAGGATGTGTGTTGATATTCAATTTTTTTTGTGTCAACTAACGTCGGGACATAGATGATGATTGGCTGCATTTGGCTACGCTGCACAGTAGGGTCATTGATATAGGCTGAGAATATCGCTAAGAATGGTGATGTCAGCTTCAGGGACGGGGACTATGATTTAGTGCCGAAATGACACTTGAGCTTAGGGCGATGCAGCAACGTATAAGATTAGAACAAAATGGCCATGCCCTGCTATCTTATTTCACATATGTAAAAGTGAGGAAAACCAATGTAAGGTGTATAGGAAAAGTTTTTACGGTCGATCAATGTATGCTTAAATAGACATGCCCGAATGCTTGGGATAATATTTTTGAGCGCACTGCTCCTTTAACGAAACTGCAGGACATTTTGCAAATTTATTCCCGACCTAAAGCTGAATGACTTTGCAAGGTTTGGTGGGATTCTGTGAAGAGGGGGCAAAATTAGAGGAGGGGTCCCAAAATAATGCAAAGGCTTATGAATAAAGTGCCATTTGACAAATCTATACTTCCTTTGGCGAACTAATAATAGATATACATATAAATGTTTTTGTAAAGTGTGGTGGGATTTTGTCACCAGGGGTCAAAATTAGGGGGGGGTTTCCAAAATATTGTGAAGGCTTACACATGTGTGCGATTTGAGAAATCTACACAAAGGTTTGCAAAAAGATTATAGATCTAGATATAAATGTTTTCGGAAAGTCAGAATGGATTTTGTCAAGTGGGGCTTATCTTATGTGACTATTGTATGTGCATACATTTGACAGGTTTAAAATTAAACATGGGTGGAATTCCAGCAAACTTGTGTAAGGAACATTGGCAAGGACCTGAAAGCATGGTTTTGAAAATTTGCTGTGTTTTATTTTTTGACAAGTGTTATAATGTAGGTACAAAAAATAGTGATAGACCTTTGGTGACAGAGGTGTAGCCTATGGCCATGGGCAGTTGCCAGATTGTCCGGGTCATTGAATAAGGTTATGACCCGGACAATCTGGTTACTGTCCATGACCACGAGGGACAACACATGGGGTTAAAGTGGCCATGTCCACCAGGGATTGACTTTGTGGTAGAGTTAATCGAAATTGTGATAGGTTTGAAAGGGAAGAAAAAAGTGCTCATGTTAATATGGTCATAGGGTGGTGTATTTGCCTTCTGCAGGCTGTCATGGAAAGCGAAGAGGGGCCCTGTACGGAACCTCACCTTCCCTTTGCATGGTGGCCATCATGGAAAAGGATTTCCTTCCTACACTGGGCCGCCGGATAATGGTCCGGAGAATTCGTTATCCACCTTTGCTTTGCTTGGGAGATAACTTGGCCTGCTAGGCTGGTATCCACCATTCCAGTCCCTGAAATGGGGGATAAACGCCACAATATTGCCATTAGCATAACACAAAATGCAAATGGAAATGTTGGAAAATCTTATTGCGTCTATCTACTTTACTGAGTAATATAGAGTAGATTTAATGAAAAAACATTTTTAGGGGGACATTATGGTAAAGTTGCACTAATAAAAACCTTTGAAATTCACTGAAAAAACATAGTTAAGGGACATTATGGTTCAGTTGCACTAATAAAAAGCTTTGAAATTAACTGAAAAACTTTGTTAAAAGGATGTTATGGTTAAGTTGGACTAATAAAAACCTATGAAATTCAATGAAAAACCTTTGTTAACGGGACGTTATGGTTACACGTAAAACCTGATAACCCCAGAAATTCACCAGTTATGGTAAGCTAAATTGATGTCACTGAGTCCAATCATTAGGGAATATGTTTTCAAAAATGTGTGTACTGATTGGCAGTAGGATTGGCAGTAGTGTAATAGTGTTTATAGGATAGTGAGATGATGTGTGCTAGTTTGTTGTGTTGTGTTCAGAATGTTGGCATTTTGGGTTGTATTTATTGGTGAGGTGTTCGTTTGCATGGCTGTGTTATGTTGCGGTGTTTGTGAGTCTAATTATTATATACTTACTGTTTCCTTTGATGAGGCTGTATGTAGAGTTTCTGCCAGGCCTTGCAGTCAGCATTGTGGGGTTTGGCAACAAGCACTGCTTCATAAGATACCCATGGAAGAAAACATTTTGGATTGTGGTCTATGGTCAGGTGTTTGCTTGAATGGGTTTGTTATGCTGTGGTGTTTGTGAGTACAATCATTATATACTTACTGTTTGACTTTTTGTGGTTGCATGCAATTTTTTCATGACATGGGTAATCGGAGCAGACATTCTTTTTCAATCTCTGTGATAAAAGAAAAGATGAAGGTTGGTGCAGGTAGTTTAAAATGAGTTTTGCATTGCATAGTAGACATTTCTGTATTTTGTCAACCCTCATAGTTAGTACTTTAGAAGTACTATGTGTGATTTGCTCAGTTCCTTTGTTTGTTCATTAAATCATTGTGTCTGTGGGCAAAAAAATCCATGCTGGATTAAAAAAAACCTTTCTACGTTGTGGTACAATATATTTATTTGGTTGATTTCAATAGGTGGAATTGAATAGGTGTATGGTTTTTGATTTGGATGTGGTCGTAGTATTGTTGCAATTAGATAACAGCTGGTGTATTCTAATTGTTTATTTCTTGTTCCATTTTAGTGGTATCCATCTATCTGTTTGCTTGTTGCAGAATTTTGGGGCAGTTAGATACCTGTTGGCGTGTTCTAACTGTTTCTTTTTTGTTACTTTTTAGCAGTATTGTTTTATGCGTTTGCTTGTTGTAGAATTTTTGGGCAATTAGATACCTGTTGGTCATGTTCTAACTGTTTATTTCTTGTTTCATTTTAGTGGTATTCATTTATCTGTTTGCTTGTTGCAGATTCTTGGGGCAATTAGATACCTGTCAGTGTATTCTAACTGTTTATTTCCTGTTTCATTGTAGTGGTATTACTGTATCTGTTTGCTTGTTGCATAATCTTGGGGCCGTTAAGATACCTGTTGGCGTATTCTAATTGTTCATAGTTTTGAAGATGAAGTTTTGTTGATGTTGATCCACAGATTTGTTATACAATGTTGGTTTTAGGAATATTAAGTAAGCGTTTACAAGATTTGCTGGCATTCTTTGTTTTCAAGTAATGGTAGTATCATTACATTCGAACCATCCACAGTTCTTTTTTATTTATGCAGTGTAGTGACCTGCATTGGATGTGGCTCCTGCATGGTAGATTATACCTATTGTTGTGAAGGTTTTCTTTCCAAGTGATAATTGTCCATGTGTGAATCCAGTCAGCTTGCAGTTGTTTTTGGTACCATCTGCATTGTAACGTAAAAGCATTACTGTTACGTATATATTTGTAAGGTGGAGCAATTATCTGAATTGCAGGTAGTACATTATCTGCCATGGTTTGCATTTTGTACAAGTTGCTGAAATGGAATGGATTCACAGTCATGTATGGATACATACACAAAGCGTTCATTAGGGACTTCTTCTGGTTCGACATGGCTGCACAGAGTGCATGTATGCTTCCACATGGAAATCTGGAAGATTTCATATATATTTATGTTTTTGTTTTCCAGTACTTGTAGTAAGTACATTAGAAATTATTGTGGATATTCTTGGGTTTTTATAGTGAATTTGACCATTCCAGCACAGTAGTCCAATTCCTGACTTATTCCAGAAACTCTGTAAGTGTTGTCAGATTTGTGGGTTGCATTCCTGTGAACACAAACACAATTGGTCTGTCCCGTGTAAGTAAATGTTGCCAATAATTGGTGGCAATTGGAATAGAATATTGATTGCTACCTTTGCATAGCAATTTACACCAATTGTATTTGAAAATTTGAATGGACCTGACAGTTCTGTGTCCAAGTCATTTGTTTGGCGTGTGCGTTCTTTCTTTGAAAAGGTAGTTGACTTAGTTTGTGCAGTAGATCCTTCTTTGGTTGTGGTCCTCAATGAAGTATTAGCTTCTTTTATTTTCTTTGGCGGAATTGCTGTGAGATCCTTCATAATTTTAGTCTGAAGTAGTTTCCTTTTACAAACTTTTGCTTTTTGAGGAATAGGATGGGTTTTTAGATTGGGGTGTAGAGTGATTGCATTTATTGTATTCTAGGATGCAAGGAATATCAGCATTTACTTTACTTGCATCAAAGTTGATTAGAAATAGTCCATCAAGTGTACGTAAGCGTGATAGTGCTACGTAGCTCATGCCTTCTTTAAACTCTGTGCTACCAATATCTATCAATGCTTTATCTAGGGTAAGACATTGTGATTTGTGAACGGTGACTGCATATGCTAGAGTTAGAGAAAATTGTTCTCTGCGTACATACATGTCTTTGAAAAGAAGGAAAGAGGGTGTTGAGCATCCTATCCTTTTAACTTATGATAGTTTGTCAAAGAGAATATTGACAAACTGAATGTTGTTACGTGGGTATGTTTGAAAGCCAACAACTGTACCAAGTGCTCCATTAATTAGTCCTTGGTCCACGTCAAGGTTACGTTTAATTTCTCCAAACCAGCTGTTAGAGATAGCGTTTTCTAAGGTATTTAGCCTTGTTGTGGCGTGTTGACATATGGGGAGTGTCATACCATGTACGTCCAGTTTTTCTGTAGAGCAAACTTGAAGTATTGGTTGCATTTCATTTTTTAACATTGTTTCATTGAAATCTGAACAGCTTGCAAGAGTTTGCATCATGGACATACATTTTACGTTTTTGTGTGCTAATTGTTCCATGACTTCAGTAGCACATGACTTATGGCCATAGAGTGCATGGATGTGCCTGTATTAATATAGATTGTGCTTCTTAAGATACTACACCAACTCTAATACTTTTTAAAATGTTGGCGTATTTGAGGTCTGCAGACAGACGCATGTTTTCAGTTAATTCTTTGTATTGGAAAAGTTGACAAAGGTTGACATTTCCTATGCTGCCAAGAGTTTTACGGCATAGTTTGTGCCCTAAAGTTTTAAAAATAGGTTCACCTTTGACTGGTGTTAATTGAAGAAGATCTCCGAAAACTATAATGTGTTTTCCTCCGAAGAGTTCTTCCTAGTCTGTTTGCAGGACCTCTTGTAATCTTACGAAATGAAGGCTAACATTATTTTGGAAACCATGCTTACCTCATCTATTAGCAGCATTTTTATTTGTTTGAAAACTCTGCATAGTTCCATTGCAGCTTCTGGAGAAAGTTTGTAATAGTCTAATTTGTTTTGGTGTGGAAGGAGTAGTAATCAGTGTAATGTGACACTGCCTATGTTGTAGGCAGCTAAACCTGTGGGGGCAGTTACAACAACTGATAGTTTGTTGTTTGTCAATTTTTGGAGGAACTTGCTGATGATTTTGATTAAGAACTTTTTGCCTGAACCAGCTTGACCACTCACGTATAGCAGTATAGGTTTGTAGTCTTGGCAGGTACAATTTTTAGTTTCATGCTGCACACCATGTTCAATTTCTTTTGTTATTTCTTGGAAAATGCTACGCTGCTCATTGTTTAGTTGTGATTTTAGTAGGGCAAAGTCTTCTGTAGATTGCTCATACTGACACATGGTGTATCTAGTTGCGCCTGTAGTTCTTCTTCTTGTTGCTGTTCATTATGCACATGTTATAGTGCTTTCATTTGCTTTGAAAGCATCTTCATAGGAGTCATAGATATCTAGTACATTTTCTTTTCTCCATGGTTTAAAAAGTTGTAGCAGGGACATGTAATAATGTTGTTTATTTTGAGGTATTTTTAATGACAATTTGATAAGATTAATTAAGGTTTGTTTGGTAAGTTTCACTAAGCTGCATTCACAATTTTCCACTCTGTATCTTCCTTTCTTCTCATCTGGTTTAATATTATTTTTGTATGTGAAGTTTTGGGCTATGTGGTATAGACACATGGTTTCCAAAGTGGTACTCCTGTTTAGGTAGTATGTGTCTAGTAAGTTGCTTTTCAAAATGTATTGGCTGTTGGGATAATTTTTGGCTATTGTTTCTATGTCTTCATGTGATTTGAGAACTCTTTTTCTAGATTTAGCTCGACCAAGGTTTAGCCACACTATATTTTCAGATTTTCCATACAAGTACCAGTTAAACAATCTGCATCTTCATAGCAGCCACATTCTCTATGGGAGAGCATTTTTATGCCTAAGCTGTACAATTTCTGAGATAGTGTTTTGTCAGATGACATGTCATCCCAGAGCTCTTTGTGCTCTGTTTTTCTGCTATGGTTACGTAGGCTGTGACATATCGTGCAACTGAAGTGGAATTGTCTGCAATGTACTGCACATCTATATGTGCATTCCATAGGAGCACAATGATTGCATTGTACTCATTGATGTATTTTGATCCTTCTGTTATTTTTATGTAATATGTGTTCTTAGGTGATTTACCTTTGACATTATGTTTAACTGAAGACATGAAGTTGTTTACTTGACCTGGTCTAGGGAAACTAAAGCAGCATTTGGTGTAGTATTTCCCTTTGTTTTTATATTTATGATGACAATACTTCCCACATTTGTGTCTTTGAAATTGTAAAATGTGTGCATGAATGTCACTATGTGTCATTTGTGAAGGGATTTCACAAGTGACATATTTTGGGATGAACTGCAAAACAGTGGCATCACTGTCCGGACCAAATTTAGGAGCATCTTTAATCCATAAAAGCATGTGGATGTGTGGTGCTCCTCTGGCTTGGTATTCTTTTCTCCGAAAGAAGTATTGCACTTCTCTGAGGGGAGGAACAGTTTTATTACAAATGAAGTGTAGCATAGCAATGAAGTGATGCTGGAAATATCTTGATACATTTACAGGATCTATAGAGCAGCGTTCTCCTGGTGTTTTATATCTATATTTGTTATTTTTGTTTGCTATGCATAGGAAATCATGTAAATCTTCCCATGCATATTCTGCACAACTTAATGGCACACACCAAGTTGGTGGCCCAAGGTTTCTTATCACACAGCGTACATCTGCGTAACATCGGAACCAGTATTCATTTGTACCACGCATGTTTGCTAAATGATTTGTAATGCTTGACTGTAAAACCTCATCATTTTCTTGCACTTTTTGTAGTAATTGCGTAGCTGACATATTTTGAACATTGGTAACTGATTTTAATGTGTTTGAAACTCTGTTGCATAGAGTTGCTAGTTCACTTTCAAAGAGAAGGTGGAATATGTATTCCATGTTTTGTAAGAATCTGGGGTCTACAGAATACATTCATAAAGAGCGGTATTCTGATGCTGTTATTTGTGTGGGTCTTTCATCATACCTTCCTCCTTTTCCAGTAGGAAAAGGTAGAGGAAAGGCACGTGCTTCTATATCTTTTCCCCATATGCTGATTGGAGATCCTTTGGCTGTCACATTTGGTAAGTTTCCAGTGCATCATCTATGGTGTCTTTAGAGAGTAATGGGTGAATTGTATCATGGTCTAAAATATTGGATTCTGTAGCAGGATCTAGAAGTTGAAATTGACCAGTTTGTGATGAGTCTTAAATTACTTCGGTGGTTTCCCTCAGATTTTCTTCAATATTTATTTCTTTGTAGTATTCATTGTTGTCTTTTAGATATTGCAGGGCTTGTCTAACTTTATGTAAGTCCACGAGTTGTTGCCAAATCTTTTTATCTTTTGTAGGTACGCCATTTACTAAGATAATTAAAAAGTGATCTATTGGACGTTGCACTTTGAGATCTAATGGCAAATAAACTGCTTTGACACAAATGCCTTTCTGTAATTCAGAGGGAGGTAGATTTGTTGTTTTTGGTTGAAGGTGAATTATTGCTTGAAATGGGTGCACAGTTTGAATTATGATGCTCTCATACAAGTTAAGTTGTTGCTGGTGTTTTGGTAGTGGGAATAATTCCAAGTTATTTGTGATAGCACGTGAAGGTATTTGGTTGTTGTCAAGTTTTGCAGTGCAGTAACTGCAAAGTATTATTAATTTCACATTTGTTTTCTGCTATAAAATAAAGAGCTAATTGGAACCACTTGGAATCTACATTGTCTTCTATTTTGTACATTATGTCAACAGTTTTTGTACTATTCTTATAAAAAGTCCTGCAGAAACACACACACACATGGTTTGGTACTTCAGCAGATGTACTTTTAAACTTTAGTATTTCTTTCTTGTATGTGTGTAGTAGAAGGTTGTCATCTGCAAAGTTGTTGCTAGTCTGTTATAAAGCTATTGCATTTTGTAAGTGGCTTTCACTTCCAAAATATTTTCTCTGGATATGCTCTATTTCTTCGAGTAGTTCTTCAGCTGTACCATGTAGAAGATTGTTATTTAAATTGGCTAGTGCTAAAGCAGGACTTTTGGCATCGGACAGTTTATGAACCAGATTTCTTATAGTTGAATGGTGTGTTGATATCATATTGATATGATGGAAGGTGCTTTTGCAAATAGGTCCTGAAATTTAGGCTAATAAATGTCCTTGTAGTCCTGTGTATTTGCGCACTGGACAGGAGTCCATACTTTGTAATAGTTTTATTTTCAATTTGTCTTTGCCTCTCACATGCTGATTGAGGAACTGGCGTAAAGATGTGAAAGATTTTTTGACTATGTTACACATTGATGTGCACAGCCATTTGTAGACTGGATGCATTGGTTCTGTGGAATGGAGAGTTGATACTGGGTTTTCTGGGGATATTTTTGTGAGCAGCATTTCTTGTTCCTTAATGGTATTGTTCAGTTTTTCATACCCTTGTTCACTGCTATGTATGGCAATTGGGTTTCTTTGCTTTTGTTGCATTCTTCTTCATGTTCTGCGCTTGTTAGGGAGAATTCTCACACAAGTGCTAAATTCCCTCTACTTTAGAGCCCTCCAGCACTTTTGCTATATTTTGGGTCTTTGAACTTTATCATTTTCAATGTGTTTTAATTTTGTGTTCTTTGGTTATGGAGTTTTAAAACAACTCCAATGGCATCGTCTTTTTCTGTGTGTCACTCAGCACCTTCAGTGCTGTGGCACAGGGGTGTCTTTCAGACTCCCCAAGGTTTAAATACCTTCTCTGGGACCGACTACCGTCTAGAGCATGCAAAGTTAAATTGGCTTTACTAGTCTTTTTAAATTTACCGACCCAACACAGACTATCTTACTATAGAGAGCTGGAGGGGTTGCCTAGCTTCCCCTGAGTCAAAACACTCATGTAACAGTAAAATGTTACTTTTTCCTACTTTAAACAGTGGTTTAGATCAACTACCATGATTTTTTAACAATGGTAGCTAAAAATCGGGTTTGCCATGTTTTCCTATTTTGCGCCCCAGACCTATCTGTAAAAACAGACTGTGGTCAACTTTTTTCGTCATTTCTTCTAGGAATGTCCTTTTTATTTTTGTCTCTGCACGCCAAACTAGGTTTGGTCCCTTTGTTCATGCCCTTTGGCGGGGTTCAGTGCTGAACCCTCCTCTGGTGCCTGAGTGTCTGGGGTGGACAGGATGTGAGGGAGGTGCCCAAAACTCCCTGTGCTTAGTCTCCTAGGAGATCCGAATGCACTCTGGTGTGATTGGCTGGCTGACTGTCCGGCAAGGACAGCCACTCTTCTGGGTGAGTGACAGCCAGGCTGAATGAATGGGGGAAAACTGTTTAAAAGCAGGTCTCTGGGACTTGGAAAGCAGAGTCGACCACTGGAACGAAATAACTGAAGACGAGCTGAAGGAAGAGGACTGCTGCAACTCCTGTATGACTGGTGAAGCCCTGCTGCAGGCCTGAATTGCCTGAAACTCCAATTGACAGAGAAGCCCTTCAAGGTTAACTTCTTCCCTTGAGTTTGGTGGGAACAACCAGCTCGTAAGCCACCTGGACACTGTCCCTAACTGGGCGAATTTTCAGCAGAGTGCTGTTGAAAACCGGATTGCCAGTGGGAAGGAAACCAGCTTCTGAAATTTAAGGCACTCACACCTTAAACCGGTGTCTTGCTACAGCTTTTGGCCTCATCCTAGGGCAATGCAGGAACCTCCAAATGTTCTCTTTCTTGTCCCCATGACTGAAGCTCAGGAACTGCGAGATCTGCTCGAACTGCCAGGAACAACTGCCTCAGTTACAGCTTTTTTCGTTAACAAGGTACTGTGCAAACGCGGTCCAGAAATATTTTCAGGCATCAAGAAAGTGTGTGAAACTTTCCTCAACTTCGAAGGCTTGTCCTTACCTAAACATTCATCAAATTTTTTCACCTAGCCAAATTCTTCTAAACTTGCCTTAATTATTAATTATTTGGGCAGTATGGCGTCGCGCGGCAGCAGTATGACGTCATTGCGCGTTGCGTGATGACGTCATCGCGCGTTTTATGTTGCGCGTGACGTCATCGCATCACGTGAGACGTTGCCGCGTCGGATTAGGGATTTAAAAGGCGGCCCCTTGTCCTTTGAAAACGGCACAGATGCAACTGGAACCTGTTCTGCGGCCGGAATTTTTTTCTCTCCTCCCTTTCTTCTCCCTGTTAAGGTAAGGGGAAGTGAACACTCTGATGTGAGGAGAAATTGCCATTAGAAATAAATAGCAGGTAGATTATCTACTTTGACCCTTAGACTCTGGGGTTTAGTTTGAAATCTTTTTCCCTAATGCATAAAGTATATACATTGGGACATGTAAAAAAACTCCCTCCTTTTGAAATCTAGACTTTGAAATAAAAGTTTCAGAAAAAAGTATTTATGGACATCATGTAGAAAAACTTTGTATCCATAGATTCCTAGACCCACATGTCTTTTTCCTGTGTTTTTGATTCTACAGGAAGTTTTTTCCGTCCATTCACTCACCATCCTTCAAGATGGAGGCTAATTCTTATCCTGAGCACCGATCTAATTAAAGGATCGGTAAGTAAGATTTGGGTATTTTATAAAAAAATATATAGGATCATGTAAATTTCCTATATCGTTCTGGAGCCAGCCCTTGAATTTTCTCCTATGAAGAAGGAAAAAATGTTTTTTTTCCCAATGTGTTTTTTGTAGAACTTGAAAGGAAGTTTTGGAGCGACCTTCTTTAAACCATTTGGAAGTCACATTTATCAATACCAAAGATTTGGCGTTGTCGTGGAAGTCATTACCACAATTTATAAGGTATGTAAATATATATATATTCTAACACCCTTTTTGGATCAGGGTGCCGATGTTTGTAGTCTAATTTATAAGACACAAACAGTCGTACAAATTTAGTAATAGATTTTGTTTTTATTCCACAGGGAGTCAATTTTAGAAATTCTATAGCTGCAAGAAAGTGAAAGGAAGAAACATCATCACCTTGGGAAAAAAAACACATATTACTCTACCCCTGAAGAATGTCCCACATTAATCTGTGTTTCTAGGACAGAAACTTGTACAAGTTGGGTTACTGGGTTACTGAGCAAGTACCAATAAAACCTAGTTAAAAGAGAAATCACTCCAGTGTGGAGTTCCACACGGAGTCAATTTAGAAATCAGCAGAATTAACCCATATTTGGGATTTTCATGTGTTTTGTGAAGTACAGTCTTTGATATTTTATATATTGTGTGTTTAACTATGAATTTTATGTAATGTGATCATTTTAAGAGTGTTATAAATAAATAAACTAATGTATGAATAAGTATATTCGGGAATATACGATTCCTGGTGTTTGTCAACTCTGTGGGTATATTGTACGGTGTTTACACCCTTTTTTGTTATACATACTTCCCCTAATGGTGGACCATCTGGTCCAAAAATTGATTGGCTTTCTTTTGATTGCTTTCACTAATGTCACAGTGAAAGTATTGACCTATTGAAGAAGGAATTTTATATACTTCATTAAATGAATATAGTCAATGTACTAAGACGCAGCACTGAGTACCAAGGAGGGTTCCATTGATCTTGTATTTAGTTTTGTATTTACCCACACATGGTCCTATTGGGGTTAAGTTGATGTGCATCAAATATTGGGTTTTTCATATCATACATTTATAAGTTCAAACATATGAGAGAATCTTGGTAGTACATGTTTCCTGGCCATGGTAACTCCTGTAATCTGGATGGTCAGGACAACAGACAAATACCCTAAGATTGTGAGAATGTTTCTAGTTGCTTCAAGTTGTTTTTTTATTTCTTTGTAGATTAATATCCCGAATTGGTGTGATGCGAAATTTGGTAGGTGTGAGTCCACCAGCAAATGTTTTATTACCAGCGTTTAAATGAGTGCAACTAACTTCATACCTTTATATTTACTTGTATTTATATACAGGGAAGAACAATGCTCAAAATAACATACAATAGATAGTTTAAAAAAAGATCACACACCATCTGAAATACAGATGCACTATAATCATATATTCACATATTAATCTGGTCTACTTGGAAATGAGGTTATATATGTTGCCAGCAATGCTGCTTAAACTGGCACTCAAAATATGAAATTGTCAGAACTATCTGAATCCCTTTATTTTACCAGCTCTTCAATACCATCATTACAAATTATACAATACACAGTAGCTGGAGAGCAGCCAAAATAATTCCTCTATATAAGAAGGGAGACAAAAATGAAGCAGCAAGCTTTCAAGTTTCAAGAGGTGTCAGACAAGATTGTGTACTGGCACCTCTTTTGTTTTGCTTGTACATAAATAATCTTGCAGGTGCAGTGGAAGCAGTTAATACGAATGTTCCACCCCTGGGGGCGGGGGGTAGGGATTTTCATTTCACTGACAATGTCATCTGGAGAAAACACCAAAGGGCCTCCAATGTGGTTTCAAACCCTTCAGTGATGTGTGATGATTTGGGATTAGAAATCCAGGTGTCAGAGCTGAAGACGAGATTAGAGATGGGGGATTGAGATTACATTGTGGGGAAATCCGTGTTGACTCAGTAGACTGTAATGTTAACAGGTCAACAAGAAAGGTGTGGGATGAACAGCTGGTGACCTTAAGCCATTTTCTAATCAGTATGGTGGAAGGTCAACTGGTTTATCAAGCGCAAGCCGTGGCTGTCTCTTTATGTGGCACAGAAATCATCTAGGGTTTTAAAAATGTAAACCAATTAGAAAAAAGAGAAAGTAAACCTCATGAACCACTCTTCAAACCTCCAGCCAGCACTCTCCACTTGACCCTTCCATTGGAGCTTGGTGTTGGTGGCATTTGATATGTAGCAAAACTCCGTAGTGCAGGACCTTGAAGGATTTTCTTAGCCAATCAGGCTCAGTCACACTCCCTTGGAGTAGCTATGTGTGAATGATGGCTATTGACTTGGGCACACCAGAGTTATGTCATAGTGCATGGTTCCCCAGTAGGAACATGTGAAGTTAGTGTAGAATGGTACTGTACATGCACGATAAAGACAGTTCCCCCACATGGCTTCATCTTCAGTTACTTGACTAGAAACTCCTTTCTTGGCTATGAACCATATTTGGAAAAAATATAGGATCCCAGTGGAAAAGAAAACATTTTATTTTATGACATTCCGGCTTGGGATCTTACCATTAGACACCAGCATCTGATGTCAAATGCAAGATCATTCCATCCCAGCAGGAGGAGATTTGTTTTATTATTTTCTGACCTTGTTATGCTGCAGTCAGAAGGTCCTGGCGTTTTCAATTGCTTAAGAACAACAGCATAATATCTGTAAATGTGGCCAAGTCTTTCTGTTATCAATCCTCAGGCTCGCTCTCATTATGCGGGATGTCTAGACTTCTGTTGAACACTTGGAGAATTAGGGTGGAAGATGATATGGCAATTGCTACCTTGATTGAGGGTTTCCTGCACTGCAAGATATTGATATCAGAATGGTAGTGTATGTATGATATAGCAATTGCTACTTTCATTGTGTGCTTTCAGCACTGTAGGATATTGATATCATAATGGTAACGTATCTATGGATATAGCAATTGAAACTTTGATTGAGTGTTCCAGCAATGCAAGATATTGATATCAGAATGGTAATTTATGAGTGATATAGCAATTGCTACTTTGATTGTGTGCTTTCAGCACTGTAGGATATTGATATCATAATGGTAACGTATCTATGGATATAGCAATTGAAACTTTGATTGAGTGTTCCAGCAGTGCAAGATATCGATATCAGATTGGTAATGTATGTATGGATATAGCAATTGCTACTTTGATTGTGTGCTTTCAGCACTGTAGGATATTGATATCATAATGGTAACGTATCTATGGATATAGCAATTGAAACTTTGATTGAGTGTTCCAGCAGTGCAAGATATTGATATCAGATTGGTAATTTATGTATGATATAGCAATTGCTACTTTGATTGTGTGCTTTCAGCACTGTAGGATATTGATATCATAATGGTAACGTATCTATGGATATAGCAATTGAAACTTTGATTGAGTGTTCCAGCAGTGCAAGATATTGATATCAGATTGGTAATTTATGTATGGATATAGCAATTGCTACTTTGATTGTGTGCTTTCAGCACTGTAGGATATTGATATCATAATGGTAACGTATCTATGGATATAGCAATTGAAACTTTGATCGAGTGTTCCAGCAGTGCAAGATATTGATATCAGATTGGTAATTTATGTATGATATAGCAATTGCTACTTTGATTGTGTGCTTTCAGCACTGTAGGATATTGATATCATAATGGTAACGTATCTATGGATATAGCAATTGAAACTTTGATTGAGTGTTCCAGCAGTGCAAGATATTGATATCAGATTGGTAATTTATGTATGATATAGCAATTGCTACTTTGATTGTGTGCTTTCAGCACTGTAGGATATTGATATCATAATGGTAACGTATCTATGGATATAGCAATTGAAACTTTGATTGAGTGTTCCAGCAGTGCAAGATATTGATATCAGAATGGTAATTTATGTATGATATAGCAATTGCTACTTTGATTGTGTGCTTTCAGCACTGTAGGATATTGATATCATAATGGTAACATATCTATGGATATAGCAATTGAAACTTTGATTGAGTGTTCCAGCAGTTCAAGATATTGATATCAGAATGGTAATTTATGTATGATATAGCAATTGCTACTTTGATTGTGTGCTTTCAGCACTGTAGGATATTGATATCATAATGGTAACGTATCTATGGATATAGCAATTGAAACTTTGATTGAGTGTTCCAGCAATGCAAGATATTGATATCAGAATGGTAATTTATGAGTGATATAGCAATTGCTACTTTGATTGTGTGCTTTCAGCACTGTAGGATATTGATATCATAATGGTAACGTATCTATGGATATAGCAATTGAAACGTTGATTGAGTGTTCCAGCAGTGCAAGATATTGATATCAGATTGGTAATGTATGTATGGATATAGCAATTGCTACTTTGAGTGAGGGTTTCCAGCACCGAAAGGTATTTATATCAGAATGGAAATGTATGTATGGATATAGCAATTGCTACTTTGATTTAGTGTTTCCAGCATTGTAGGATATTGATATCAGAATGGTAATGTATGGATGGATATAGCAACTTTGCAGAAAGGGTTTGTTGGTCCAAATAATGAGGATGTAATGGGGGAGGTTAAGCCTCTTCACATCACTTCATCATTGTGTCTTGTTTTCCTTTTCTATCTGTAGGGAAAGTCTACCTGTAGAGAAAGTCTCACTCATAGGTTTGTAATACGGTGTTAGTCCATAAAGGAATATTAACCTTTTATATGATGCGAACAGGTGGGGAAGCAGGATGCCTAGTGAGTTTTTTATGTTGTGAGGTGTGGGGGCAGGAATCCAGGTATGGGTCTTTAGCAGCTAGCCCATGTTTGGTTCTCAGAGAAAAGCAAGACTCCAAGACCCAGCTCTACCAATAAATTCTCTAGTCTCTCAACCTCTTTACATTGGTCTGAAATGAAATATGGGATGCAAAGAGAATGGAGGCGATATATACTACTGTCAAATTGCAAATTGGTACAGGAATGATCAGTTAGGCTATTTATAACATTCTTAGCTTTAAACCATAGTGATATAAGCATTATATTTTATATATGAATGTTGCATTGTATTTGAAACGTTTTGATTTATTTTTATGTTAGCATATTTACTGTGATTTCTTTGAAGATTGTGATAACTTTGAGTCTATTTTATATTAACCCAATCACCAGTAAACTTGTATGTTTTTTGTGCAGTTTCGAAGGACTTGCTCCCAAAATTAAACTATCAATAACAACTCAACCTGCACATTATTCAAGGACATAAGATGACCACTGCGCATCCGCGCATCAGCATAATGCATACACCTTGGACTCCTAGCCTGTGTGCCACTTCAATTGATGGCAATGGAATTCCATGGTCATCTGTGGCTTGCCTCTCCCAAGGCAGGGCTTGTCTCTCAATGCACTGCCGGGTACAGCGGTGAGTAACTATTGCCCATGGACACTACACACATTTACAATGCAAGTGTCTGGGTTTAGGAGGTGATTGCATCCACAAATACATGAGCCTTCTTCCCAGTAGTTCTGGCCAGGTTAATAGTCAGCATGAGGAATGATACACACCATGGCTGATCAGCAGGGGCATTGGTGGAGTGTGTACATGTGCACCCTTTCACACCAAAAACATGTTTTAGCATCTGCAATGTGAATTTGCAAAGACTCAGTAAGGTGATGAACTACCCTTGAATGTGTAGTGCCTTGGCCTTCAGACTACATAAGGGCCCAGCATTCATGCATGAATAGGCTGTGGGTGTATGTCCTAGACTGCCCTAGACATGTGTAGAAAGTGTATGTGAAATATCACAAGTGTGTGTTTGTGTACAATGTGTGCAGTCCCTGTTCAATGGACCAAAGGCTTACTTCCTTGCAATAGCCATCCTGCATCTTGTGACGTTCACTTTAAGTCAACAGACTGGCGGAATTACCACTGTAGAATTACTGCTTGTGTTATTTCTGCTAAAATCCACATGGATTCCTATGGATGCCAAAAATAGGGATTAATACCGCCTTGCCGCCACTCATAATCCTATCATAAATGCATGGGACTGAGTGGCAATGACAGTGATCTATTTTACCTGTAATTCGCAGCCAATTAACACCAAACTTGTAATGTTGTCATATGTCCTTTTCATTGGATTCAGACAGTCGTCATCTGATGGTCATGCTTGAGAGTATGCATGATCCAAACGCTGCTGTCTTGGGAGGTGCACATGGAGGATGTTCTTCCATCTACCAGATTCTCTGACTTCTAGTGCCACTTTAAGGCACTTGTCCTTTTTTCATGTTCAATGACCAGGTCAGAGATTTGGGTGCTGTGAGGTAAATTGGCATGTTCACTGGTTCCTCTATGTTCAGCGTTTCACAGGTTTCTTAAGTGTTGGCTTCACAGGGGTAGAGGTGAAACCAAGTCAGTAGGGATTTCTGCATCCGGCCAGAACTCTAAACAGAAGTTATATCTCTGCAGTTGAATTACCATTTACTGATCCTGGGTGGAGTTTCTGAGATGGATTCTTGTGGAATGGGAAGGAAAGGCTTGTCGTTAGTGAGTGCCTTAAACAAATGTCCACGTGTAAAGAGATCCATGGGATCGATGCCCCTGAGAATGGCAATCCCTTCATTTCTGTTGAGGTGAGGGCACTGCTGGTGAGTGATGATGTCTGCTCTTCTCTGTTTGATTGAGGATGGCACGGAAGCCACACATGATAGCATCGGCCAGTAGCTCTATTTACTTCTACATATCGTAGCAGGCCCTAGTGGTGCTGTAACAAATGGTGTCCCTGATCATTTGGAAGGCTCCCTGGTGAGGTGTGAGCCATACCAATTTCAAACTGGAATGGTTAGATGACTGAGCGGTTCAGTGATGATGACCAGTTTTGAGGTGATTCACACAGTAGTGTGCTATGCCTAGGAAGCTGTGCAATTCCTACACTGGCTGGGACATGGGAATCATATGATATTGTGCACCTTCTTCGAGTCTGGTCTGTCTCCTTCATTGTTTAAAAATACGCAGCCAAAGAAGTCAGGCATGAGCTTGAAATATTCATATTTTCATGGTGCAGGATGAACCCACGCTCTGGAACACTATGAGCACCCATGATAGATGCAGGTCTTTGGTAGTTCAGAATACCAGAATATCTTCACTGATGATGATGCCAGGGTGCCAGGATAGCTAGCTTGTGGTGGGTTGTGTTCTTGAATACCTCCACTGCTGAAGAGATACAGAGGTTCAGTCCCCTTCAATTTCCCCCTTCAGTGGCGAAAGAGTGATTGCTCTAAAGATCTTTTGTTGTTTCATGTAATGATATCCTGATTTAAGAGCTAGTTATGAACGGAACATCACTCCCAATAGGTTTGTCATGTTATCATCAATGGGAGGGTGGATGTGGTGTCCTATTTTTATGGCTCGATTAGGGAGTTGAATATCAAATCTGATCTGCACTTTTCTGGTATGCTTGGCTTTTCGTGTGACCATGATATGAGTGTTGCTAGATCCCTTTTCATTGATGCCGGCATCTTCCAAGCTCATCTTCTTGCAGTGTCGGCACATGGAGCCTCACACAGGGCAGCTTTTCAGTTCATGGCTGTCACCACTACAGTACAGTATGTTCTGAAATGATACACGTTTTGCTGGTACACCTGACTGAGATGAAGTGATTGGTGGGACTTGTAAATTACTGAAGTTACTGAAGAAATGTACCTGTTGACTGTGTATACTTTCTGAAAGCATGTGTCCTTTCTTTACTTGGCCTATCTAATACTATGCCCATTTCAGACGGATGTATGTCAGCTAACTTGTGAATGCAAACCATCTCAAAGATATATTTAAAGATGTTGATGTATTTTGTGATACAATGATACAATGGTACAGATTAAATGGTTCATACTGAGGATTAACTTGCGGCCGGAAATGTTGAGAGTGCAGTTGTTGCAGCTATGTAGTCTTTGTAATCAGCACTGGTAGGATGTGAATTGAAAAATTGAAAATGGCTTGTACATTGCCCCCAAACAGGTTTAATAGGGGAGAGTGCTTTGAACTTGGATGATTCTCTCTGGTTCCCTTAAAGCAAATGTTTAGTGGGCCCAGTTACAGAACGAACCTTGCGCCTTGAGGTGAAGGGTCGTTGATCGTTGTCAAATGGGGTAGGAAAGATAGTTCAGAGCCAGGAACCCCTTGCACGGAGGCTGGGGATGCAGCAGCCATACTGACAGAGGCAGTGCTTATTAATATGAAACGAAGGGCCCAAATATTTAGTAGCCTGCTTGTGACACTGAGGGCAGGAAGTTCCCCACCATTCCTGTTACCACCCACAGCTTCTCCCCACAGTGCTGACACATTCAGGGGTAAACTACAGCTCGCACCTGCTCATTGCGGTTGGTGGATGCTCTGGCTATCATTACTTCATACTCAATCGGAGCCTGAGACAATAAGTGCTGGGGCTCAGAAATAAGTGCCAGTGGTGAGTGCTGGTTAATACCCCCACAAATTAAGCACTGGACAGAGGTCGTCATCAATGGATAACTGCCTGCAGAATTTGGCAGGCATCAGGTAATAATGTCCCCATGAAAAAAGTCATCAAGTTAGCGACTTTAAAAAAAAATGCATTAATGATGCACCCTCCAGGCAATCAAACACTTTCCCAGGGGCGTTCCTAGGGGGGGGCTAAGGGGGCTATAGCCCCTGATCTTTTGGTTGTAACCCCGAATAGAATCTCAGGAGCTACAGCCAAAAGACTAGTAGCCCCAGGTCCCAACAGTTCGGACATAAGCTTAGCCCCGGGTCTTTTCCAGACCTAGCAACTCCCCTGCACTTTCCCCAAATATTCTAGGACTGGAGGTAATCCTATTTAATTATACCCCTTCAAGAATATTAGGGGAAAGAATTTTGATAAATCAAAATAAGAAAACAGAACTTAATCTGTTTCTGAGTGTGCTCTAGTTCATTCTGCTAGCTGGTCGAATGAACGATGCTCTCTGAGAGCGTTGTGCGTTCGACCCGCTAGCAGAATGAACTAGAATCAGAGCACACATGAGCTCCAACAGACCGTACAGGTTGATGACGCTCCCAAGTTGAAGTACTGCAGTCACACTGAGTGACAAGCCTTTCAGTGCCTTAAAGCCCTGACGAAGGACTTAGTTTGAAATGCATTGGCATATTTAATTTTGGCACTGAAAAGTCAGGCATACATTACGATTTAATGTTTAAAGCTATGCATATGAATTTGATGGAATTTAAGTTTATTTAAGATGATCCAATTATTTTTACAAGCAACTCTATAAGGAGAGCAAGGAGAGAGCACACTCAGAAACAGATTAAGTTCTGTTTTCTTATTCTGATTTATGTACCCTGACCTTGTGCCAAGGCAACAGGGTGCGCTCCAATAACGTTTTTGGATTTGACTTTTTACTTTATCGGATTAGATTTGAAGTAATAGCTGTGCCCACCCTTAACTTCTTTGAAAGAATTTTGACAGGCAGGAAAAAGTCACCAAAACCTGACAACATTTTCACAGGGACATTATTACATGGCTCCAATTTGGCATTGAAGAAAACGAGACTGTTCCAGCTCTTCGTCAAAACGAGTAGTCTACAGTTGTAGTCAGGAGCAAAGAGTGATAAAAACCACCTCCCGTAGTGGCTTAGCTATGCATCTTGATAACTGCAGTACATTAGCCTCATAACTGTTCATGACTAGTTTGCACTTTATTAGGCCCTTTACGTATGATTGCACTTTGTATGTTTTAAACAAACTATTTTATGAACAAGAAATTAGAATTTTTGTGATGTAAAACGGTTGGTTTTTATTCGTGTTCAGTTAATTTGTAGATATATTATTGCCATTGGTTGTATATTTGGTTGACTAATAAAATGTGTCTACGGCCATGGTTACCAGAATGGTGATATATGGCTCATGTTTTGAGGATCTGTGTTCCCGAGATAGATACATTAGGTACTATCTATGTATCATAAATGTATGCTTTTTAGCCATATCGCTAACATTATGAAGACAATGGGCCTCATTATAACAGTGACAGTTTCGTAAACAACGGTGCCAGCAAGCCGACCAGCACTGTTGTTTCCAGACCGGCACATTACAACTCTGCGGACGGGTGCCGTCCCACCGCCAGGGTCAGAACTGTCAGGCGGGATGGTGCCCACCTGCGGTGTTTTCAAAGGAGCACTGGCACTGTTAGTAATGGTGCTGGTATTCCCGTATCTCCATGGGAATGGGGGGAATGGGGACAAACAAAATTCCCGTCACCTGACTTCTCGGCTGCCGCTCTTGGAATAGACCAGTTGCACCGGGAAGACAGGAGCCTTTTTTTTCGGTTCCAGCCGCAACCCGCCGGTATCACCGGCAGGGTTACAGCTGGACACGTAATGAGGCCCAATGTGTTTTTGTATATGTATTCCCTGGTCTTTGTATGTTATAGGGCGACTGGTGTATGTTCCTGCAGAACTGTTGGCAGCATCAGAGTGGTAGCCGAATTACAGGGCTTGTAATGATGGTAAGGCGGTGTGGATGAAAGTATGCCACAGCCAGGAGCAGGGATGTCTGAATGGGTGAGCAGGGCAAACATTGTCAATGTGATCTTTTTGTTGCTCCTCCTGTGAAGCACAGATGCTGCACTGTAGGTAGAGCAGGAGGTGTTGCATGGTGTAGCCTGGTCCATTCCTGAAGCATTAGCAGCACAGCGCAGTTTAGTAAAAGCTGGGAAGCCAGTGTTACCTTTGCTGACATTCTTGGTTCCCCCACTCATGTGCAGGGTTGGGCCCTTTATGTACAGAGCGGTGACGTTAACAGGTCACTGCTCATGTTGGCATTGGTGCTTTGAGTGAGTGTCCAGTCTACTCCTAATGGAAGAGCCCAGGACCACAACAGAGATCATTAAATTGCAGACACCTATGAAGGGAAGAAAGGTAGGACTTAATCATACATGTTAAAGGCAAATTAGTATGTGTGTTAAGACACGGTGAAACAATTTTCGAATCTGAAGTTGTATCTAGAAAAAGTGCCCATAAAATGAATTGATATTGAGCCAGCAATCCACTTGAATATGTGTTTCATGTTATTGTTGTGTATGGTAGATCAACAGGCAACATTCTGTGAAAGACAGTAAAGTGCAACAAAATGTCATGCATGTCGTACCTCATTCCCATATTGCTTACTTGTATGACTTTTTTTGCCATGCTCCGAAATGAACCATTGGATTTCACCCTGATGATCCTACATCTCTGCAGCTGATGTTGCCATGACGATCGGTGCAAAGTGTCTCACCAGGAAGCGCCGTAGGACCAGAGCAACCCTCACTTTCAGGAAACAAAGTATCAAATGAAATGTTGTATCCACTGGCGCTTTGCGGATAGCCTCTGCTTTCAAAGGCATTATTTGCCTATAGGTTCATAAGACAATCCTTCAAAGAAGTAGTCCTGATTCTTGAGAATGTTGATGATACTTTTGATCATTCAAGGTAGGTTTTTTAGTTCTTGAAACAGCCAACATGTGTTTCGACTTAGAGTCTCTTTCAAGGCTGCTTTTTCAGACAGTACACTTATTTATGCAAAATAATATGTTTCATTCACATCGTAGTTTGCATACACGTCTAAAATGCATTGAAATGATTATAAAAGTTAGCAACATCATTATTAAGTGCAATCATGGTTGTGAGTACATACCATGGGACATGACAGCGGGAAAAGAAAGAGGATAATCAGACATGTTGTTTATGTCATCAGTATCAAAACAAAAAGCAAACAAAGCATATAGTTTTTGTAGTTTGACCCCTTACATTGTCGCATCCCATTATAGTAACTGACTAATTAGCTGGTGGTCCTCCAATATAGCATGCAGTAGAATAAGCTTGTAAGCACTGGTATAGTTTTACATTATTACATCGGGGAACTCTCAATGATGTTGGTGATGTGCCTGAACCAATGTGATTTGTGCATTCACCTTCCATGGTCGGTCGCCTAATTGTTAATATGAATGTGTCTATATAGTGAGGTGTAACGTGGCCAGAGTAAACTATAGGTCTCAATCTCCAAAGTGTGCATCTGTTGAAGGTGGGAGGTTGGTGGAGAGTGGGGGGGGGCGAGGGAAGGAGAAGTGGAGAGAAACCCAACTGTAAACCCAAAACCTCTTAAAAGTTTATGATTGTCATTAAACTCTGTGCATGATAAGTATGGCGTTTGCATACAGTTTTAGTTGAATACATTTGCTCAGGTCAAGTGACTATGGTGACAGAGATGGGGAGATGGACCACTAGAACTGTGCTTGAAAGGAGGGCATGGCATGTCAATAAGGTACTAACAAGAGAACCTGAGGGAGGACAAGTCCTTATTAGATGCCCTTCAGGTTTATATAGTGATAAGGGCATTTATGGGACTAGCGTCAGGTCTCTGTGTCATTGCTCTGGAGCTCTAAGCAATGTGGCAGGAGCAGACACTCAGCCTGTGGCAGTATAACTGTGGAGAATGGGTTACTTTTGGTGATGTTGAAGTTAAAATCTTGTTTGACCTTCCTTTGTAAAATGTTTTGATTCTCGAGCCATGTCACCCTAAAATAACAATGCGCCAACATTTACATGATTTCAATCATTTATTAAGAGCTGCTTACAAAGCGAAGATAACAAGCATTGTTGCTATGCATATAAAGAGTAATACAATGCTTCATAATGGTCCCTGCAGTGATTTCTGTCTTGTACTTTATATCACACACCTTTCTTGAAGAGAACAATGGTTATCATGAAGCAAAGGCTGGCACATGTATCACTAACTTTGCCTTATACGCACACACTGATTGAACACACTGACCTGCATTTTGCTGTTTTGTTCTGGTTTCCTGTTAGAGATCCTAAAGTAATCTGGACATCTCTGCCTAGAGTAAAAATCCTTTGACAACCTACACAACGTGAACCATAGCCTAATTATGTATTCTGCACATTTGTAAAGAGCCATTTATTTCATATATCAATAACATATAAGTATCAGAGTGTTGTATAAGAGGGGTGGCTACTGCACCATAAAGTAGCAGAGGAACTTTTAGTGGGTTGAGGTAAGGGTGGTGTGGGATACATTGCCTCAGACCCACCAGTCTGCGATCGATGGTGAGGTGGAAGGCAATAGTGATAGACTCCGCTTGTGCAGATCTGGATGTAAGGCGCCCACATCTGAGTCATGCACAATGCAGCCATTTATCCTTCAGCGGTCACTTACACGAGTACTAATGAAGTTGGTAATATTACCATAGCAATCATTTGCGGATGGCATCAAGCCTCCATCTGTGAAAGCCCAGTATGTCAAACTCTGAATACCTGAAAGACATTTGTTGTTTGGAATTTGACTGAATGGGCTCACAGATGCCTAGTAGAGCTTCTTAATTCTGAGATGAAAAGAGGAACCTTTCTGGTTTTGCTTAACAAAACAAGATATAAGTTATTTAGGTTTGTATAATGAAAATGGTGAGAGGTCAGTTAGAAAGTAAGTATCTATTCCTGCACTCTGCAGCTGGTGACATGATTTGAATTCTTGTTCTAGTCCAATCATGGATGCAAAGCTTATTTTTGAATTTCATCTTCACCTTTATGAGTACGTTCGCACAAATCCCCACCTTTCTATATGCCATCACGTTAGCAATACTCTGGATTTTAGATTCCAGAGTTTAATCGTACACATGAGGGGAAACGTATTCTGAATGCTAATCATCACGGCCTGCTTCTCCAGACGGCTAAACAATATTTATGTAACGGACCAGATCACACCAGTTTGCCTACTTTCAGGTAGGATGACAGCAACCCAATTATTAACTATACATAACCACAATTATATTATCTGGGAAGATACTTGTTCACGTTCGGTTTCTCATGTGCTCACCACTGTTTCTACAGATGGGGTGCCATTGAGACTACGAGAAAACATTCCCTTAACACTCTCAACTGCATCAATTCACCTATGTTTAGGTAGGATGGCAACATACATTATTTTTAAACTACGCATATTGAGAGCGAGAATTTGAATGAGTACGTTTGATCACTATCTTGTGCATCGATAGCAAAACTGTTGAAGAATAAGCTAGTTCACCATTCACCCATTATGTGCCTACCTCTCTTTTAACAGACAGAGTTAGTCAAGAGTGCTAACGTGACTACATGATACACTTTAATGCATATGCAGTGAAAGAGTGATCTGACTGGTTTTGACATTAGACAACCTCATGCATCTATTTACCTGATACCAGGTATGACCTTGATTATATTTCTTTACACAACTGTACGAGTGAACTCATGCTATATAATCAACAACATCTATAGACCTTGGGACACTATTTTATATGAGCACCTATATTCTCTTAAGGTACCCGTGCATTGGGTGATGCTTCACTCTAAACCTAAAGAAATTCCAAGGACCTGCTTATGTAGGGTTCATCCAGTGACCTCCAGTCGGTACCCATATGAGGTAGGGTATTTAAACACTAAGGATTGTTAAATATGAAATGTACATTGCAAGAAGATTGCAGCTAATGCACACTGTTTCAATTATCTCCCCCTTCCTACAGAATGTCTGAATTATGAAAAGGATTTTTTGGATTAACAAGATAATACGCTCCTGAAGAAGGGATTACACATGCCGAAACACGTTGAGTTTACGAGTTTATTGTTTTACTTATCTCATTGTGATTATCCTATTGATGCTTTTGCTTTATGCATCAAAGAATGTGGATGAAACATTGCATAATATGAATAAAATATTGTAATATGAAATATGAGATGTAAACTAATTTAATTTCTTGTTTTTTAGTAAAAATTCCTTGTTAGAAAAAACTAATTGAAAAGGTCACATTTATTGAATTATATTTGTGTACAAAATGCAGATGGTTTTTCCACTTTCTTTAACGTTTACCTTAAAGTTGAACTAACATCCCTAGGAATATTGTTTGTTTGTTTACAAAACCCAGAGTGTGCAAGGGACGCAAATGTTCCACAGCCCGTGGACACTGTTTACTTTCATGAATTTCATCTATTGTCACCCATTTACTTCCTGAAAAAGAAGTTTCAATATCTTGGAAGGAAAAGCTGTAAAAGAAAACGACCCAGGACCTAGAGCCTCAGAGTTCTCCCTCAAAGATGTTCTCTTGTCAGATAACTAACCATCAGCTTCTTTGCATGCATGTAAAATTATTATGGCACTATAATCACAAATATCAATCAGACCTACAGCTGTCTGTGGAAACGCCTTTAGTTCTACAACACAATAACCATTATCGGTAAGCTTTTTCCTCAGAAAATGTTCATGAATACACAGATAAGGGAAATTGCACTTGCCGACCATGTAAAATGTTGTTTCCATGGAAAAAAACCATTATTAGATTACCTCCAGGTTTTAACAGTGTTGATATATTTTTTCAGGGCACTGCAGAAGGCCTCTTTGTTTAGGGCATGCATCTCTAAGAAGTGCGGCAGCAGTAGGCAGTCCGCCTGGGGCAGGACGACTGGAGAGAATGGATTACTTTTGGTGATATCGTATTTGAGAACTTGTTTCACTTTGCTCTGCAGCATATTTCGCTTATCGATCCCTGTTACCCTACAATCAATGATAGGCGACATCATTATCATGATGTTAAATGTATTCAATAAGACCTGGTGTTTTCAATGCAAAGTAAAAAATCATAGTTGCAATGCATTCAAAGTGTCATGCAAGGTTTCATAATGGCCCCCCATGCAAGGTTTTACAATGGTCCCCATGCAAGGATTCATAATGTCCTTAAGTGACTTCAAGCTTCCCTGGTGTATTGCCTATTTAAATGGACTGATTTGTGTTGCATCATACAGCCAATTATCACTTTGCATCAGTTGTTTGTGCCCCATCACTCAATCTCTCACTAATCATGGTGGTTATCGATGTTGCTTTTTATATGGGTTATTTTCTAGAGTGCTTATCAGTAATCTTCATTACACTGGGTCAAACTCTTCCTCGTCCCAGTCCTTAATTCATGAAGGTAATTTGCTGCTGGAGACATGTGCCGATTTCCCCCAAATCCTACCACCTTCTCCCGTGTGTAAAGTATTAATAAGAAAGACGCCCTCCAATTGGTGCTCTGAAAGGCTGACACAGTGACTCAAGCATCGTAATCAGGCCATTAGTACTTCATATCTCCTCCCGTATCTCCAGTCCTTAACTAATGAAGCTATTGATACATTCTGTATACATCAAGGCTTATTTGGTGATCATTATGCTCTGGTTTTGAGTTTGTATTGGGGTGGGGCCTGTGCTAGAGATAATATCATTCATCACCTAGCTGAGGTTACTTGTGGTGGCCGCACTACTAAGAGGTTAAGAGGGAAATGATGGATAAATCAGGATAACAAGATTAGATTATTTGGAAGAATTATCTGCTTTTTCAGATAATGTTAAACCACAAGGTGAACTCAGAGGCGATTTTTCAAACCTATATGGGGCTTACAGCAAATGTTCAGGAACAGTTTTTTGTTACGTGTCCTAAGAACAAACAGAAAGAGGTGAAAAGGGGTTGGTTTGATGCCAACTGTAGATCGGCAAAGACATTTCTGATGAAATTATTGAAAAGGGGAGATCCTCTAAAGTGGGATATTGTATTGGCTAGAGCTAATTTTGAAAGGTCTATTAGGATTCGCAAACAGGACCTAGATGGCAAAAGCTGGAGTTAGCAAGTTTGGAAAAACATGGTTTGGAGGCAATTAATGGGCAGATTACAGAAACTTTGCACTGGTGCAAGTGCACATTTTATACGATATTAGCACTAGGGCAAAGTTTGCCCTATTTTTAAAAACACTGGGACACATTAAAAAAACTGCTGCACCTCGACAAGTGCAGTTTGGCATATTAAAAGCACCAGGGCAAACATTGCCCTCATGCAAAAAAGAGGCATTTTCACTACACTTTTGCACCAGGGCAAAGTATGCCCCAGTGCTAATACGGAATGGTATTAGCACTAGGGCAAACTTTGCCCTGATGCAAAAAAAAGTATCAAAAATGTCTCTTTTTGGCACTCGTGCAATTTTAGCCCTGGTGCTTTTAATATGGCAAGCTGCACTTGATGATGTGCAATGTTTTTTTTAATGTGTCCCAGTGTTTTTTAAAAATAGGGCAAACTTTGCCCTAGTTCTAAAACCGTGCACACTTTGCATTTGCACTGGTGCATAGTTTCTGTAATCTGGCCCCTGCATATGAAATGCAGACGTCTATGTTGGAAACAGGTGTCTCGGACAAAAGTTGGGTGGCACATTTTGGTGAAGTATTTAACAGTAGGGTTGCTAGAAGGGAGATAGAAAGGAGAAGAACAGACCTAATGTGCTGGTTTTTCCAAGAAGTGATATCCAGGCTACAATACAATGATCATGGATAGCACCCTGCGGTTTACATATGTTGATGCAATTAAGTCCATCAGGACAGCCAAGCGGAATAGAGCCCCTGGAACAGATCAGATCCTGGTAGATCTTTTCCAAGACAGCATAGAAATGCGGAGTCCAATTCTGTTTAATACCCTTCTAAAGACCAATTCATTCCCAGATTGGAAAAGAGCAATAATTGTGCCCATATTTAAGAAGGGGTGCAGCAAGAGCCTGCAATCCTACTGGCCGATCTCTCTTTTAAATACACATTTTAAATAATTTGGGAGATACCTTTTGAACATCTTGGAGGATTGGGTAAACATGGAGTCTATCCTTGCACTGATTCAATTAGGGTTTCCGTCCGTTACTTGCAACAATGGATTAATGACTAAACATAGACCCTGTTGATTGCCCACTCTCTGTTTATAAAACAGGAACCTGTCTATCCGGCGTTCATGGACCTAAGCACCACCGTTGATAAAGTTAATCGGAATACATGATGGCGGGTGCTTAGGTCAAATGGCTGTTTGGCAAGTATCATTGATACACCTATGTTATGTTAGGTTGTCTTAAACTTCACATAGTTACCGCCCTGGGTTGGCCTTCAGGCGCTCACATGGCTCTGACAGAAGGAGGAGGGGTGGGTTAGAGAGTGTAGAATGATATTATAGGTCCAGAACCAGGGGCAATTGGTATCTGTTTGTGTCAGCTTGCAGATGAGTTGATTGTTTGTTGTATGCAAATGTTAGTTATATTGGGTGTGTGTTTGTGTGTAGTTTGGCTGGGCCCCTAATCCTAAACCTAATGATTTTTATTTTTTATTTGTTTTTAATCTCTTCAGATTTTTTTTACAAAATAGGATGGTTGCAAGTAGACAGAAGAACAAAAGACGATGTTCTAAAAGAAGAAAGATTAATTCCCTGATGTGGTTGGACCAATGATCAAATCCTGCAGAGGGAGCATCACTTTGAGGATGTGTTGCATGATGTTCACTGTAGCTAACAACCATTTCGGTTTGTCTCCTCCTATCAATTGGAGGCTGAAGTCAGAAATGGTGTGTTTCAAGTATGTAAAGCGGATATCTCGCGTCACTGGACAATTTCAGAAGGAGATGGCGAATGGTTTCCTTTTTTGTAGTGGATTTGCAGATGCGACAACAATTAGTTGGGGCTAAGCCTCTAATTGCCAGAACTTTGTTTGTTTCCAGTAGGTTCAGGCGGATTTTCAGAAAGTAGTTCCGTGCTGACCTACTTGGGAATAATTTGAGATATGTTTGTACAGTGTCTAGCTTCTTGAAAAACGGAGGGAGATGGCTGGCGAGTTTGTATTTATTTGCTGTATCGATGGTCTTTATCCAGTCGAGCTCTCGGATCTTTTTGATGACTTTGACTGGGTTAGTTATAAGCTCGTCCTCACTGCTTTCCACTAAGTGCAAGAGGGTCAAATTTTTATTTTCCCATCTCAGCAGCATTTTACAAGATCCAAGCCGGATTTCTTGGTTTATCAGGCGATGGACGTTTGGTGAATCTTTCAAGATACATTTCCTGTATAGCAAGACGCTGTTTGAATCTACTGTTGTTTCCAAAGATGAGAGACTAAGTTCTCGTCTGATCAATGTGATGGGGTTGATTTTGGGAGGCCGAAGATTGTTCTCCAGAGGATTGCTTCTAGTTTTGGCCCTAATGCTGTAGGGAGGTTAGGCATAGCCTCAGCTCTGTAGGTTAAAGATGGTATAACCTTCTTTTTATAGAAATCTCTGACTGGGATCGATGAATATCATCCGAATTTGGTGTCAATGGCTTTGCCTTGGATTGCTAGTTTTTTTGTTTTTTCATAAAGTACCTCTTGCATCGCTTTGTCCTTCGTCAAGCTGTCCAGAGTGACACCAAGGTACTTGAAGTTGGTGACTCTTTCAATTGAAGTCGGGCCCAAACGTAGGAGAATCCTTTCCTTTGTCCTAGTTGATTTTTCGATAACCATCATTTTTGTTTTCTCTTCGTTGATTTCCAGGTTATTTTCCGCCATATACTGCTGTAAGTTGGTAAGTTGGCATTGTAGGCCTATGGGAGTGTGATCTGGAAGCATCAAGTTGTCTGCGTAGAGCAGGCGACTGATCTGGTCTCTTCCAAGCTTTGGTGGAAATGCTCAGACTGATTTTTTGGATTCTTGGAAGTCTCCTATGTATGACCAAAACAGGGCATGGGCAAAGGGCAGCCCTGTTTGTCACCTCTGGCCATGTTAACCTCCCCCAATAGGGTCCCTTGTTGGTTCTGTCAGACTCGCATGGACGTGTTGGAGTATAGGGCTTTAATTGGGGCGAGCAGTTCGTGTGGGCATTTCCATAGGGTAAGTTTCTGCCATAGTCTTGAGCGGTCAACGCCTGAGTAAGGTCGACAAAGGTGATGAATAGGCGGGGTCGGCCTTCCAGGATCTTGCTTTTCAGCGAACTCAAAATAAGTATATTAGCGTTCGTGCCCAGGTTCTTTTTGAAACCTGTCTGTAGATTGTCCTGACAGGGGGCTTTATTGGCCCATGTAGTAAAATGTTGTAGAAGAAGTGACCCAAAATGTTTGCCTATTGGGCCTAAAAGGGCAGTGGGGCGGTAATTAGCTGGGTCAGCCCTGTTTCCTTTTTTATAGATGGGCACTATGTTCACACAAGTCCATGATGGTGGGATGGATTTGGAGGTAGTACAGCGACTATAGATTGTGCTCAGGAGGGATGACCAAGCTTCTGGGTGTGTTTTCAAGTCAAGGTTAGTAATTCCATCTGGACCTGGGGCACGGGATGGTTTTAGTTTTCTTATCAACTCTTGAATGTCCTCAAAGTTTTCTAGCCGGATACAGGGGGCGTCACAATTGCCCATAGTCTCCTGAGCGGTTTTGGGTTTTTGGAAGAGGATTTCAAAGTAGGCCTCCCAAGCCGATTGACCGATTCCATTCAATTGGCACGGTGGAGCACCAGGTGTTGTTGAATGAAGGAGAGACCAAAAGTCTCTGGCGTGGTTGCCGTTTATAGCCTCGAGAATGTTTTCGGCATCTTGTTGGTATAGTTTATGGTGGTGACCTCTCAGCCATGCTTTATAGGTTTTTACGGCTGCGCTGATGATGTTTGATGACAGCTGGGGTTCTAATTTTCATGCCTGCCTTTTAGTTCTTGTAAGTTCCCTCTTTTTTTCCGCGATCAGTTTATCGTAGATGTGCTTTTGTTGAGTCTTGGTTAGCTTTTTCTTCCCCTGTAGGACTCTGAAGGTAGACAGCAGTGGAGTGTAGTCAACCGCCATCGGGTCTTCTCGGTTGGTTAGGCCCTTGTAGGCCACCGTTAAAGAGCTGATTGTCCTTTCTGTCATTCTGAGTCTTGTACCTTGGGTTGTTACCTCTATGTTTGAGGTCATTGATGGATTGTTTGGCAGGTTCGAGGCCCAGGTAGTTTCTAAAAGATTGTGGTCGCTTTCAGGAGTTCTCACCACTTTGAATGTTGTTGTAGTAAGGATCGTGACACGAAAATATAATCAATCATTGATTTTGAATTTGCTCTTTCCCAAGTTGGAAGTCTATTTGGGTCTTGAGAGACATGGTCGAGGTTAGAGAATGATCTAGTTTTCATCATGTTCAGCCATTTAAGTGACCTCTGATCTGTTAGTGGTCTTTTTGGTTTGCTCGTGGCGGCGTCAGTGGGAGCCTGACAGTTGATGTTGAGATCCCCGCATATGACTATATGGTCAGCTTGGTGGTTAGCTTGAATCCAGTCAATTTCCAGCTCAATCATGTTGATACATTTTGAGCAATCTATAGTTGCTGGGTTCCAATAGATTGTTATAATGACCATCAGCCTTGTCCGGGTTATGTTGGATTCCACGTCGATTGTTAGCCAATTTAACTTCACCATCAGCATGTAGTGGTTCTCTTTCAGTTTTTGAATATCCGTTAGGCCACATCCGCTACGGATTGCGATTAGTGGGCCCGCTGTGGGTCGTCCTGTGGAGCCTTTTTTGGCTAAGACTGTGTTGGTTTCGTAGCCATCAAGAATAGGCGATTGGAGTAACCACGTCTCCTGGAGACATATAATATCATAGTCACTCAAATTTATGGAACCAGGAGTTGTTAAATGCAGAAAGCCTTGTGTGTTCCATGAACACATCTTTATTTGGTCTTGGTCGGTGGTTGTTCGATAGTTACTCGTGTTGCTGTGGATCTTGTTCTTGGGTGGCTATTTTTGATGTTGGATCTTCAGGGCTTTTGGAAGCCACGACCGCATAGTCTGAAGTGAGGAACTTGAGAGTGGTTTTACCACGCTGAAGCAAATCTCGTTCTGGACCTTCCTTTGAATGTTCTGAGGTTCCTTTAATTGCAAATTCTTGGTTTGAGGACTTTGGCGTATTGAAGAGACGAGGTAACTTGGGTTTTGGTGTGCCAGAGGTCGAGCTATTAATTTTGAAGACATCGCTGTTGATTCTTTACGATGGTCCGTATTAAGGGTTTCCCTCGACGTTGAAGTAGTTATAATTCTCATGGGGGTACTGCAATGTTTTTGATGGGCTGGTCTAGGTCGAACATTTTCTTTTGTGAATTCAGGGATCTCTTTAGGTTCCAAGTTTCTGCTTACTGATATTTTCCTCGAAGATTTGGTTAAGTCGTAGCCCATGATTAACAGTTCTTCTACTGCTGTTCTTAGGAGATTGTTAGTAGTCGATGATGCTATATACAGATGTAATATCACCTTAGAGCGGTTATGGCTTGGGTCGACCACCTGAAGGTCAGCAGATTTCACCGAACGTAGTTTCGGAATGTGGCTGAAAAGGTCGATTACTGCTCTTCTGTTTAGAGTGACATCATCGTAGTTCCCTGGGATCTGCTCTATTTTCAATATCCAACGGATTTGAGTTTTCTTTTGATACTTGTCTGTCTTTGATTTGTAGAGCGGCTTTGAGGGTGCCTTTGTGTTCTCTCTAGTTGAGATTTTCTCTGGCTGGTCGTTTGGTCGAGGCTCCCGAGATCTTCTACGAGATTTGTCTTCGAATCACGCCCTTGACCATGTGTGTGGTTGTCTTGCTTGCTTACTTCTCGACTTCAGTGGTTAGATCTTAGGTGGGAGGTAGGGGAGATTGGAGATTCAAGCTTCTCAGATTCTTCGTTAATGTCTATTTGTGGTTGAAGAGGCAGTTTAATAGGTTCGGGATTGCCTTGAGGGTCCGGATGTGGACTTGTTGTCAAATCCATTAAATGTTGTCTGATGTTCATCATGTCTTCGTTATTTAGGAAAGCTTCGACCCCTCTTGGGGATTGGTTAATTATCTCAATTTCTTCGGTGTGGTGCACTCGTGCTTCTTTTGGTGTGGGCTTTGGCTTTACATGAGCCGCTGTTTGTTTTAGGAGTGATAGCGTTTTACCCTTTGGTGGCTCTTGTTGTTGAAAGATAGGTTCAAGTGACAGGTTCCCTTTGCATTTAGATTTGATTTCTGTAGTTTCTTTTGAAGTCTTGGACTTTACAGTTGGAAAGGACGCTGTTACTGTTAGATCAATAAATGGTAATGTTTGTGTGCCTTCTGATTTCGAAGATGACTTTGGTTGGCACGTGAGTCTCATGCTCGATGAGCTTTCTTGAGCAATGAGAGTTGGAGATAAGTGTTGATTCAGAGTGGAATCGGTGGAGTTTTGATTTGATTCTAAAGCCGTGATGTACCCTTCGAGATAGGTCAGTTTGGTTAGCATTGAAGCTTGGATCGATGTGTGATCTTTCAGGGTGTCTCCAATAGTTTCGTATAGTTTGGTAAATGGAGTAAAAGCTATCGTTATTGCCGACATCAGGGTACACATGTCGGGTTTTTTTGATTGTGGTTCTTTGGATGTTGTAGTGCTTCGAGAAGATGGTCTACTCCTAATTGGAGATAATGATCAAATTGTTGGTGTGCTTACAGGGGTCGGCATTCTGATTGGCTGGTCCAAAGAGTATCTTCTTTGATTGTTATAGTTGTCTAGGTTTGAGTAGAAAGAGTCTAGAGTTTTCTCAAATTGCAGTCTGTTGTCACGACCCACTTCCTGAAACCCCCCCGGCAGGTCCATGGGCCAGGAGGGGTCTCGGCTCGGGCCACCAGCAAGCTTAGGCATCGTTTGCCTAGGCCCTTTTGGGGCCAGTCCTGGCGCCTTTGGCTCATACTTAATGAAAACTTGTGCTTGGGAACTACTTTATTCCAGTGCCAGTCAACATGGAGGCATCCACATAGCTTGGTTCCTTGGAACCAAGCTATGCGGTATAGTGTTTTGGGTGTGGTAGCCTAGGGACTATTTTACCTGGACTACTTTCTTGATGCTATTTAAACCACCCCCGACTTGGATAGCACGCTTCGCGTTACTTTGCAATCCTGCAACGTGACGCTCATTGTGTACAGCTGCAGCTGCGAATCTAGGAAGAACAGCATCTAAAATACAAAAGGACATTGTTAATAACAGCAGCAGCCTACCTGTGATTCCACTGCTAGCTGCCCTCCGCTCCTGCAAACAGCATCCAGGAAGAACGAACCTCCCAGACCTTCGGATCTGCAAAAAGGAGAGAAACAGGAAATTAGACATTTTACAATTGTGCCGGCAGCTTACCTCACGAGTCGCCCATCGACCAGCATCGCCCTGGGACTTCTTGCTCCGGGTGAGCACCGCAACCTACGGGAACAAAAGACACAGGTTAGCAAAGGCAAGGCATCATAGCGCTGCACATAGCGCCTACTTACCGCATCAAGGCGCTCTCAAAGCACCATCTCCTGCCGGCGAGTCCCAACTCAGCCAACATTCCACAGAGAACATTCATGCACCTAAGGAGAGAGAAAAGACATTATTTAAATCCAAGAAAGGCATACAAGTAAAACAGTAATAAGACCTACCTGAAAGACTCTAAAGGGCCTGCATCAGTGAAGTAACTCGATCGCACTTGCCCACAAAGGACAAAGCGCCCCTGCCAAGAAGGCAGGACAGAGAGCATGCCAAAACCCATAACAAGGTGAGGAAAGGTCCGGGGAGGGGCTGCGAGCATACGGGGTGTTGGGAGGCTCTTATCCCATTTGCCCAGTCTTGAACATTGCCCACCTGTTTTCCAGGCAGAACTTCTCCGCTGATTATACCTGGGAGCGGCTGAGAAGGGTACCAGAGTCCCAACAGTTGGGTGGCGTCCCCATGGATACCAGGTGAGCGTAACATCTGTTTTTAGATTTCAGGGGAAACTTGTTTTCGTACACAATTCCCGAGGTTTGCTTGCTAGGACTATATGACTCTTATAGGGCAGGGGGTGGTGGGTTTTCCACCTGTTCTTTACTATTGTCACGTTCCCCTGAACTGAGGTTTGGTCCGCAAGTAAGTGTCCAGTCTTGTTGTAAAGATGGATTCGGCCTGGTAGGGGACTTTCTCCCAGGCGGAGGTGGGTTCAAACTTTTTGTTGGAGTTAGGGGACCCACCATCTGGTTTCCATCTTGGGGTTGATTCCAAGCTTGCTGTTCTAGTTCGGGCTCTTTGGTGTTAGAGGTTGGTGCTTCTTCTTGGGTCAGCTGCGGCGCTTCTGTCCTGTCGGTTGTTGTATTTGTCGTTAAAAGTGTTGGGGTGGACGTTGAGGAGGGATTTGAGTCTAGGTCATGCTCGGCGGGTGACAAGACAGTCTTTGTTGGTGCACTTGCGGATGCAAGTTTTCCTGTAAATTGCCAGTTGTCCTTGTTTATATTTTGAGCAAGGTAATCGTCTCCTCTCAAGGAGGGTAGAGCAGATTTTCTTTGTGCTATTACCAACCTACGCTGCTTGCGAGGTGGTGTGTTTTCATTTACAGCCTCAAGTATTTCGGCATCCGTTAATTCTTAGCACTTTTCTTGGATTGCTTTAGAATATTTGCAGAAAAAGTCTGATAGTAGCTTTAAAGGAGGTTGAGGTTTCTTTGTACCCTTTCTTGTACCTTTGTGGCTCGCTTGACTCATTTTATTAGGCTTGCCCTGTTTTTGGCTCGCCCTTAGCTTCACCGAAGCTTTTGTTTGTTTGTTGAGTTCGTCTTTGTCTAGGATTTCCTCAATAGAGTCACCCACTTTCCGTGGTCTTTTTTTCTGATTATGAGGTTTTTTTTTCCCCCTTTTCATAATGGACTGCTTGAGGTATAGGGATGACGTTGGTTTCAGCATGTCCCTGCGCTTCAGAAGGCACCGTTGCTGCTGGATTTGCATGGATCAATGCTTTTACCGTTAATACGGTAATGGGTCGAGCTGCGTCAATGTTAGTTTCACTTTCTATGATCGGTGCCGGACGCGCAGCTCCAAGCGTCTGCGAGGGTTAGGGAGCCGTTGCTGCGGGCAGACTTTTGCTGTCTTGACCAAGCCCTCGGTCATCACCTTCACTCGTCGGCTCTTCAGATGAGTCGCTCCCCTGAGGGGCGGCCGGAGTGGAGTCCGTTGCCGTCCGTCCCGAGGACGCGTCGGCCAGCAGAGCCGGAGAACTCGACGCGCCCTGCCTCCGGAGGATAGCGGAGCTCCGGCAAGAGCCGAACCAACACATAAACGGGCGGAGGCCGTGGGAGAGTCCTGGGTTATATTACAGGGCTCGTTTGAGGTAAGATTTGTTCCCCAAAGGGGAGCGGCGGTATCTTTTTGAAGTAAAGAGTCACAGGTAGTTAAGGCTCTGTGTGTTTCACTAGAGGTTGTTGATGATGTGGACACAGAACCTCCCTTAGTTAGGCAGTTTAACATGCTCTCAGCAGTCGGGTGAAAGGGAGGTTGTTGATGTTTTTGATATTCTTGTGTGGTGTTTATATTTTCGATTAGGGACGTCTTACGAGATCTCCTTAGGCAGCGTCCTGTGACATCCTCTAGGTTGAAAGGGGAGCCGAGGGGGGGGACCATCTTTGCAGTTTTTGCCATCTTGCCTGGCATGACTGCAAGACTGCCACTCACCTCCACTCCGCGTCCACGGAGTAAATGAGTTTTTGTAGAGGTGACTGGAAACACGCCTCGAAGGGTTGCAGTAAACAAGGAAAAAATACTGGAATGCTGGTAGCAGACTGCAAGACTGCCACTCACCGCCACTCCGGGTCCCCTCCGTGGAGTAAATGGTTTTTGCAGAGGTGACTGGAAACACGCCTCCAAGGATTGCAGTAAACAAGGAAAAAATACTGGAATGGTGGTAGCAGACTGCAAGACTGCCACTCACCGCCACTCCGCGTCCGCTCCGCGGGGTGAATGAGTTTTTGTAGAGGTGACTCGAAACACGTCTCCAAGGGTTGCAGTTAACAAGGAAAAAATGCTGGAATGGTGGTAGCAGACTGCAAGACTGCCACTCACCGCCACTCCTTATGATTTTACATGCAGACTATGAAGCTTGTGTTAGATCTGGTGGCGGGGGCATTGCACTCCGTGGTTCCCATTCAATCAGAGGTCACACAGGGATGCGTATTAGCCCCATCACTGCTTTCTCTGTGTATCAATGACTTGCAAAAATAACTGGTTGATTGTAATGCAGATGTTTCTGAGATGGGGGGGTTGATCATTCCGGCATTGGTGTACACTGACGAGTCATTCCTTATTGCTCGTATTCCAAGAACCTTGCAACTCCTAAATAATAAATATGTGTCTCATATGGGAGTATTAGATTTGCATGTAAAATCTAAAAAACCAACAGTAATGATCAGTTGGCATACAAAAAAGAAGATAAAATGTCCTACTATGTGACGTGGCACGAGCCCCATCCCAAGCGAAGGTCATTTTGACTATCTCAGGATTGGTTTGTCAGAATCTTTTACGGCAGAGGACCATCTTGCCAAGCATTTCTCATTGATGAGACAGTCTATTGGGGGTATTTCCCACTTTATAACAGAGCATAAGCAACAGCTGATTAGTATTATCACATCTATTTATTTAGCCCGCACTTTAGGGGTTGTGAAATATGGTGCAGCAGTATGAGGATTTGCCAGCCAAGCTATTATCCAACGAGAAGAACATTATTTTCTGAAGAAATTGTTGGCTCTGCCAAGTTCGGCTCCAAACTTTGCAACCCATAATGAAATGGGCTTAAGTTGTGTTCAGGGCAAACTGCCCTTGGAACCAACCTTACCATGGCTTAGGTTCTGGTCTAATCCAAATGCTGCTCTTACCCAACATGTTATGACATATCCACTTTCCAAAAAAAGGGAGTCAAAGATATTAAAAGGCTTTCAAACATACGACAGACACTAGGAAGTGTTAATGTTAATATTGACTTTGACTCCCCGGCATTGCTAAACGCTAAGGCAAGCCAATAACCGAAGAGAAGGTTAAAAGTGTGGGTAATGAATGCCAGGGATCATTATGAAATATAAAACCCAGCAAATAGGTGATTTATGATACTGACAAGTAATACAACAAAAAACTATCTGACGTGGACCAACAGTAAAATACTAAGATGCCAGATAACAAGAGCTCCCATCGAGTTCCTATTGCTGAGGGAAACTCTCAGCAAGGGATTGTGTCCAAGCTTTGAGGCAAAATGTCTGATGTGCTAAACAGATTTAGAAGACGAGGTGCATTCTTTCTTCTTTTGTCCTGCCTATGTATTACTAAGAAAGAGATTTTTGGTTCCCCCAATTTAAAGAAAATAGATGTGTACAGTATCGTCCGGCATTTTAATATTTGTTGAATGTGGAATCCCCCTTTAAGGCGTGGACTGTGTCACTTTATATACTAGGAGAGTAAAGTCTGCCCATATTGAATAATACAGAAAAGAAATTGGTATTGGCAAATCACGCTCTGCCTCCTTAAATTTAGTTGTACAAAATTATTATAAAGTCAAATTAATTTAATCAAATGTTCATCTGTAGCTGAAGTTGTCAAGGTCTTAATATTCAATGTCTGGTATGGTAACCAGAAATAGAAGTCAAAGTTGAATGGAGTAATTCCTTGCAACGAGTCTCTGATAGTTCTTATTGATACAGGGTTGATTCTCCAAAATGAACTGTTAGTGGCTGGCGCGGTCGTTGGATGGAATACTTCCTGTTGTTGGTATTTAGTGGTTATTAGATATGCTGGGTTAAGTCCCAAAATTGAATTTCAGAGGCACTGAAGCACGCGCGGCATACCCAGGATCTAACCCATGGACCTGGATTTGGCATTGCATTCAAGGAAACTTTGATGGCACAGAAATTCAATTGTATCCCTTGTGCATCAGACCAAAAAGAAAATGAACTGCATTGATGTCTCGATTCACTCAAAAAACCTTAGTGAAGGTGCAGTTAGGTTACACAGAATTAACGCAGCAAGCACAGTAGCCCAAAAACAAAGCTAGTCAGCCACAGGACGGTTCCAGGGCACTTCCGAAAGTTTCCTTTGACAGGGTAATGAGCAGACGTCGGGAATGGATGGTCTCTACACTCCAAGGGTCGCAGCAAGACAGGGCTCCTCCAGGACAGCAGCATAATTTGGTTCCAGGCCTCCTTTAGTCCGGTCTCAGGTCTCTTTGCCGGTCTCACTGCTGGATAGGATACTTGGCTCCTTCGGTTTCTCCAGGATCTCTCAAGAATGGGTAAACGGATGGATCCTCTTCTTATCCTATAAACCAAGTAAGAGCTGAAACTTCCACCAGCCAATAGCAGGACTAGCCCACATACACACACCCAGAGGTGGTCCAATCAGGACCACTGGCAGGAACATTAATGCCTACCACACACTGAAACCAGTTTGTGGATTGGAGTCAAACTGACCCAGCCCACATGCTGCCAGCAAACACACACAGCCCTCCACTAGCCCGCCAAAAGCTCCTGCTTTCCTTATAAGGAATTTCCTGGCCTCTGAGGCCAGGAAGAAGGCTTAAGAACAAGATAGCAAAAGAACAGGTGTAAAATCTCGTGGCACGGCCATGTTTGACCAGTAGCACAGTTTGCAGCCAAATGTGGTAAATGCAGTAAAGCTAAAACGAGAATCCCCAAACAGTGAGGAAAAGTCACTGCTGCCACCAGCCTCTCCTTTTAGCACACCTAGAGTAACCACAAATCTTCTGTGTGTTAGTCTAGGGCAAAACAAAAGTGCACCCCATTGCACAGCAGTGTAAGCTGTATTGCATAATGATGAAAAGTTACCACAACTGAGCAAAGGCCAGTGTAGTAAAGCTTAAGGCTTCACTGCACTGCAAAAAGCACAGGTCAAATTCAAAAATATTAGCAAAAGTTTTCATGGATATACAGTATCTCACATACACCAGAACCCTCATCCCCAACCATACTGTCTCTCAACCTGTTGACCTGGGCCAAGTCACACGCCACGTTCTCCTCCAGCAGCGCAGCCTCTGTTGATTCCTGGAGGGCTTGCAGAGTGCTAAGCAGATGCAGTTCATCATCCCTCGCCACTCTGCAAGTGGCCTCAAGGATGGTAGCTCTCCTCCTTGCCCAAGGCAGTGCAGCCTCAGCCTGGCCACCGTCACCTGTGCCTCACGTGACCACTGCCTCTCTGCCAACAGTTGCCTCTCGTACCACAGAAAACACGTTCAGCAATCCCACGTGGTCCTCCTGCCCCGAAGTTGCTGCCTGCCTCCTTGTGGTGGACTGCTCTGAATTTCAGCGTATGTGGTTAGCCGTGGCCAGATTAACTTTTTTACTTTCTTATGAACTCTTTCATTTTTAACAAATCTTTCCCAAAATAACCATCCGGGGGTGCCTTTGGCAAACATTTTAATGGCCAAATATCAACCAAGTCTGTCATGCAAGTCAAAATATATTAGGACACTTGATTCTTAACTGTAGTGCAGCGTCCGTATATATAGTTGCTCAGAAGTGCTTATTGCATCGATATTTTTATGCACCCCCGTAACAGTTGGAAATATGATCTAACCTCTACTATGAAACATGAATTTCTTGAAGAAGCAGCGCCACTAGTACAGCATTTCCCAAACAATGCAGAACCACATTGAAGGAGACTATGTGATAAGTGGGAAATGAATTCCACTGAAGATATGATTAGTTCCTTAGATGCTCTCTTTAGTATTCTCTAGGGATAGTGGTGAAAAATGCATGCCTTTTGCAAGAGGCCAGAGTGAATGATATTTACTCAAATTGTGATCCTGAAAAAGAAATTGCTGCCTTTTAAGGCATTTAAGAAATGTTATGAGTCAAAACACATTGATCTTTTAAAAAGAATCTTAAATACAAGATTTATTGTGTGATTTCATAGTTAAATACACCAAACATGTGTCTAAATGATAAAATGAAACATGAAGACTACTACTATGGATAAATGCAAATCCTTTGCATGAAACATTTTGAAATAAGAAATTATTTAGTATTTCTATGTCTTTAAGTAATTGCTAAAATGAGTGATTGTCAAATGAAACGTTAGCCTGATATTCTACTTCTTTTTTGTGAATTATGTCTATTAATTGTGCACATGTTATTATGGTACGTAAAGGTGTATCATTAGATTGTGTCTTTTCTATGTGTATGGGCACATGAGGGATTCCTACTTGGGCCATTTCCCTTATTTTGGCTAGTGGACCCGCTAGGTCCAACAACTTATCCTGACTCCCTCGTCAGCATCTATCAAGACCTTGTTTAGGATCTCTTACATACTTGGTGAAGAATGTTATCATCTTGGAAATCAAATATTTGTGTTGTCTCCATCTGTTTAGCCAGATGTGGCCTCAGACATTCTGTTTGTGTACATATGAGAAGAAAGAAATGCTTACAGCACTGAGGCTTTTCCTGTACTAGAAATTGCTCTTGAGCGCCCTCTGGAGGCACAATCTTGCACTGTATGTCCTTGACATGCTCAATAGGGCGGCTCACAACATGGAAAGGCAGAACCTCAACTCCTCTAAACTCGCTCTTGTAGGTTGGGCAATCAACTACTTGAGCTGACTGCTGCTGCAGCAAAGGTCGCTTTACAACTCACAATGGTTTCGGAGGAAAATGTGAGCATCTGCGCATCAGTTTCCTGTCCTACCTTGGTCACATCCTCCCGAGGAGATTGCTCGTCTTTGCGAGCACTTCTGCACAATTCGCTGAACAGCACTTGTTGGTGGCAAATTTGCTCACCCGCTGTGCTATTTATACAATATTGAAACTATCATATTACAGTAAAATATCAAAGTAAATAAAGCATTCATCAGCTCAGGTCTCCGAGCATCAAAGAAACAGGATGTGGTTTCCAGTTTAGGGACACTATATGGTTTGTGGTTTTACAAAGTGAAGTAGTAGAAATGTAACACTTCCCGCAAAACTGTAGAAACAAAGATTCATTCTCACCTGATACAGGCTCGATCCATGTCACTGCATAGTGAAATAAATCTCCCTGGCACACCAGTGATTAATAGCAATTAGAAGTGCCCCTCTAATCATTCCGCATCCACAAACAGAAGTCTGTGGTGTTGCCATGTTCCCAAGAGAGGGTCCAAGGAGAGAGAGGTTGAGATATTGTAAAAACTATGAGCAGAATCTCCACAGTGTGCTCTGGTGTTTTTGGTCTGGGGGCCTTTGTTGCTCAGCCATCGCGAGGAGGTGCACATGAGCCATCGGAGACCAAGGAGGAGAACCAATTTATAAAAGAATTAACAGTACGCCCGAGAAAGGAAGCCTGGACTGAGATTTGCTAAACCCAGAGGCTGAAGGACAAGCCATCCTTTGTTGTGTATATTTTTGCATTGCACAAGTATCATTTGGCCAAACCTGTAACTGCCCCGAATACATTTCCAAAACCTAATGTCTCTGCGTTTGGCTCAAATTGAGTCTACCTGTCTTTATGACAGTGCATTGATCTTAAACTAGCCGCTAACCAAGAGGGATTGGTGCCACATTGCATTCCACTGACACACGCCCCTATTAGTGTTCTGTGCTACAGTAATTTCTGCACGATTTGCACATTTGCCATTTATTTGCAGTAAAAAAAAACCCAATCTGATTTAACTGAATTTTTAAGAGCCACCTGGAGGGCTTATGAAGTGACAACGAAATCAAATCATGGTAGGTTCTAGCACTTCCTCAATCTAGATGAACCCACGAATTAAGAGCGATAACAAAGTCTTATTCTGGTGTAATTGGTTCACTGCTGGCATTAGGAAAATTGGAGATTTATTTGAAGGGGTGAGATGGAAAACATTTAGAGAAATAAAAATTGAATACAACTTGACAAACTGTTCCTGTGGTGAATATAGGAGATTGAGAAGAGCTGTGAATTTGCCAACACTAGACAAATCAGATTTATTGAACACCATTAAGAAAATATGTAGCAACAATCATATGGCTTCCAAGATGTATAACCTATTCATTGGGTTCTCTACAGTGAATACGAATGTCTTAGCTGCCTGGTCAGCATGTCTGAAAGATGCAATGATGCAGGATAGATGGATAGATCTTTGTGGTAACATCAAAAGGATATCCTTGAACATAGGTGAGAGGACTCGTCAAGTAAAGATCCTCAACCAAGTGTTTTGGACGCCAGCTCAAATGTTCAAGCAAGGTCTAATTGGGTCGGACAGATGTTGGCAATGTGGCCACAGTTGTGGTATAATGGATCACATGACCTGGGAGTGCCATAAAATGAAAGCCTTCTGGAATGGTATTGATGAACAGAGTGTTAAAGGAAGACCTGGATTACGATTTTGAGACATTGATCTTTGGGGAAACCGACTTATTGAAGGATTTGAATCAACATCAAATAACCTGGGTTTTAAGAGAGGCCTCAGTGGCGAAACAACTGATTTTGCAAGACTGAAATGGAACAATTGGCTGGAAGAAATGTATATAACTTGCAATATTAAAGGGTGGTTTTCTCTATACAAAAGAAGAAGACTCTATTTAAAAAAATGTGGGGGGCATTCTTGAGCCTGAACCTGGCCTAACCATGGTTCCTTCGGAGAAGCTTGCTACTAAGATAAGTAACTCTTGCTTTTATTCCATACCTATATGATATAGTCATGCAAACTTCCATATTCAGTGTTTACTGTATTTTTTCGTATTTTGTAATTCTCAGCGATTTGAATCATTTTTTTTTCTTCATCTCAAATCGTTCTTCCTAGCTGAATATGTTCGTTACATTGTAGTTGCTTGTTTGTGGGGGGATTTTAATTTCAATGTTGTTTTAAGTCTGGGGGGCAGTTGGAATATTGTTGTATATTATTGATTATATGTGTTCTTGTTCATGCAAAATTATTGAATAAATTGGTTACAAAAAAATCCTCATTGGTGACTAGTTGTATTTGTGTTTTAACTGTAATAATCTATAGCTTGGCTGCTGCTCTACTGAAGTCAGAGGATTGATCTATCATTTGGCAAGGTGGTGGCTCCTTTCAATTGAGGTGAATGTAATTGTCTCCAATGCACAATTCTTTCTGGCAGCTAGTTTACTTCGGCAGGCATACTTGGGCGAGAACAAATGTGCTCTTCTGATTTTTCTGATGTTCTAAATTTTGTCTCAACATCTCTTTTTTAAATCTTATTTCAAAGCTGTGTTTTTGTTCTCACTTGTTGTTAAAAAGTGTCTCAATGTTTCAGAGGGATTGCGGGGTATCTCTCCTGTGCACCTTGACCCGGGTGTTGTATTAAGCAAGTTTGGGCATGCGTTTTTTAATTCAAGTTTAACCAGTGAGTGCTTGTTTGCCTGACTCCATTGTCCTGAAAGACAACTTCTATTTTATATTCTCTCCAACGTCAAAGATGGTTTCCAATCTGTCCGCACATGAAAGACCACTAAAATTGATGAGATTTTATACAACTTTATAATAATTGTATTTGGTCTCCTGCACATGCTCAGATTTTTGGTGTTGGAGACAGAGGGTTTTCTGCCATAGTGGAAGCCCATTAGTATGTGCAAACCCACAGCGCTGTGCTAAATCCCAGCCCCCAAAATGCATTATCAGGGGTTCAGCAGAGGCCCAGTTAAAAAAGGGCTAATAGTGCAGGGAGCTCCAAAAGGCAGCAGAAGGGGAAGTGGAGAGAAAGTTGAAAAGGGTGAGAGAAGTGTGAGGAACTTAAAGTTGTGAAAACTCTAGTAGTGAGTGCAGTCTGGAAGAGAAAGAGAAGCAACAGGCCATGTATGCAAGACCATGTTCTGTATCCAGAACCAAAAGCGACTCTACAAAGTCAAGCTACTGAAACACTGCAAGGCATGGGATTGAGAAAACACTGCTCAGCGGCAGTAGGAGAGTTAGCAAAGTGCAAACCCAGGACATCTAGTAACATCATATTGTACGTAAATGGTGTTTTATAAGAGATGTCAATCAGAACATGTAGATGAGTTAGTAATTTGTGTTATGTTACATTTGTTGTTATTGCAGTGGGGTACGACTCTAAGAAATAAAATGTGTGTTTCTTTGAGTATAAATAATTAGGAATGATTGTAGCCATGGTACATGAAAGAGAGAGAGAGCGAGAGAGAGAGAGAGAGAGAGAGAGAGAGAGAGAGAGAGAGAGAGGGCAAAACCGAAAGGCACCTAATGGCAAAGTTGGCAGAAATTCGGTCCATCTTTGGTGACTTGTTTCATTATATGAATGCAGCTAAATGCATCACTGCCTATTGCATACCTGTTGCCTTCTAGGTCACAAACACGCTGAGCTACATGGCTCATGTCTATGCCATTGGCTTCGTTCTTCCGCCATTTCTCTAGATCCGGGAAACAGCTGTTGTTAGGGAAAATTCTCCAGAATGGCTAAGTTCCCTTACCTACTGTGTCCCTCAGCAGCTTTGCTGGATTTCTAAGATTTATTTTTTTCACCTGGTAAGAGTGTGAGCCTTTTTTCCCACTTTTACATGTGTTTAGCTGTGTGTGTTTAACATTTTCTTGTGTTCATAGACTGTGGAGCCTCACCTACTCCATAGGCATCATCTTTTTACTGTGTGTTACACAGCACCTTCAGTGGAGTGACACAGGGTTGCCTTTTTGACTTCCCAACTCCGACTCCATTTTCTGGGACTGACTACTGTCTCCCAGAACATGTAAAGTTGCCATTGACTTTATTAGTCTCTTTTAAAACTCACAGACCCAGTACAAACTATCTTAAATAGAGTTCAGGATAGGGTTAATACTTATCCCTTTTTGTCTGTTTCTCTTGGAGCATTGTTTTGCTCCCTTTTCATTAAGACGTGGCTGGTGGCAGTGGTAACTACCCTATTTTTCCTACCGCAGTTATCTTAAATAGCCTTGGTATTGTTTTAGGCTATCTTGGTAGCCTCAAACATAAACCCACTAGACCATATACGTTTTCATACGGTTCTGGCTGGGTTTAGTCGCCATTTCTTTTTGTAAAAGTCTTTCTCGTGTTTTACTCTGCGTACCAAACCAGGCTTGGTTCCTTTGTTTGCCGTCCTTTTGCGAGCTTCTGCACAGAAGCCCTCCTTAGGTGCCTGTTTGTCTAGGGGGGGGCAGGAAGTGAGGGAGGGGTTTAGGACTCCCTGCACAAGGTCTCCTTGGAGACCCATGTCGCACTCTGATCTGATTTGCTGTGGTGAATGTCCCGGCGGCACAGCCACCCTGCTGTGTGATTGACAGCCAGGCTGTGTGAATAGGGGAAAACTGCATAAAAAGCAAGTCTCTGGGGCTGAAAAGGCAGAGTCGCCACTGGAATGAGAGAACCAAAGAGAAGCTGAAAGAAGAGGACCCCTACCATGACTGAACCTCCTGGTGAAGCCCTGCTGCAGGTCTGCATCTTCATACTCCAACGACAGGGAAGATCTGCAAGGAATCTTCTCCCCTTGAGCTGGTGGGAACAACCAGTGCACCAAACTGCTCGCCAGGCCTCCCTTCTCTGGTCGAATTGGCTGTACAGAGCTACAGTTAACCGGCTAGCCAGGAGGAACGGACCCTGCTTGCGTTTTAAGGAACACACCTTTTATTTGTTGCTTTGCTCTGCTGCTGGTTTCTTCCCTGGGCAGTGCAGGACCCTCCAGTCTTCCTACTTCGTGTCAGTCCGACAGTCGCTTCAGGAACCGTAAGCCTGCAGTACTTGCCAGGAACGTCTGCCTCAGCTACAGCCTTCTTCTCCATTTAAGGTACTGTTCAAATCCGGTTGTTTTTTTTCATCCAGCCGCGGTGAAGGTGTGTGAAACCTTTCCCCAATCTGAGGGCTTGTCCTTCTCCATTCTTTAAACTAACTTTTCTACCGACCAACTTCATCCTGAACTCTTGGCAAAGACTTAATCTCAAACTATCCTGAACTGTGTGATCTTGACCAAATTCTTTGGTCCATTGACTTTGGGCCAGGCCCCTTTAATTTGATTTCCTCACTGTAGTTCCTTTTTCTAGATTGCCCTGCTTACTTACTTGTTGGTGCTGCTCAATTCTTGTCTAACTTTGTCTTTACTACCCTTTTAAATCGCTTGAGTGCCATTTTGCTCACACTTCATTTTGAGCCTAATTTGTCCAGAATCTATTGGGTGTGGTATAGTGTATTATGAGTGTGATTTTTCAACTGCCTTACTTTAGTGAAATCTTTAACAACTGATGTGTAAATAAATCTACATTATTTTACTCAGAAACCTTGAGTCAGTGTTTGTTTGAATCAAAGTAATTGCTGGCCTTTGTGTAACTATTGATACTGCTCACTTTACTCTTGAGATAAGTCTGGCTGCTCAGCCATCGCTACTACTTTACTGTGTAGTAGAAGCTTGTACCAAAGGTGAATTTGTACTGTCACTTGTAGTCCTAATTGTGTATGGTGTTCCCAAAGGGTACTGCATATAATTCTGCCCAACTGCTGTCAGTCCCGGTTCCAACAATGATTTCTGTGAAATATTCACAGGCTGGAAAGTTGTAATGGATGTAGGTGCTCAAAGACATTTGAATCATGGTCTTTCCTTTCACGTGACCTGATAAGAAAAAGAAGAACTCAGATGGGAATATGTTAAAAGCCTAAAGTATGAAGCAGAATTTTGTATTGAGAGAAACATGACCATAAGAACATGTCCAGTCCTCTCATATTCAATTTTACTTCCTGTATCCACCAACAAATCGCACATCGCTTCATATCATGAAAGTGGACTATTATGCATTGCAATACAACTTTAAAGGGGCATATTTCACATGTAGAAAAACAACACAATATAATATAATATAATATAAATACATTTGAATACAAATTCTAAAAGTCCCTTTTCACAGCGTATCTTTTTTTATTACATATGAAATAAATATAAAAATTGGGATTCATTAAATGCCAAACAGATTTTGATAAATAATTGATTATATTGAAAATGTGCTCAAGTGTGTTACCATTACATTGTAAAGAATAAGACGTTTGCCTATAATTAGTCTACTTGTATATCCAAAATGTAAACTAAAAAATAAAACGTTTGTTACATACAGTATATCACAACACTCAATCCAATCTTAAGATATATTTTGGAGAGTTGTTAATGCCCTGGGAGCTGCACCTTTTAAGGTCTAATACTTCCCCTGTTGGACGCAAGACCCTCAGTTGCTCCCTCATCTCCACAATCCTGAGCATCTTAAAGGGGCGTCTCCCTCATAAACACATTCCTTGGCGTCAGCTTCCTTTGACCCCAACGGGCATCCTTACCCCCTTCTCATAGAACAGCTAGAGAAGGCCTTCAGGAGAAAGCTTAGCAGCAACAGAGGATCTTTCATATACAGTAGAAACATCCCTCAAGCAATACCAGTGTATACAGTGCATTTTAAGCACTATAGGGGCCTGAGGAAGGGGCACCTTTGGGCCCCCCTTCACTGAAGCAAAGACAATATGGGATTCAAATATGTGCTTGTATCACCCCCCACCCCCCAACACGATCACCGCCCTTAGCTTGATATGCAGCCTTGCGGGTCAAAATAAGCATTGGTACTCCCTTTCAGTCCCATTACCCTCTTCATTCTTGCTGTAACCAGAATTATAAACAAGCAGAATTTCGAGGCCAACATTAGCAGTCAACGTATTATCAATAGCAGCCATGATGATGGTATACCAGCCATAGCATGAAAGAGGTGCACCTAATGCAGAATAGACAGATGACTCAGATTAGGTGCCCCACAGGATGTAAAAGTGCTCAAGCATGGATACAGGTGACCAATTGGGAACAAGGAGAAAGCTACACATGTCCTGGCATAGATAGTGGATGAAGATTAGAAACTACCAGGCAATTGTCCATTTTCAGACGGACTGAGATTAGAAGAGGTTTCAAGTAGTGTTGCCATTAGAGAGCAAAGACAAGTGGCTATGGTGACATATAGCAATGTTCACTATTATTAAAGAAGAAGTAACTCTATAGCCAGTGACACCACGAGTGGGGCTTTTCCTACCATCACATCCTAAGAACAAAATCACTCTGAAAGATGACAATTTTGAAACTTTTAGAGAATGTTCATTTTGGCAGGCTAGGCAGTACAAGGTTAAATGAGATGAGGATCACATATTGGTTAAGAGGTCACGCTGGGCTTTGTGCCTGCTCTGAAATGTGTACACTGTACCACTTTATTTTCCAGTTTTTACCATGGACTAAATAAGACAAAGAGCCTCATTACGAGGTCAGCGGTAACCCGCCAGTGCGGCTGGCGTGTTGCCGCTCACTTCATAACACCATTTCCGGCACCTAGCTTCCCAGTGCCACTGGGACATTAAATGTCCCGCGGGCCAGGGAGCTAGTTGCCAGAACATTTTAGTCCCTATCCCCATGGAGTCCAAGGGGACCCCAAGGGAATGGGTTCACGGAAGCACTGGCGCCATCACCAACAGTGGCGGTGCTTCCGTGATAAGTCTGCCTACCAGGGCCGCTGTGCCCACCATGGTCAGACCTGTCAGGCGCAGCAGCCTCAGCAGGCAATCCCGGAGTGTGGCGCTACGGAATCGTAAGCTTACCGTCACCCTTGCTTCCGGACCACCACGCTCATAATGAGGCCCAATGTTACACAACTGACTTGGAAAGCACACAAATCACATTACCCAAATGACCATTTTTAAAAGCAAAATGTTACAGAAAAATGTTATGCAAAATGGGAACGATTCTAGCTTCATTGTCTCCATCATCAAGGGAAGTATACATGTACACGCATTCTAATTGATGTGATCTGAAGCGATTGTATCAGCGTTTGAGAAGGCAAATCTTTTCACAGAAGACAGCACAGTACTGTCAGGGATGAGATGATTTGTCCAGGATCACTGTGTCGTCTGTTAGCAAAGCCAGGACACGTGAATTAATGCTTTGGTCCCACAGTCTTGAATTTGGTTACCCAATCACCTCTTCAGATGAACACTTTATTCTCATTATTAGGGGTAGCTTCCTAGGTTTTACAACCACCATGCTGAAGAACACAGAAAGCATTACAGGATAAATTAATCAGGGCCGAATGTGCAGAACAACATACAGGAAATACGTTTTGCCTCAGCAGCATGCCATAAAATATCCTGACGTGTGTGGTTTATGTTTGGTGAACAATGGAAAATGATTTCTTTAGATCAGGCAGCTTTGTGGAGGCCCAATCCAAAGTGGGGGCCCGGGGCAATTGCCCCCTTTGCACTTTCATGAAGATGTCTCTGTTGTGCTTGCTGGGGTGAGGGAGTTATAACATGTAGCAGCCACATTTGACAAGGTTATTTTCAGCAGCGTTAGAGGCCCTCTGCATGACAAGAGGGCTATGCTGGTTCTCGGGTGACCAACACGCATCTCTTAGGGCCTCATTGTGAGGAGGACGGTAAGGGGTTAACGGCACCGGTAAAGGTGCCGGAGCCGTTAACCCCATACCGCCCTATTACAAGGTCCCCTAGCGGGACCCGCTCTGGACATCTGGTTTTATCAGACGTCCTTTGCAGGTCCCGCGAGGGGACAAGCGCGCTAACAATGGGCCCGTCATTAACAGGCTCGTTGTTAGCATGCTCCCCATTCCCATTGAGCCCTGTGGGGCTCAAATGGGAATGGGGATTAATTTCTACCGGGTCCAAGAAAAGGGCAATTACAGGGTCCGCCTAGGTCGCCATGACCCGGTAATTGCCCATTTCACGGACCCGGACAAAATTATTTTTAATTATTAATAAGGGCACGGCTACTGCCAGGGTCCTAATGAGGCCCCTAGTCTCTAACAAATTTTATTCTGTAAATGTATGGTGCCAATTGCAGGCATTGAGTTTAGGTCGATAGATTCACTTAGAGCTCATTATATAAAGAGTCCTAAAAAGCCAGTGTAAATCAAAAAAGCATGAGCAGTATGCCTTTAAAAAAACTCATCTCACTCTATCAGCAGCAGGACCCCCTTCTGTACCACGGAAAGATGTTCTCCCCCATTGCAATGGCAGATCAATATCATGCATGTTCTGTAAAGTCACGTCACATTGATATAAACATGTGGACCAATGGTCTGTGATTTAGGATAGATAATATTGTTACGTGTGTCTTTTAATCAAGATCATATGAGCAGAGGAAGCTGCATTCCCTGTTCTCTGGACTCGACGCCTTGCCTACTGTCCTCACTTCTCAGAGCAGATTGACCAATTTTTTACTAGTTTGGTTTACAGGTGGTCAATTCTCTATAATTGAGTATGTTCCCTGTATGCAGTATTTGGAAAAGTTCACCTTTACTGACTTTGCAAATATTCCCACAAACTGAATTTGTGCCAGAATCCCATTTGTCAAAGTTCAAAGCCCTGAGTTGTTCAATGCCAGCAACACTGCTCGACAGTGCAGAGGGTCACTGTAGATGAGTGTCTGTGAAGGCGTTCTTAAGCTTTATGAGTCCAACTGGTGGTGTTCCTATCCTATAAGGTCACTGCCCCTGGAGGTGTTCCTATGCTCAGAGTCATTGCCCATGAGTGCACCTGCAGCCGATCCTGTCTTCTAGGGTCACTGCCCTTGATTGTCCCTGGAGGCGTACCATTGATTTAGGGTCAGAGCATATGAGTGCCCCCTGAGACATTCCTATGCTTGGAGTCACTCCCCATGAGTACCCCTGGAAGTGTTCCTATTCTCAGGGTCGCTGCCTATGAGTGTCTCTGGGGGTGTTCCTATGCTCTCGTTATTTCATTGGTCCACATTATTTGGAAGTCTTCTCAGCTGCAGGTCTCCTACAGTGATACCTATAGTAGAATTTGAATCTGGATTTCTTCTCCATTCATAGAGCAGGTGCTTGCCTCTGCTTCAGTCACTGACATGGGCTCATATTCGTTAATCGTGCTCTGAACCTTTGTGTGTCTTTACACTCCATTGCATTTGAGTACATCAAGTCTATACAACCCCAAACCAAGTAACAATTGACCCTTGAAGTAAACAACCTGTTTTGTTTGAAATCAGTTGGTTGTACTTTATCAAGAGCCCCTGTAACTGAGCCAAAATACTTCAATAAAAATGCTGATGCTGTTAAAGCCCAAATCACCAATGAGGTATCACATCAAAATGAGCTTCTGGACTACACTGATAAACCTGAGACATTCTCTACCCCAGAGAAAACATAATGGAGAAGGCCTCTCATAAACCAACACAAAGTATGAAGTACACAAAATAATTCTGAAGCTTTAGGGTGTTTGACAAAGTCTACTGCCTGGCTTTGCATAGAGATGGTATCGGAGGGAGGGTACCTACTAAAGCCAGTTAATTTTGGGCCTGGTGACAGAATGGAGAGGATCTGTGAGCCAATCCCCCATAATCTGAGCAGATTGGCAGGAAACAGTTACACTCTGATCACTAAAACATCTCCACTCAGTGTGGCGGATGTTAGGGAACCCTTTCCACACCTCAGCTTTACATAGTCCCATCTCCATCCACCTAAACATTACCCATCTAACCACAAGTGTCTTTGATGCTTGCGGCACCCGTAAGGATGTGTGTCCAGCTGGAGCACTCGGGAACCACGTACACTTACCAACAAGCGCTGTGTCCCCAATCTCCACAGGTGTGAGAAAATACCTGTGAGACCCACAGGTCCACCCACACAGCCTTGAGACATGTGAATGCAGGAGGGAGACATGGAAATTCCTGAAGAATATACTGATGGGCAAATCAGACTCACGAGAATGCAGCAATTTACAAATGGTGCTCAAACGGTCATCTTACATATTGTACTCGCACAGCCAGATGACCGGAGAGGACCTAGAATGTAGATATAGCTATGGTGGAAACTGTGAGCCCCAAGTGACCTATATCAATATATATAAAACACAGTTGTGTGTATTTTTGGGTTTGTATGTGGCATTGATCTTGGGGACGTTCAGCGCCTCGATGCCCCTGGGCTGTTTGCATGCTATATAGATATAAATAATTAAATATGTAACTCCTCATGAATGGTGAGGTCTGGTGTCATGAATTTTGCATGAAATATTCTTCTTTTCATTGCAGAACGAATGCAACTATTTCTAGCTCGATCGGCCATCTCATTCCAGAGATAATTAATTTCTTTGTTTTTCAGCTTTGCATTTTGTGGTGTTCCGCGCCATCCATAGGTCATTTTTAGAACGTGCTCATCATTGTGTTGTGTGTGCTGAACTGGTCTTGCATTTTTTTTTGTTTTCTTATTCTTTTAGAAGCGAGTGAGTGTGTCTTTCTTTTCATTGATTTGTTTTGCAATAAACTCGATACATGTTAATTTCACTAATTAATTGAACACGAGATACTAATCATCTGTATTGCGGCTGCGCAGAACACAATATAGACCATGATGGTAACCCCCAGTACTGCGGCTGCGTATGATGCGAGATACTAATCATCGGTATTGCGGCTGTGCAGAACGCAAACTGGGACCATGATAGGAATGGCCAGGACTGCCGCTCCGCTGAACATCAGCGTTCACAGAATTGCGTCTGTGCAGAACACCAGGGGCCAGATTACAGACACTTTGCGCCAAGGCAAGGGCAAAGTTGCATGGTATTAGCACTAGGGCAAAGTTTGCCCTATTTTTAAAAACAGTGGCACACACTAGGAGGTCGATTCATGGAGCAAACGTGTGCCGAAAATCCCAGCGCGTGCGATTCAAGGAAGACGCTGCGCGTGTTTCCCGTTGTCCGTGCGCCAAATCCTTGCATGGCGCACGCGGGCACACACTCCACCAAACCGCGTGCGCTACACGCACAGCAAAAGCGCAAATAGCGCGGCGCACACAACCAAAGTGGGCGGAACAGTGGGCGTAACACGCGGAATGGGGAATAACGCATGAAAAAAAAGGCGTAACTGGGGAAGTACTGCAGGGAACTACACGGAAAGCCCACACGCACGCGAACAACCCGTATTCATGTTTTCGAATACAGGAAACCCGCGCCCGGCAAAAGACGCACACAGGCGTCAACGCGTCCGCCACACAAAGGCAGGCGGAAGCGTCCCTGCGCACAGTATAAAAGTGCGTGCAAACAACAAACACGTATATACAGCTATGATGAATGCCCCATTTGTTGCAGCACTGATCGTGGGACACCGCAGGAGGAGGAGAATAGCCAGGGCACGCATTTTCGCACCACGGACAAGCCTTTTTGGGTTGCCTGACGACCAGGTCTACGGCAGGTATAAGTTTCCACCCCATATCATCCTAGACCTGGTCAGGGAGTGGGAAGATGACCTTACATCCCCCACCCTTTACTCCCAAGCATTGAGCCCCTTGGAGAAGGGGCTCAATGTCCTGCATTTCTTGGCCACTGGGTCATTTCAGCGGACTACTGCCATAGTGGGGGGGGTCTCACAGGCCACGCAGTCACACTGCCTACACCAGGTACTGGCAATCATGACAGCGCGCCCCTCAGTCCGCAGGCACATATACATGCCCAGAACACCCACAGAAAGGCAGGCCGTTGTCTTGTATTTTTACAGGGTGGCACACTTCCCCAAAGTGCTCGGTGCCATAGATTGCACCCATGTGGCCCTACGTCCACCTAGGGCCACTGAGCACATCTACTGAAACCGCAAGCACTGGCATTCCATCAATGTACAGGTGGTATGCGATGCAAAGGGAATCATCACCTCTGTCTATGCTAACTACCCTGGCTCCATCCATGACAGTTTCATATACAGAATGTCCTCCCTGAGCCGGGCCCTGGAAGCTGGGCAGCATGGCGACACATGGCTCCTAGGTGAGTACAAATGCCCTTGCACATGCATGCATGTCACACACACACACACAAATACACAAACCCCAATAATCACAACCATTTACACCTCCCCAGGGGACAGTGCCTACCCTCTGAGCAACCACATGATGACGCCAATCCGGAACCCCACCACACCACCCCAGGTAAGATACAACGCCGCCCATATTGCAACCAGGGCCATAGTGGAGTGCACATTCGGAGTGCTCAAGTCACGTTTCCGCTCCCTTGACCGCTCTGGCGGGCAGCTACTCTATGCACCCCCAGTAGTGTGCAGGATCATTGTGGCAGCATGTGTCCTGCACAATGTTGCAACACGGCAGGGCGTACCGGTGGACATGGTGGTGCCCCCACATCCCCAACCACAGGCACAGGCGCTGCCCATGGGAGGGGACAGGGCACGTGGTGAGGAAGCCCGGACCCAGCTTGTGGCGACATTTTTCACCTAAACTCCCACCCCTGCGGAGTGCACACAGGCCTGGCACATACCAGGTGACAATCGATGATGACAAAGAGACAGTCAACTGTCACAACCTTACGACCTTGAGATTGTTGCCATGGAAGTGCCACATTGTCTGCATCCCTAGCTACTTAAACACAAGCTATCCTGTGTGACCAAAAGGCACACATATGACATATGACATGACATGATATGGCATTTGTAACGTGCCTATACACAAGTGTTTCAAGGTGCAACGAGGCAGGGAGGGGGGAACATGGGAAGACAGACAACGATACTATTAGACCAGGTGTCATTTAGATTGTGCAAGTGCAGGGGTAGGGGGAAGGGAAAAGTGCAAGGGGAAGGGGAGAGGAGGAGTGCAGTACAGGGTAAGTAGAATAAAAAACAAATAAATAGGCCAGCTAGTGGCAAGTGCAAAGGTAAGTGCAGACAAGTGCTGGGAAGGGGGGCTGTAGGGATAGAGAAACAGTCCCGCAGTGCAGGGGTTGCCAGGGAGGCAGTGCAAGTGGAGAGTGGCTGGGCCAGGGACCGAGGTCGTGAGAGTGGCCCAGTTGCTGAATCAGTGCAGTTTCAGTGAGGAATTTAGTAGGGGAGAGTGAGGGAGAAAGCAGAAGCAAAGAGGAAGGTTTTAAGGTGCTTCCGGAACTGGAGATGTTCTGCTCAAGTTCCAGGGAGGCAGGAAGGCTGTTCCAGAGGGAGTCCCCTGCCGCGGAGAGAGATCTACCCCCAGCTCGTTGCTTCGAGAAGCGGCTGACCCTGACATGCAAGGTGTGAATCACACACACCTGCAAAACAGGCCATGACCATCACTGTTATGTCACTCAAACCCTCCCAAACCACAACATGACATGGCAAGCAATAGCCATACACCAACACAGTACCAATAAGGTACACATTGCCATGTTAAAAATGTACATTGGCATCAGACAATGATGCCTGACATGGAATCAGATGGAATGACTGACCAACAACCTCCCACCCAAAATAAGTCATTCCCAAATGCATTACAAAAGTTGTAGCGTAACATAACAATGAATGCCGGTCTACATGCACATTGTGCATTGCAAAATCAACACTGCAGCTTCTGTGTGCTGTGTCCAACTCCTGCAACACACTGCTCAGCGCACAGCACAGTGAACAGCTATTGTGTGTGATGCACACCCTGAGCATCACATCTAAGCGACAAACCACATCAAAAAGCAAATTAGGCATGTACAGGATCCATAATTGGTCACAGAACATGTGCTGCAGGGACACAGTGGGCACCAGAAGGCAAAAAGAGTGTACACGTGGATATACAAGGGTGGTTGTACATGTAGTGCATCATAGTGCGAGTGTGTGGGTCAGTAAGGACATGCACTCAACATATGCATGTGCAATCAAGTAACCATCAGTGTCCTCTACACATCACATGTGAACATTCACCATGTGTACACCCCAGCATGTCAAACCACAACTATCCCCTCACACCTGAAAGGTAAACACAACACATGAACAGGCATTGATCAGCAGAACACAACATGTACATAGGATACCACAATTACAATGTCAGTGTTCCCATCACACTGAAGGGCAAGGCAACTATCAACAACAAAACACCCCCCCTCCCTCACAAATCACCATGACCCACTGAACAACTGCACCTGGGTCATGGAGCCTTCAACCCTCAATTTCACCTGGCCACAGGATCACCCTTCCCCTTCGTCACCATCTCCCACCTTGTGTGTAAAAAGGTGCCTGCACTCTCAGAGTCCACCTTCATTTGCAAAAACACAAAATCCAAGGCAGAAAAACAAAGCAGAACAGCCTCCAGTAGATGACTTGAAGTAGCAGTAACCTCACAAAGGCCAAGTACTTCCACAATGATGTAACAACCAAGGTAGCACAGTAAAACAATGTCACAACAGGATGTGAACCATGTGTGGTACATAACATACAATGACGCACCATGAACGGATGTGTACTGTCACAGCTCCCGTGTACAGGCGCAGGAGTGGTACGAACCAACCACCCCCACCGTGGCCCGGGTGCCTGCAAGGTCAAACTCACACAGGCCTCTGAGACCCTGGTGGGGAAGGTGGGTCAGGGATATGCAGTCGGGACAGGCGTTGGCACACTGGATAACTGGAATGAGTGGCAGGAGAGGGGAGGAGGAATGACATGTGAAAGTAGGGAATGCACGAAAATGTACTACCTGCATGAACACATTCACAATCCGAACAAACTTGTACATCATTGTCAGGGCCTGTCGGAGTCCAGGCTTAGGAGTGGCACGAACCAACCACCCCCTCTAGGGTTTCGGCACCTGCAAGCTTGGGGCTTACACATGCATCCGCAACCCCAGTGGGGAAAGAGGGTTAGGGAACGTTGGTTGGATAGGTACGGGAAGCAGGAACACCGGGTAGAGGGTACAGGGTTTAGAATTGGATAGGACTCCGGGTGATTAGGGGAAAAAAAACATACCAAATTGAATTACACATTCATCCATGCATTAGTGCAACCCGCAGCAAGCCTATGCAGAGTAGTTTGAAAGAAAAACAACAAGACACTTAATTCTGGTTTTGAGTGCTGGCCTCCTGCCTGCGCACTCTCAGGTCCGGTTACAGGAGCACTTCAATGCTGCAAAGAGAGCCACAGTTAATAATCTGTGCGTGCCCATAACACAAAAACACACCACCAAATATGCCCCATAGCAACAAAGTACTCTACAAACAGACAATCTCGTGTGGATGCTTCGTACCCATATGTAACATTGCCCCTGTGATGGGTCACACACAGTCAATGCAGTAAGTCAGCCACCGGTGGGTGCGTGGCAAATGGAACATCAATGTGTTACAATTCACACAACATGCAATGTTTCCTGGGTAAGCAGACAGACCCATATAGCAAGGCATGACTTCAGAACAAGTCGTGTTCCACCATGACCGAAACAAAGTAGGCAGTGCATGTTTCAAAATGTACATGGAAATGTCTTGGAAGGCTACTTGGCTGATACAAGTGCCTCAATGGACCTTGGTGTACCAGAGCGTATGTGCCATGGCCCCTGCAGGTGCCCCAGACAACCTTACAATCAACAGCCATCAGACCACCAACACATCTGAGCTGTATTGTGTGCTTCAACACCAATATTCGTCCAAGCTCACCCTCAGTGCTGCTACTAAGCTTGCATGTGCAACTGGCCTGGTGGAAGCTTTGCTGTGTTGTGCCCCCCTGTGCTGTTCACCTTGCCTGGAGTTCCTTGGAACACGTCAGCAGTTCTAGGATGTATGTCTGCAATCCCTGTGCCTCTGCTTGCGCCTCTGCTTGCATGTGCATGTGGGCACCAACAAACGTGTCCAGAATCCAGACGTCCAATGGGCCATGTCTGCTGGCAAAGGTGGTCTGGAGGCTCATCCCCCTGCAGAAAGGGCATGAAACACATGATTAATGCTTTAAAGTCATCTGTGTGTGTCTCTTCAGGGATCTCATTACTGGACCATGTCAGAGACGTACATCAGAAATCACACCATCAGTCCGTCTTTCACATCCAAAGTGTGGAACACACTATCTACGGCATGAATTGCAACAAGCACGTGTACAGTAAAGATAAGAAACATACCAAAGTGTGGAACACACTATCTACGGCATGAATTGCAACAAGCACGTGTACAGTAAAGATAAGAAACATACTACACAATGCATAGCAATGAATGTACACATTAATCATGAAACACCCCATCTAGCAAAAGCCGAACAGTGGTCAATAACACCGCAATCATCCCCACTAGGGGTGTTAACACAAGTTACACAGCACCATACATGCCACAGATATGACAGTCCAAAGCCCTTGTGTAATAGGCTGTCATACCGAATCATCCTTACGAGCCCATGGATAAGGGAGGCAGGAGTGGCATATGTGAGTCAAGGACCCCAAGCAGCAAACACATACACAAGACAAGCCTGAAGGGCCCAGCTGGAACAGACAGTGGATGCTTTCAAAAGCCACAAAGCACCGCACCGTCACATGAAAGCACAATAGACAAGCAATTTTAAACTATATTAACTGATTACACTAACTATGAAAAACCTACATTACCTAATTAAACTAACTATCAAACAGAAACTTAACTAACTAAACTAAAAGAAAAATCAAAAATGGCCACATACGACCTGGGGGGGAGGGGAGGCACCCAGGAGGTTGGAGGTACAAGGTTCTGCTCAACACCCACATGCGATGATTCTGAGCCAAAAAAAAAACCTCCATGGGCTCAACGCCTGCACAGCCCGACCTATGTGGGAGATAGATGGTCGTCCGAGTCTGGCTCATCCTGGAAAGGAGGACGTGGCATAGTAGCCTGGCCACCCCTAGCCGCAGCTTGCCCCTCGATGGCAGCAAGTCTGCCGGATGGGTGAGCCTGGTTCTGTGTGGCGATGTGACATAGGTCTGCATGCAGAACCTCACGTGATACACGTGCCTCCTCTTGCAAGGTAGCACGTGTAACACAGAGTTCCTCCTGCAAGGCCTGGCTGGACAACCGCTGCACCTCCTGGCAAGCCTGTAGCTCAGCTGAGATGGTACGCTCAAGATGTGCAAACCTCTCCTCTGCCCGCTGCCTCTGGGACATCATAAGGACACCCAGAGTGGATTTGAGGGAAGCATACTCCTCCCTCAGGGCATCCATGTGCGCCTCTGCGTGAGCAGCAATTGCTTTACGTAGAGACGACATTTCAGCCTGGCGTGCCCTGTCTGAGGTCGCCATGCCCAGCCTAAGCGAGCGGGCCGTGGACCGTGCCGCCTGCTGCTGGAGAAGCACCTGCCTACCAGGGGGGAGCACAGATCGGGCCACCCGCTCCATGCTCTCAGCGATGTTCTTCATTGCTGCCCCCTGCCGTTCTGAATTGGCAGTCATGTCTTGCTCCCACTCAGTATACTGCGGTTGCGCGCGGCGACCGCGTTGCTGGACTTGACCCCTGCGGGACCCAAGGACTGGTGTCCTCACTGTGTTGGCACCGCCCGCGGCTGCACGACTACATGCCCCCGTCGACGTGATGTCCCAGGCACATCAGTGACTGGTGTGGAGGGTGACTCTGCGTCCCGATCCACCATGGGCGGAGGAACCAAGACTGTCTGATCCCTCAGTGCAGGTGTCGCGGACAGAGGAGTGTCCACATCAGAATCACTCACCCCTGACACATGAACTTGATGCTCATCCAACTCGACATGGACGTCAGAGTCGTCATCGGGGCTGGACTCATAGGCAGCCAGAGACAAAATGGACTGTAGCACTTGGGGGTTTTCGTGGCCTACCTCCCCACGACCCCCATTTGTGCCGGGTTGATGTAATGGTAACAACCCTGTGTTTGGCATGACAACACCATCCTCCTCCTCCATTGCGTCACCACCTGAAAAATAGAGAGAAAAAAGGTCACTACACATGTCAGAAGCACACAACACACACACACCGACAACAAACACATCAGGCAGACATGTGACACACAACATAGAACCTGGCAAGCATGCTGGGTCAACTTTGAATTGCTTCTGTGATCAGACCTGTTGAAAGGTGGCAGTTTGCATGGAAGTGGGTCTATGCAGTGCAGAAAATGTGTATGTCACTCACTACCTACATGTACAAGGACTCCATGGTGTGTGTCAGGAAATGTGAAGGCAGTGCAAGGTCAAATTCAAGCATCACGTGCACTGTGCATTCAATGGGTAGCATATCTACAAGCAAAGCACCCCTCCACCCAAGTACAAAAGCAGGGATGCCTAGCATGGTATCAAAAGGCTGACCATAGACCTGTGTATTGACAGGCAGTGTTGAATGGCATCAACAGCTTAATGTGATTCAAGTGACAACACTGCAAATGATGATGGGACAGTTAGCAGGACACATGATGAAAACTCTGTATGCCACCCACGTGTGAAGAAGACACTACAACAGTCGGACAGAGTCATTGGCCATTAAACAGGCTGAGGCCTGTGACCCACACAGATTGTCAGACCCTAAACATGTGTGCAACGTAGTACTGAGCCACAGTTGACATGGGAAGGCTGATGAGATGCCATGCAATGTATGTCACCCAGGACTTGTATTACAGTGATCATCCAGTCAAGGACACATAGGGGCATGCGTGCAATGCACATGGAGCATGAATGGGCACTCATGTCCCTGCGGGACATCTGACCTATGCATAGTACAAGTGAGATACCCTGCATCAAGTACTAAGGATGTACCACACAGCATATGTCTGGCAGATTGCACGCTGGAAGTTAGCATGTACACAGGACGCATGAACAGGAAAGTACACAATGGCAAGATTGAAGCAGACCAGTGCAAAGGTGGAATTGGGGTGCAGAGTGGCGGAGGAGGGGCAAGGGAGCATGCCTACATGGAGTACCCGCATGCAGGCAGAGGACACATGAACGTCAGTCATGCAATGACATTGTGCCTGGGCTGAGAGGAAGGTCACCCCACGCCACATGCAGAAGGGTCAGTGAGCTGGAACATGGACCGGAGGGGCATACTTCTAACCAGCATGTGAGTAGGGTGCAATAGTGGTGATGCGGACAGTCCACGTCTGCTCCACATGTCCAGCATCCAGCAGAGCAGACATGCATCATGGAAGCATTGCATTACTTACACATCAGAACCATGTACACGTCACATGTAGTGGCAATCATGCACAACACATCCCACAAGTAAAACGCACACGTCCTCAACAAACACGCATCAACACTCACTGGACTGGGCATCAAAGTCCAGCATCTCTCCCACTCCTTCGACCAATTCAGGTGGTATGATCTCCGCAACGAGTGACTCATGCGGAGTGAGCTCTTCCTCCTCTGGTGCAGGCCCACCGCCAGTCACCAGAGTCAAGTTGTAATTTGAGGCACGCTTAGCCTTAGCGCTGCGTTTGAGGTCATTCCAACGCTTTTTGCACTCTTGCGCCGTGCGCACCTCATGGCCGAATGAACTGACATGTTCCGCAACATGCTTCCAATGGGTGTCCATAGTCTGACTATTGGCACCCACTACCATGTCACGGCTGTGGCCCCGCACGTAGTCCACGAGGAAGTCCAGTTCCTGCTTGCAGAAAGGCTTCTTCCTCGACGTGCAGGAGGTCATGGCTGTGTGTGGGGTCCCAGTTTGTGCTGCAGGTGCAACCTTCCTCCTGTTGGACTGTGGCGCAGAACCTGGCTGGATAATGCTGCCCTGACCAGTATGGCCAGTGGGTTCGGTGGATTGAGCCAAGGGAGTGGCAGGTGGAGGGACGACCAAAGGCCTGACTTGTGTCAGTGGCATCTGGGTGCCCTCTAATGGACCCTGCGCAGCAACATCCGCTGTGGCAGGGTCATTGACCGCAATGGTCCTGGTTGGCAGACTCACAACCGGGGTGTTGTTGGGTGCATCTGACCCTGCAATTGCCAACACCCGGCTGTTCGGGGCAGCAGATGACATAACTGCCCCAGGGACACGTGTCTTGGTCAGAGCAGCCCTGCGTGCCCCTATGGTTTCCCTCCTGGGCTGTTGGAAATCTACCAAGGGCTCCTCAAGTGCCAACGCAGCCTGCGCTGGCAGACCCTGAGCCTGGGTGGCGGTGTCCACAGCTGCACCTGCAGCTACCACTACCCTTGGGCCCGTGGCATTCGATGGCAGGACTGCCGAGTCACACGGGCGCCAGTGCCAGATGCAGAAGCTGCATCCCCCGGAACCACAGGGGGTGGTGGCATGACTGCACCAACACATGGCACAACATTGTGCTCAAGAGGCGCACCCCTGCCTCTTCCCCCTCTGTGGCCGCCCTGGACACCCTGGAGTCCCCCTACTCCCTGGTCACCACAGCCACGTCCCCGACCATGCCCGCAATGAGGAGTACGCCCAGCTGAGGCGCCCCTCACCTTTGGTGTCCTCCCAACCATGGCACAGATGTAGTAGTGCCGGCACAGATGGAGTAGTGCCAATGGGAGGTGTACACCACAATTGACCTGGGCAATTGGGGTGAAGGGGGTGGGAAGCAAGATGTTAACAGCCCCCATGCACCTGCAAGGCTGTATGTGACCCTGGTGATGTAGTGACGGGTCACGCAATGCTCAGGCACCCCAAAACTGCAGTAAAACCATGCACGCAACCCTGCAGCCTACGTGTATGGAATCAACCTCCCGCAGTATGCGGTGGCACCCAGTAACACGAATAACGCGTACGCGTGGGACACGCAGGCTACTATGACCTCGAAAATGGGTGTGATACACAGGGGCACCCACAGTGGGAAAAATAGCGTGTGCGACTCACCGTCTGACTAGCGCAATGCAGAAAAACACGCGTAGCCAATCCCCCCACCAAAAGAAGAGATACGTCCTTGATAACTGTGAAGTTATGATGGCGCGCGAAACAACAGGAAGCAGCAACACACGTCGGTGTCCACAAAAGGCACGTACAGCGAACTGCTGCCCCTGCTCACCTTTAACCCGTGCTGAGGGAAACACCCACGCGCGTCGCGTCACTTACACGCATGGGCCCTTTCCTCGGATTACATGCATTCCCACGCGGATGTGCACTTTTTCACGCCCGCTGAAACGCCCGTGCACGCCCGCGCACGTCACGTCACAGAGGCGCTTACGCTTGAAGGGCCTTCGGTCCAATGAAATCGCGTATGCGTGCAGACGCGCTTATGCGCTAAGGGCCTTTCCTCGAATTACACGCTGATGTGCAATTATTTCACGTGCCAAATCACTCCGTATCAAGATGGCCACGTGAAAACACATGTAAGACCACGCTCCTGCCGAAAAGGCCGAATCACTGCCCCCCAGAGCCCCGAGCACGCTCCCACCTGCCATCTGCTGCTGCCTGACTGCCTGCTGCCCTCGTGCCCTGCCATTTGGTGCCTGCACATCAGCCATCTGTAGGGGTCCAGCTGCTGTGTCCACCCCTGCTGGAACAGAAGACTCCCGACTGGGATACCATCGCTCCACAGCCCAGCCCCAGGACCCAGTTTCCCACCCACGCCTGCCTCGGGGGTCGCCATGTCGGGGCAAACACCATCTGAGACCACTGGCGACCCCCAGCCAGAGGGGCAGAGGGCCACCAGCTTCAGTCAGAAGGAAGTTGATGTCCTGATGGAGCTTGTCCTGGGGCATTATGATGCCCTCTTTGGATCATCACGCGCCGACAAGGAAGGACGGGACAGGATCTGGGACGACTTTGTGGTTGCCATCAACGCGGAGGGGGTGGCAACCCGCAACATCAAGCAAGTCAAGAAGCGCTGGGAGCACTTGAGGTCCAGGACCCTCATAAAGGCCCGGCGCCTCGTGGAGGGGGGCCGGGGCAGCATGAGTACCATCCAGCTGAGGGTCCTGGAACACGTACGCCCAGCGCTCCATGCCCAGATCCTTGAGAGGCAGACCCGTCTGGAGTCGAGCGGTAAGTGGCCAAGCATTGCTGTGTGAGACACGGCATGTTGCAGTGTGCTAGTTGTCTGATACTTGCCTGTATGTGTGACATAGGCCATGTATGCGTGTGTGTGTGCAGGGACATCATGGTCATGCATGTGAGACCAGTAATGTGTGAAGCACACGGTTGGTGTATGTGTTTAAATGCAACATGGGGAGCCATATACGGAATGGACACATGAGACCATGCCAGTCTCTGTTCCTGGACATGGGTGGGGGTGAGGGATGGGTGCTGATGCCATGTACATGTATGGTGTCCATGTCTGTGTGTCTGACCTGCGTGTCTGTGACTTGTGAATGCCATGGATGCATGACACATGTCTGTGACAATGTTCAGAATCACTGATGCAGCCTAGTTATCCTTGCATCCACTGTGTCTGGGGTGTACGAGTCCAGATGGATGAAAGTACGGTGAAGTGTGTGCATGTGATAGGCATGACCCATGATGCATGTGAGTTCAAAAACAACATTGTATGTTTCAAGAGTCCCTTGAACATGTTTGCTAATGTCCATAGCATGTGCCATGCCTGTTACTGCATGTGTTTTGCCTGCACTGACCCATGTGTTGTGGAGGGACATGATGGAAGTGATCTTTGACAGTGCTACTCATCTGCTATTGCTTCCTGTCTAGGGGACCATTGTACAGTACCCTGATGCTTGTGTTCTATGTCTCCCTCTACACAGTGCAAAGTGAAGAAGAGGGCGGAGACGGCGCTGTGGAGCAAAGCGGCGGGGATGACCCCACGGCTGCAGCGGAAGGGTGGGTGAGCCCCCACAGGGGCTTGCAACGGTGGAAGACGGGGTGGATCCATCCAGGTTGGTGGTTTCCACAGAGGAGGAGGAGGCGGCTACTGAGCCGCACATGGGGCCTGGTGGGGGCATCCCTGCCGGTGCAAGTGGTGCAGTCCAGGGGCAGCACAGGTTGCCATGGAGGTGCCTGTGAATGTCACTGTCCCTGACACTGTGACTGCACCACCATGGATGCCCCATCCCAGGCCTGTCCACAGGTAGGGGGGATGTCCATGTCATCTGACTCCCCTCCACCTGCAGACGAGGGGACCCCTGGCCCTATGGAGAAGGTCCTGATTAGTGTCGCTTTGCGCACGAGTGTCATTCGTGATGAGGTGCGTGCTTCCCGGGGGGAATACGCACGTCATCACGAAGAGCACCGTGCCAACGTGGCCCAGTTGGGAGCAGCCGTGGTCGGGGGTTTCGTACATGTGTCGGACACTCTGGCGACTCTCTCCTCCTCTGTGGAGGCTATGCACCAGTCGTTCTCCATGCCGTCTTCCGGCCCAGATGCCACCAGGGCCCCCTGTGGACCTGCCCCGACCAACGCAGCCAACTAGGTGGGGATCCCATCTCTGCCACAGTCGGGAGTCGGAGGTCCAGCAGGGGTGGACACACCAGCAACTGGACCCAGGCCGATAGAGGATGTGACTGCATCATCAGGCAGGGCACGTGCACGACGGCGTCGGTGGATTCCATCAGCCTGGATGCCGTCGTGCTGGCACAGGCAGTTGCGTCGGAGGCAGCGGCAGGCTCGATGTGGGAGGCATCATGGCTCGGGGCCATCAACATCAGGGGGGCAGGCATCGGCCGGAGGGCAGGGGAACCCTGGAATGGGAGTGTCTTCCGTGTGGGAGCGGTTGGGCCAGCAGATAGGTGCAGAGCGGCAGCGGGCAGAGGAGGAATGGCTCACAATGGTCAGGACGGAGAACTCCATGCGGAGGGCGCTGAGGCGGGCTGAGTGCCTCGAGGGTATTCGCAGGGAGTTGGAGCTGGACACTGCATTATCCCTGCAAGACCTCGGGGCCAGGGAACATGCCCGCCTCCAAGCGATTGAACAGGAGTTCGATGATGCCCTGGCCCATGACAACAACCAGTAAGCCGTCGGACTAGCCCGCTGCCCTTGTAAATAGTTATGTAGTTAGTGTTAGGTTTCCTTTGCTTTTTTATTTATTTTGGACCTTTTGGACAATGGACCACATTTTTGTATATAGTGTTTGTACTAGGTAGCATTTTTAGATGGGTTTCATTTCTTCATTTGGGATCATGGACCCTGGATTGTTTATCTGTATATAGTTGACGGTTGGATTATAGTTTTTTTGGGATTTACCCATGGAGCAATGGTTTTCGGTTTTGTTTTTCCCTTGGATTTACTTTTTTGAACTGTGACTTTGGACACCTTTCCTTTGGATTATGATTTGTGTTTTTTCATTATTTTACGGACATGCTGCTTTTGGTTTTTGATTCCCATTGTCGTTTGTTTATTTTTAATTCCATTTATGTTGCTTTTAATACATTTTTTTCATCAAACTTCAATGTGTAGTATCATCTCATTGGTTTCATGCATATCATGATATGGGTTTTGACATTCACTTACACCCACTGTGTGTATGTGAGGGACATATGTTCATTTACATACTTCACATTGGGGTTGTATCATGTAATTGGCATTTCTAAGTGGGTGGATGCAATACCTGGGTGGGTGTTTGGCATGTGGAGGCTGCCCATAAGGGCCAGGGATCTAGATTGTGACGACGTGTTGTCTGGGGGACATGTGTCAGGGCCTGCTGGCAGGTGCCCCGCAATGCTGGGGGGTGGGGGTGCAGGGGGACATGAGTGGGAAATGAGTGGGGGCCTGCTGGCAGGTGCCCCGCAATGCTGGGGGGTGGGGGTGCAGGGGGACATGAGTGGGACATGAATGGGGGCCTGCTGGCAGGTGCCCCGCAATGCTGGGGGGTGGGGGTGCAGGGGGACATGAGTGGGACATGAGTGGGGGCCTGCTGGCAGGTGCCCCGCAATGCTGGGGGGTGGGGGTGCAGGGGGACATGAGTGGGACATGAGTGGGGGCCTGCTGGCAGGTGCCCCGCAATGCTGGGGGGTGGGGGTGCAGGGGGACATGAGTGGGACATGAGTGGGGGCCTGCTGGCAGGTGCCCCGCAATGCTGGGGGGTGGGGGTGCAGGGGGACATGAGTGGGACATGAGTGGGGGCCTGCGGGCAGGTGCCCCGCAATGCTGGAGGGTGGGGGTGCAGGGGGACATGAGTGGGACATGAGTGGGGGGCTGCGGGCAGGTGCCCCGCAATGCTGGGGGGTGGGTGTGCAGGGGGACATGAGTGGGACATGAGTGGGGGCCTGCTGGCAGGTGCCCCGCAATGCTGGAGGGTGGGGGTGCAGGGGGACATGAGTGGGACATGAGTGGGGGCCTGCTGGCAGGTGCCCCGCAATGCTGGGGGGTGGGGGTGCAGGAGGACATGAGTGGGACATGAGTGGGGGCCTGCGGGCAGGTGCCCCGCAATTCTGGGGGGTGGGGGTCCAGGGGGACATGAGTGGGACATGAGTGGGGGCCTGCGGGCAGGTGCCCCGCAATGCTGGGGGGTGGGGGTGCAAGGGGACATGAGTTGGTGATCAGTAGTGCAAGGAGACATGTGCCTTTGCTGGGGGCATGCCCATGTTGGGTGGGCTGCCTGCGTGACATGACCAGGGATGCAGGGTAGTCCCCTGTGGTGTGGGCTGCCTGCAGCGGCCGTGGAGGGTGTACAGGGAACACCTGGGAGGACCCACACTGCCAAATCACGTGTAGGACTCCCCGGCAACCCCGAAATACACGTACCCTGCTGAAATCACGTGTGAAACTTCCCGCGCACCCCAGTAATACACGTACCCCACTCGCACAGGGCCAATCGCGTGTGACACTTCCCGCGCACCCCAGTAATACATGTACCCTGCTGAAATTGCATGTGGAACTTCCCGCGCACCCCAGTAATACACGTACCCTGCTGAAATCGCGTGTCAAACTTCCCGCGCACCCCAGTAATACATGTACCCCGCTCGCACAGGGCCAATCGCGTGTGAAACTTCCCGCGCTCCCCACTAATACACGTACCCTGTTGAAATCGCGTGTGAAACTTCCCGCGCACCCCAGTAATACAAGTATCCTGCTGAAATTGCGTGTGAAACTTCCCACGCACCCCAGTAATACACGTACCCTGCTGAAATCGCGTGTGACACTTCCCGCGCACCCCAGTAATACACGTACCCCGCTCGCACAGGGCCAATCACGTGTGAAACTTCCCGCGCACCCCAGTAATACACGTACCCTGCTGAAATCGCGTGTGTAACTTCCCGCGCACCCCAGTAATACACGTACCCTGCTTGCCGTGCTGGTACAGGGTTAGCACAGCTCTTTGCGCTGGATTGGGGATTTTGATGGCTTTTCCCTGCGCGAGGGGCGTTTTTGGGGGTGTAACTGGCGCTGCTGCAGGGTCACTGTGCCACTGTGTGCCCCGGATGGTTTTGGTAGCTGGAATCCATGAGTACGCTGTGCGTGGAAATGGATTTTAGCGCATGCGGCTGGCGCAGGGATTCCCAAGCGCACACTGTGCATCAGCCGCGTGCGCCACTTGTGTGCTAAATTCTATGAACTACCCCCTAGAAAACTACTGCACCATGACAAGGGCAGATTGGCATATTAAAAGCACCAGGGCAAAAATTGCCCTAGTACAAAAAAGATGCATTTCTCCTGCATTTTTGCACCAGGGAAAAGTGCTCTAGTGCTAATACGAAATGGTATTAGCACTAGGGCAAACTTTGCCCTGATGCAAAAATGCATCAAAAATGTATCTATTTTGCACTAGGACAATTTTTGCCCTGGTGCTTTTAATATGCCAAACTGCCCTTGTCATGGTGCAGTAGTTTTCTAGTGTGTGCCACTGGTTTTAAAAATAGGTCAGACTTTGCCCTAGTGCTAGTACCGGGCAACTTCAAACTTGCACTGGTGCACAGTTTCTGTAATCTGGCCCCAAATGTTCATTTGCCTCTGATTTAAATTCACACATGAATGTCTAATTTGTATGCTTTCTCTGATTATTTGCAGTGTGTTTTTAGCAGCGAAAATTGGCCACCACTGCTAACAACATTGCATATAATAAGAATACGCATACAAATATTCATATGAGAATTCAAATTGGAGATAAATACAAATTTGGTATTCAAGTAATTAGTGGAATTAACATGTATCATGTTTTTCCATTGTGGCAAACAACAATATTTATTCATCTTTTCTGGTGGAAAATGAAAGCAAATCTGAGTACGGACATCCCGGGCAAAGCCGGGTACTTAAGCTAGTATATTCATGGATTTGCCAACTCTTCTAGGAGCTACACAGTGACATTTGAACCCTAACGTTTCCCTTATCCAGAAGTTCACCCTAGACTAATTCACAGTTAATTGAATGCTTACAAGGAATAACACCGAACTAGAATTTCCATGTAACCCGGCCCATGATTAGGGCATCAGCATTGGCATTGGGCTGACATCATTCATCATTAGTATAGATACTGACATTGTAATGGCAACATCATTTTCAGGACTGTTAAATATAAAGCAAACTTTAACACCTCTTCCCCCACTGCTCTTTTCTTCAAGCCACCGGATTGCACTGGCAGGGTGGTCTATAATGACTTTATCAAGAAATGTCTGGTGGTCACATATGAACGGGTAGTTCCTCCCCATCTAGCATGGAGTCCGCTATCACTGCTGTGGGAGGCTCTGGATTTGTTAAGCCAGACCTAGAAATGGCAGCATAGAGCATGCATGCCTAGAAATGGCAGCATAGAGCATGCATGTCAAGATAAATGTCAATCATATGTACCAGAAGAGAAGAGTTTGATCAAATAAAGAAATGTCTGGTCTATATTATCATCACAGAATCCAGATCCTTTCCTAAAGAATACTTCCCACATCATCTTTCCATCAAGATATTCGTTGTGGAATTCTTGTAGGCTCAAGCCAGAGGTCTTGTGCTCTAGTATGTTCTTCTCTATCTTGAGATCTGCAGTGCCTACACTTGCCTGGAACACATATATAGAAAGAAACCTACCTTTGAAATACCATCTTAAAGACTTTTTATACGTGTTTTTCATCTTCACTCAGAAATCCTTTCACCAGTCTGTGTTGATGTTTGCCTACTGTCGCAGGTAGCTTTTTTTTCATTGCCATTTGTGTGCTTTTTTGATTGCCAAGTACACATTCAACACAGGCCTTTCAATGATGATGCCAAGCAATAAATAACACTGTTAATGTCTGTTTAGTTTTCAACACACGGTTGGTGTCACGGGAGAGAAAAACACAAGATGAGGCTCAGACGCGAACGCCTTAGAAAAACAAATGATTTATTCTATTGTCCCAAGGAAATTGCAGTAACTCAATCTTACATACTTCACATTGGGGTTGTATCATGTAATTGGCATTTCTAAGTGGGTGGATGCAATACTTGGGTGGGTGTTTGGCATGTGGAGGCTGCCCATAAGGGCCAGGGATCTAGATTGTGACGACGTGTTGTCTGGGGGACATGTGTCAGGGCCTGCTGGCAGGTGCCCCACAATGCTGGGGGGTGGGGGTGCAGGGGGACATGAGTGGGAAATGAGTGGGGGCCTGCTGGCAGGTGCCCCGCAATGCTGGGGGGTGGGGGTGCAGGGGGACATGAGTGGGACATGAATGGGGGCCTGCTGGCAGGTGCCCCGCAATGCTGGGGGGTGGGGGTGCAGGGGGACATGAGTGGGACATGAGTGGGGGCCTGCTGGCAGGTGCCCCACAATGCTGGGGGGTGGGGGTGCAGGGGGACATGAGTGGGACATGAGTGGGGGCCTGCTGGCAGGTGCCCCGCAATGCTGGGGGGTGGGGGTTCAGGGGGACATGAGTGGGGGCCTGCTGGCAGGTGCCCCGCAATGCTGGGGGGTGGGGTGCAGGGGGACATGAGTGGGACATGAGTGGGGGCCTGTGGGCAGGTGCCCCGCAATGCTGGAGGGTGGGGGTGCAGGGGGACATGAGTGGGGGGCTGCGGGCAGGTGCCCCGCAATGCTGGGGGGTGGGTGTGCAGGGGGACATGAGTGGGACATGAGTGGGGGCCTGCTGGCAGGTGCCCCGCAATGCTGGAGGGTGGGGGTGCAGGGGGACATGAGTGGGACATGAGTGGGGGCCTGCTGGCAGGTGCCCCGCAATGCTGGGGGGTGGGGGTGCAGGAGGACATGAGTGGGACATGAGTGGGGGCCTGCGGGCAGGTGCCCCGCAATGCTGGGGGGTGGGGGTCCAGGGGGACATGAGTGGGTCATGAGTGGGGGCCTGCGGGCAGGTGCCCCGCAATGCTGGGGGGTGGGGGTGCAAGGGGACATGAGTTGGTGATCAGTAGTGCAAGGAGACATGTGCCTTTGCTGGGGGCATGCCCATGTTGGGTGGGCTGCCTGCATGACATGACCAGGGATGCAGGGTAGTCCCCTGTGGTGTGGGCTGCCTGCAGCGGCCGTGGAGGGTGTACAGGGAACACCTGGGAGGACCCACACTGCCAAATCACGTGTAGGACTCCCCGGCAACCCCGAAATACACATACCCTGCTGAAATCACGTGTGAAACTTCCCGCGCACCACAGTAATACACGTACCCCACTCGCACAGGGCCAATCGCGTGTGACACTTCCCGCGCACCCCAGTAATACATGTACCCTGCTGAAATTGCGTGTGGAACTTCCCGCGCACCCCAGTAATACACGTACCCTGCTGAAATTGCGTGTCAAACTTCCCGCGCACCCCAGTAATACATGTACCCCGCTCGCACAGGGCCAATCGCGTGTGAAACTTCCCGCACTCCCCACTAATACACGTACCCTGTTGAAATCGCGTGTGAAACTTCCCGCGCACCCCAGTAATACAAGTATCCTGCTGAAATTGCGTGTGAAACTTCCCACGCACCCCAGTAATACACGTACCCTGCTGAAATCGCGTGTGACACTTCCCGCGCACCCCAGTAATACACGTACCCCGCTCGCACAGGGCCAATCACGTGTGAAACTTCCCGCGCACCCCAGTAATACACGTACCCTGCTGAAATCGCGTGTGTAACTTCCCGCGCACCCCAGTAATACACGTACCCTGCTTGCTGTGCTGGTACAGGGTTAGCACAGCCCTTTGCGCTGGATTGGGGATTTTGATGGCTTTTCCCTGCGCGAGGGGCGTTCTTGGGGGTGTAACTGGCGCTGCTGCAGGGTCACTGTGCCACTGTGCGCCCCGGATGGTTTTGGTAGCTGGAATCCATGAATACGCTGTGCGCGGAAATGGATTTTAGTGCATGCGGCTGGCGCAGGGATTCCCACGCGCACACTGTGCATCAGCCGCGTGCGCCACTTGTGTGCTAAATTCTATGAACTACCCCCTAGAAAACTACTGCACCATGACAAGGGCAGATTGGCATATTAAAAGCACCAGGGCAAAAATTGCCCTAGTACAAAAAAGATGCATTTCTCCTGCATTTTTGCACCAGGGAAAAGTGCTCTAGTGCTAATACGAAATGGTATTAGCACTAGGGCAAACTTTGCCCTGATGCAAAAATGCATCAAAAATGTATCTATTTTGCACTAGGACAATTTTTGCCCTGGTGCTTTTAATATGCCAAACTGCCCTTGTCATGGTGCAGTAGTTTTCTAGTGTGTGCCACTGGTTTTAAAAATAGGTCAGACTTTGCCCTAGTGCTAGTACCGGGCAACTTCAAACTTGCACTGGTGCACAGTTTCTGTAATCTGGCCCCAAATGTTCATTTGCCTCTGATTTAAATTCACACATGAATGTCTAATTTGTATGCTTTCTCTGATTATTTGCAGTGTGTTTTTAGCAGCGAAAATTGGCCACCACTGCTAACAACATTGCATATAATAAGAATACGCATACAAATATTCATATGAGAATTCAAATTGGAGATAAATACAAATTTGGTATTCAAGTAATTAGTGGAATTAACATGTATCATGTTTTTCCATTGTGGCAAACAACAATATTTCTTCATCTTTTCTGGTGGAAAATGAAAGCAAATCTGAGTACGGACATCCCGGGCAAAGCCGGGTACTTAAGCTAGTATATTCATGGATTTGCCAACTCTTCTAGGAGCTACACAGTGACATTTGAACCCTAACGTTTCCCTTATCCAGAAGTTCACCCTAGACTAATTCACAGTTAATTGAATGCTTACAAGGAATAACACCGAACTAGAATTTCCATGTAACCTGGCCCATGATTAGGGCATCAGCATTAGCATTGGGCTGACATCATTCATCATTAGTATAGATACTGACATTGTAATGGCAACATCATTTTCAGGACTGTTAAATATAAAGCAAACTTTAACACCTCTTCCCCCACTGCTCTTTTCTTCAAGCCACCGGATTGCACTGGCAGGGTGGTCTATAATGACTTTATCAAGAAATGTCTGGTGGTCACATATGAACGGGTAGTTCCTCCCCATCTAGCATGGAGTCCGCTATCACTGCTGTGGGAGGCTCTGGATTTGTTAAGCCAGACCTAGAAATGGCAGCATAGAGCATGCATGTCAAGATAAATGTCAATCATATGTACCAGAAGAGAAGAGTTTGATCAAATAAAGAAATGTCTGGTCTATATTATCATCACAGAATCCAGATCCTTTCCTAAAGAATACTTCCCACATCATCTTTCCATCAAGATATTCGTTGTGGAATTCTTGTAGGCTCAAGCCAGAGGTCTTGTGCTCTAGTATGTTCTCTATCTTGAGATCTGCAGTGCCTACACTTGCCTGGAACACATATATAGAAAGAAACCTACCTTTGAAATACCATCTTAAAGACTTTTTATACGTGTTTTTCATCTTCACTCAGAAATCCTTTCACCAGTCTGTGTTGATGTTTGCCTACTGTCGCAGGTAGCTTTTTTTTCATTGCCATTTGTGTGCTTTTTTGATTGCCAAGTACACATTCAACACAGGCCTTTCAATGATGATGCCAAGCAATAAATAACACTGTTAATGTCTGTTTAGTTTTCAACACACGGTTGGTGTCACGGGAGAGAAAAACACAAGATGAGGCTCAGACGCGAACGGCCTTAGAAAAACAAATGATTTATTCTATTGTCCCAAGGAAATTGCAGTAACTCAATCTTACATACTTCACATTGGGGTTGTATCATGTAATTGGCATTTCTAAGTGGGTGGATGCAATACTTGGGTGGGTGTTTGGCATGTGGAGGCTGCCCATAAGGGCCAGGGATCTAGATTGTGACGACGTGTTGTCTGGGGGACATGTGTCAGGGCCTGCTGGCAGGTGCCCCACAATGCTGGGGGGTGGGGGTGCAGGGGGACATGAGTGGGAAATGAGTGCGGGCCTGCTGGCAGGTGCCCCGCAATGCTGGGGGGTGGGGGTGCAGGGGGACATGAGTGGGACATGAGTGGGGGGCTGCGGGCAGGTGCCCCGCAATGCTGGGGGGTGAGTGTGCAGGGGGACATGAGTGGGACATGAGTGGGGGCCTGCTGGCAGGTGCCCCGCAATGCTGGAGGGTGGGGGTGCAGGGGGACATGAGTGGGACATGAGTGGGGGCCTGCTGGCAGGTGCCCCGCAATGCTGGGGGGTGGGGGTGCAGGAGGACATGAGTGGGACATGAGTGGGGGCCTGCGGGCAGGTGCCCCGCAATGCTGGGGGGTGGGGGTTCAGGGGGACATGAGTGGGACATGAGTGGGGGCCTGCGGGCAGGTGCCCCGCAATGCTGGGGGGTGGGGGTGCAAGGGGACATGAGTTGGTGATCAGTAGTGCAAGGAGACATGTGCCTTTGCTGGGGGCATGCCCATGTTGGGTGGGCTGCCTGCGTGACATGACCAGGGATGCAGGGTAGTCCCCTGTGGTGTGGGCTGCCTGCAGCGGCCGTGGAGGGTGTACAGGGAACACCTGGGAGGACCCACACTGCCAAATCACGTGTAGGACTCCCCGGCAACCCCGAAATACACGTACCCTGCTGAAATCACGTGTGAAACTTCCCGCGCACCCCAGTAATACACGTACCCCACTCGCACAGGGCCAATCGCGTGTGACACTTCCCGCGCACCCCAGTAATACATGTACCCTGCTGAAATTGCGTGTGGAACATCCCGCGCACCCCAGTAATACACGTACCCTGCTGACATCGCGTGTCAAACTTCCCGCGCACCCCAGTAATACATGTACCCCGCTCGCACAGGGCCAATCGCGTGTGAAACTTCCCGTGCTCCCCACTAATACACGTACCCTGCTGAAATTGCGTGTGAAACTTCCCACGCACCCCAGTAATACACGTACCCTGCTGAAATCGCGTGTGACACTTCCCGCGCACCCCAGTAATACACGTACCCCGCTCGCACAGGGCCAATCACGTGTGAAACTTCCCGCGCACCCCAGTAATACACGTACCCTGCTGAAATCGCGTGTGTAACTTCCCGCGCACCCCAGTAATACACGTACCCTGCTTGCCGTGCTGGTACAGGGTTAGCGCAGCCCTTTGCGCTGGATTGGGGATTTTGATGGCTTTTCCCTGCGCGAGGGGCGTTCTTGGGGGTGTAACTGGCGCTGCTGCAGGGTCACTGTGCCACTGTGCGCCCCGGATGGTTTTGGTAGCTGGAATCCATGAATACGCTGTGCGCGGAAATGGATTTTAGCGCATGCGGCTGGCGCAGGGATTCCCACGCGCACACTGTGCATCAGCCGCGTGCGCCACTTGTGTGCTAAATTCTATGAACTACCCCCTAGAAAACTACTGCACCATGACAAGGGCAGATTGGCATATTAAAAGCACCAGGGCAAAAATTGCCCTAGTACAAAAAAGATGCATTTCTCCTGCATTTTTGCACCAGGGAAAAGTGCTCTAGTGCTAATACGAAATGGTATTAGCACTAGGGCAAACTTTGCCCTGATGCAAAAATGCATCAAAAATGTGTCTATTTTGCACTAGGACAATTTTTGCCCTGGTGCTTTTAATATGCCAAACTGCCCTTGTCATGGTGCAGTAGTTTTCTAGTGTGTGCCACTGGTTTTAAAAATAGGTCAGACTTTGCCCTAGTGCTAGTACCGGGCAACTTCAAACTTGCACTGGTGCACAGTTTCTGTAATCTGGCCCCAAATGTTCATTTGCCTCTGATTTAAATTCACACATGAATGTCTAATTTGTATGCTTTCTCTGATTATTTGCAGTGTGTTTTTAGCAGCGAAAATTGGCCACCACTGCTAACAACATTGCATATAATAAGAATACGCATACAAATATTCATATGAGAATTCAAATTGGAGATAAATACAAATTTGGTATTCAAGTAATTAGTGGAATTAACATGTATCATGTTTTTCCATTGTGGCAAACAACAATATTTCTTCATCTTTTCTGGTGGAAAATGAAAGCAAATCTGAGTACAGACATCCCGGGCAAAGCCGGGTACTTAAGCTAGTATATTCATGGATTTGCCAACTCTTCTAGGAGCTACACAGTGACATTTGAACCCTAACGTTTCCCTTATCCAGAAGTTCACCCTAGACTAATTCACAGTTAATTGAATGCTTACAAGGAATAACACCGAACTAGAATTTCCATGTAACCTGGCCCATGATTAGGGCATCAGCATTGGCATTGGGCTGACATCATTCATCATTAGTATAGATACTGACATTGTAATGGCAACATCATTTTCAGGACTGTTAAATATAAAGCAAACTTTAACACCTCTTCCCCCACTGCTCTTTTCTTCAAGCCACCGGATTGCACTGGCGGGGTGGTCTATAATGACTTTATCAAGAAATGTCTGGTGGTCACATATGAACGGGTAGTTCCTCCCCATCTAGCATGGAGTCCGCTATCACTGCTGTGGGAGGCTCTGGATTTGTTAAGCCAGACCTAGAAATGGCAGCATAGAGCATGCATGTCAAGATAAATGTCAATCATATGTACCAGAAGAGAAGAGTTTGATCAAATAAAGAAATGTCTGGTCTATATTATCATCACAGAATCCAGATCCTTTCCTAAAGAATACTTCCCACATCATCTTTCCATCAAGATATTCGTTGTGGAATTCTTGTAGGCTCAAGCCAGAGGTCTTGTGCTCTAGTATGTTCTTCTCTATCTTGAGATCTGCAGTGCCTACACTTGCCTGGAACACATATATAGAAAGAAACCTACCTTTGAAATACCATCTTAAAGACTTTTTTATACGTGTTTTTCATCTTCACTCAGAAATCCTTTCACCAGTCTGTGTTGATGTTTGCCTACTGTCGCAGGTAGCTTTTTTTTCATTGCCATTTGTGTGCTTTATTGATTGCCAAGTACACATTCAACACAGGCCTTTCAATGATGATGCCAAGCAATAAATAACACTGTTAATGTCTGTTTAGTTTTCAACACACGGTTGGTGTCACGGGAGAGAAAAACACAAGATGAGGCTCAGACGCGAACGGCCTTAGAAAAACAAATGATTTATTCTATTGTCCCAAGGAAATTGCAGTAACTCAATCTTTTCAGTGGGTACAAAATAACACTTTTACAAATGTTTCTGCAAGGCTCACATTCAAGCCTGGTTGAGGATACACTGAGGAACCCTGATTCTAGCCGTTGTGTTTCAGGTTTCCAGGGGTTACCAAACCCACTTCCAGTTTCTTGGGGTTCCAAACAATGTGTCAGGGTGCCTGGATAGTCTGGGGAATTAATTGGCTTGATGCTCTAACACCTGTCACATGTGGTGTTCAGCTGCTCCTGGCAGTTGCCCATCCTCTCAAACAGGCATGATTGCTGATAGTCACAGAGAAAGGGTTACCAGAACCCTCCTCTTTCTGTACTTGAAATGTATTCTCATCACTCTCCCTCATACGGAAGGGTTTGAGTTCCCTGGCCTTCGGTGGTGTTGCACCAACATAATCCTCCACCCACTATTAATGTCTACCATGTACCAATGTGGCTAGCTCTAACCTCCATATTACCTAGTTTTTTTTGTTATTTCTTTAGGGTTATGGGGTTCACCTGTTCTCCAACCATCTCCTCAGGCTTGATGTAATGGTCTTCCTCTCCCAGAGGTACTTCTCTCCTACAGCTGCCTCTTAGTGGTTGACTCTCGGCATCACTGTCAACTGCTTCTTGAGGACTACCTTTGCAGATGGCAACCATTCTCTTACAAATCAAAACTCATTTTAGGTGATACAGCTCCTCCAACAAAATAATTTCATCCATCAAAACTCAACTCTCTTATCTGACCTCCTCACTACTCAAAATGCCACTAGCTCCCCATCTCCCCCCAACACTCCTCTCCAGCTCTCAAACCAACACACCAAACCCAACATCTGGCTAGGCCTGCTTTTTTTCTCCTTCGCTGGGGTGGCGCCTACGTAAATAATCTCACCAAGAGATTGAAGGAATAAGTCAGGAGGGTAGAAGTGGTGCAAGTAGTTTTAAGTATAGAGGTTGGAGTGAGGGGTTTATCTGACCCTAAAGAGGTAGGGGCAAGGTGAGAACATCAGAAAAAGTAGTCAAGACCCAAATCATCAGGGGGAACCTCAAAGGTGTGCAGAAATGGGCAATTGGCACAGCATCAAGAAAGAGCATGAATAGATATGGGAATGAGAGATACATGATAGGAGAGCTTTCCATAGGGTAGGAGCAGGTAGTGAGTTATCAAGCAGGCTGAGTGAGGAACTGGGCTTGTGGACAGTAGGGATATAACCCTAAAACTGGGAGTTTGTAAGACCTATAGAAGAAAACCACGAGGGAACAAAGGAGGACCACCATTTGTACGCGACTCTGGATCCTGCCCCTGTAAGAACGAGCAGTAACCACATGTTCGAACAATGATATGAGGCCACTGTGCACTAGATACACAAGAACCAACTAGACGCCAGAAGATCTATAGAGAACTAGGACCGTATATGATGTGGTGTGTAACCGACAAGAGACTTTGTTTTATGAGACATGCTTACCTTATTGCGATCCCAAAACTATTCTGACTTTTGACATGAGTTGCATACGTTTTCCAAAACCTTTTAGAACCTAAAATAAATACTGTCCACTTTCCATTATGGGTTGTGTTGTTTGTGAAATCCACTTGTCCATTGTGATATTTGGTGTCAGGGTGGGATCTGGAGAGGACAGCAAAAACATCTTTACTGGAATTGCTCAAAGATAATCCAAATGAGCAATGCTACCCTCCAAGGCCTCCCCTTGTTAAGTCGGATTTGAGTCATACAGTACTGAGTATATTGATATATCAGCATCAGACTGGGCTATGGTATCCACTGGCTTGAAAATACAGCTCCCAGAAGGCACCTATGGGCAGATAACTCTGAAGTCTGATCTAGATGTAAATCATGGATTGATGTTGGTGCAGGAGTACTTTATCATTACTATAGGGGAATTGCACAACTTCTGTTATTCAATAATGGGGAAACATGTTTGTGGTCCAAGAGGTAGACCCAGTGCTCCAGATAAGATTTTGAGGTGGGAGTATTTTACGCACACTTTTTCAAATTAGAGAGTAAAGGCAATTTCAAGAGAGTAAAAATTAGTTGTCTCCTCTGCAAGAGAGTAAAACGTATCCAAAATACACCCAATCTTAAACCCGTAGACCAAAAGAGTTGTAGATCAAAGTTGTCTGGTTTGCCTTTAACCATTTTATTACACTTGTGGAAAATATTCTGCCATAAAATAACTTATAAGTGCATGCTACATGCACAACTACATTTTCAAAATTCTGGAGCCTAGAAACTCTCAAGAATTACTACTGATTGAGAATAATGTATTGCCTGCAGAGAGTGTGAGTAAGCAAATGTTAGCACTACAGCACTTGCTTACATTACTGCTCACATAGGGATGCTAGGTGAGCAATCTTGATTCCCGTGTGGGCGATGATTTGACATGAGGGTGTTTAGACATGGCTGCAATGTCAGCCACATCCTAACAGCCCTCGCGCCAAATCGTCTGCGCCAGAAAGGCTTCTGTGTTGAAATGGGCACGCCGAAATGGCCACTGCAGCGAAGGAACCTCACCGAACCGGCCCATGCCGAAACGGCTGTGTCGAAAAAGGATGTACCAGCTTGAATGATGTCAGCCTGGACCGATTCTATAACTGGCTCGGGAGAAAGAAAAAGCATCCAGCTGCGTTTCTTGAGCCCTGTAAAAAGCAAATGAACAAGTGGCCTTGCCAGCGTACCAATTATTTACATTACACTTCCAGCATTGAGGCTTCCTTTCAAAATCAAGCAGGGCGGTGGGGTGGGCTGTTATATTAGGTATGGTACTTCAGCGCCCTGGGATCTTGACGACGTATCTCTTACTAAACCATTCTAAGTTCCAACATATACCAAGTACTATTTACAAATCACCTTCAGAGAGCCTGGGTACTTTGCACACATGCCATAACAGCATTCTCTATTGCATTTTCCCTGTCCCTACTGCCCACACCAAACTCATTTCTTAGGAATCCTATAGCGCCAAGAGACCATGCAAAAGCAATGCACGAAATTGAATAACACCTTTAACAGCATAGCTATAAAGTAATGCTTAGCAGCTCTGACTGGTGTGATCAATTCCGCATTTTTAACAGGCAGCATAGAAACACAGCAAGCATTCCCCAATCTACAAACATCGATTTCCAGAGAAATGATCACATAATGAGGCTGATGCAGTGCTGTGCGCGCTGCCTCTGGCAAGGATGAACGATTAAGCTAGTTAAAAAGGGTAGGTGTACCACACACTCTCAGGTCAAGGGTCTCCACACAGGCACAGTGGCGCACGGCCTGCACTTTCACTTCAAGGCCAGGACCAGAACCACGCCTGTGACACCTCAGAGAGCAAAAAGAGGAGCCCGGGCAAAAACCCCCAAGGAGGAGTCTGCAGACTGCAAACTCCTCCACTGTACAAGGGTAGGCAAAAGAGGGCATGGTCAGTGCCACCGGACACATCTTCGCCCTCGGGATCCCCACAGTGTTGGCCATTCATCATCCCAACTAGAACATTCAGTGCTGTGCTGGGAATAATTTATGACGTCATCCACGTGTTGCGAGTTCCTCTGCTCTTCGAGGAATCATTGCCAGTCAGTAAAAAGTTAACTTCCAAAATCAATACTCATAATCACCATTCATAACAAACACACAGCTTACCCTAGCAGTCAACCTGGAGAAACAATGAACACTGCTACAAGAAATGGCAAACAGATTCTCAGCTTACTTGAGTTTAAGAAATCTTTAAAAAGTTGAGTGTTAAATGTTTCATATGCTTGCTTGCCATCTAGTGGAGGAAAGTATGTTTTTTTAAGGAAAATAAAGATAGCGTAAACGGTACGCAGTACAAAATGGAATGCTCCGTAATGGCAATAATTCCATGCGTAAAAGTGCAGTGCAGAATACGCACCATGTCTGGAGGGCTGGGTAGACCTATATTCCAAATAGTTTGTGCTGTGTATTCGCCTATCCAAGAGAGAGATATACAACTCCCGTCCAGTGAGAGGGGTTGTATTATTTGTGAGCTGTAACACCAACAGCAAGGCATCAACCTGAATTGCAGAATGTTGCCTTTTACCCTTCCCACAACTCTGTCCTGCTTCCCTTCCAGACACTCAGTCACACAGAGACAGTGGGAAGGTAGGTGCTGTCAAATAAAACAGTAATTTCTTTTTTTGCTCTATTGCAAATGTATTGTCCCCCTTTTAAATATTTTGTATAATTGTATTTAATCTGCCCACTTTTTCACAAAAGGGGTTCAAGCATTGTGGTTAGTGTTGTGATTCACAAATCATACATTTGTTTCAATTCAACCTTTGCAATAGGACACACTTGGAAAGACTGCACAGACTTGCCTTTGCATTGCTTCAGTGGAAGGTATTATGGGATGAAGCCGGTCAGGTGAGTACAGAATGTTGAATATTAGTCAAGTTAGGACTAGTTCTGCTGGTTCTGCAGCCCACGGCCCTATTCTGAGTGCTAAACTTGATGAATCCAGTTCAGTGGCCACACGCTTGTCTTGGAAGCAAGACAATGCTGAGTAGAATAGGTTCAAATCCCAGTCAAACACTAAGAGGCTGGACATTGCATGAAGAGTGATATAAGGAACCAATTTATTGTTTTTTAATTATGGGAAAGAGCAGCGATTCTATGTCATGTGCCGAAAGCAAACAGATTCATGTGTCAATTAAGCTGAGAGCATATCCAATGATTGCTTGTGTCTGCCACACTTGCGAGTAGATTTTGGAGAAGTGGTGGGCTGAGATGAAATGGATCCCTTAGAAGCAAAAAGAGCAGTAAGTATAATTCTGACATCAAACAATTGGAAAAGGCAGATTAACAGTGAACAGGATCAATGTGATACATTGTTGGGGTGAATGTGTGCTTTTGTTTTCCTTCGTTTGGGAAGACATGTAGAATAAGCCACTGTAGTTTTTTCAAGGAATGCTTCTGAGGACACCCAGGAGCACTTTTCGTCCTTATTTAGAACCTCCTAAGTGTGACCATAATAGTCTATTCTTCTAACTGTTCCCTAATATTATCACATTTCTGTATAGTGCTCGATTGCTTCACCACCACACTTGCTCAGGAAAATAATTCACCATTGTGAAAATATTGGCGAGTTTAGGATTTCCCTTAGTATCTAGCAGAGTGACAACCTCCAATTTCTCACATATAGCCTGATGAAAAATAAGAATATCAAAGCAGGATTTCTGGCATGGAACACAACATTTGGAAATTGTGCATGGTCTTGCAATGTCACATAGTCTTGTAATTTTACTGATTTGAGAGCAGATATCTAAGAGTTGCTGTCCGAGAGAAGGCAACTGGAGAACCAAGGGATGAGCCTGGTTTCAGGTACAGAAAATATCCAAAGGATGTCGCAATATTATAGCCCCCTCATTGAGGAGGTTTGGGTCTGCATATCCCCAGATTGGAGGAAGCCTCCAAAATACAATGATGAACTAGCTCTTTTATGTACCCACCAGCAGCAGGCTTGCAGGTTTTCCATGTAGAGCTCCTGCTTGGACTTTGGTCCCAAAGAGGTGTCGGTTTTGACCGGATGGGCTGATTGGAAGGATAACAAATATAGCAAAGTATGCATTGCTAGAGTGAGTATCCCTCAGCCCATATCAACCAAAGCTAAACTTTTAGACTTAAGCTTTACTGCACTGGCTTTTGCTCATGTGTCATGGGGAAACCAACACATCCTATGGGCTGTCAGTACTGGGAAACAGTGTTTCCCTTAGTTGTGTTACTATGTTACTACTTTGGTTACTTTTGCTTTACTTGTGGTAACATTTTAACATTGTGCACTGCAGCTTACACTGCAGTACAATGGGTGCATGTTTGTTTTGCGTAGACTAACACTCTGAGGATTTTTGGTTACTTTAGGTGTGCTACAAGGATAATCTGGTGGCTGCAGTGACTTTTCCCCACTTTTGGCGATTTTTCTTTTTAGCCTTACTGCGTTTACCGTGTTTGACTACTGTCTGTGGTGACTGGTCAAACATGGTTGTGACACAATATTTCTTTCTTGTCCTTTTGGCATCTTGTTCTTTAGCCTTCTTCCTAGCCTGAGAGACCAGGAGAATCCTTATAAGGACTTCCAGTGTCTGGGAAAGCAGAAGCTTTTGTGGGCTACTGGAGGGATGTGTGTGTTTGTTGTCAGGATCTGGGCTGGGACTGTCTGGTCCCAATCTACAAACTGATTTCCATGTCTCTGAGAGGTATGCATGAATGTTCCTGCCAGTGGTCCTGATTGGACCACTGCTCAGGTGTGTATGTGGGCTAGTCATGCCATTGGCTAGTGTGAGATTCAGCTTTTACCTGGCTTTTAGGATAAGATAAGAACCCCTGTACCCACCCTTCAGAGATCCCAGAGAAACCTGAAGCAGTATCCTGTCCAGCTGTGAGACCCCACAATGAAACCTGAGACCCGACTGAAGAAGGACTGGCAACCAACTTCTGCTGCTGTCCTGTAGGATCCCTGTCTTGCTCGGTATCTTTAGCAGTCCTGCAAAGGAGCTGCGACCCTTGGAGTAGAGGGACCATCCATTCCTGACGTCTGCTTGGTTCCCTGCCAAAGGAAGTCTTCGGAAGTGCCCTGTAACCGTCCTGTTGCTAACCAGCTTTATTTTTGGGCTACCGTGCTGCTGGCATCACCGTACCGAGTTTCGGCCTTAAACCTGGGGGAACCTCAGCTGGCCCAAGGAGACTACATCCTGCGAAGTCTTGGCGTCTTGGCCTCCTAGCATTGACGGGACCCGATATAGGAGGGAAAGTCTGACCACAGCTGCTGAGTCATTTTGCGTCTCTGTGTGTGCTGACCACCATCTGAAATTGCTTACTTGACCTGAGTCCAGTCCTGAGAGGGGTCCTGCATCGATTTGGGCTGCATTCTTCAATTGAGAGTCCTTTCAACAGTGAAAAACACCAACCGGAGATCAGCTCGAATCTGCAAACACTAGGAATCGAGGAATGTGACTTTCAGAGGGAAAAGCAATGTTCAATGTGGACCATCTTCCTTTGTCCTACCAAGTCTTTGGTAGAATCGGAGTATGGGGGGTATGTTACAATGCTTCTTACCTGCCCCTATACTCCTATTATAAGTCAACAGGCTTATAATAACCCTTCATTCTAACATTATTAGCTTTCCAATTGCTTGCTTGCGCAAAACATCGTACTGTTGGGGCTACTTTTGGGCATCAGTCTAACTTGAACCATAACCCTAAGAACCCTTCATTGGACCCAAGAGACCGTATCTGCATTTTTTCCTGCTTCATAACTTCTGTGGAACTTTTACCTGAACAACTGGGCAAAAGGCCCCTGATAACTTAGAGCTGTACAATTTTAGTTAGGAATCAACTCTTTGGACCTTAAGTGCATAATACTATTCTAACCAATCCTTTTCAGGAGTTTCTGGTGTGTATTATGCACTCTAATAAAGTGAATGTATATATGTATTTAGTTTAATAGTCTTGTGTGATAGCTCTACCTGCTAGTAGTCATTTTACATAGTGTGTTTTTGGCCATAAATAAATAACTGTATTTTTGTAGATCCTGTCTAAGTGTAATCTGTGACTCCCATTGTGTGACCTCATTGAGGACCCCTTACAAGCTTACCACCTCTGAAGAACTTAGCCTAGACCTCATGTCACTTCTACCTAAACTGGTTTGGCTACAGCTTCCAGAGTTGTCCCTGTCACAATATAGGTTGGCCTTTGATACATCTGTCCACTGGACCAGAGTATAGAAAATCAGTCCTAACACCTGTCTATCTGAATATCCCAAGGTCTTGGCCTCAGTCCCTCCTTTCACTTTTTTTAGCCTGGAGTTAACCCGTGCTAAGCGCTCATCCTCCACACTACTCAAACACCTGCCCACTAGAAACTTTGTGGTCTATCTTCACTATCCCCCTGATTGTGTTCAATCTATTACTCCCTTTGGTCCAGCACCTCCTCCTGATATTCATCTAACTCATCAGTTTCTCTTACCACTGCCTGGTGATATTGTTACATGGACTCCTAAAGTGCTTTGGATTGAAGCGCTATATAAACAATAAATAAACAATAAATACAAATACAGCCCCTCTGGAGTCTGAGCTGCTTCTTTCCAGTCTCCTCTCAACATTCCTCTCACTATTCCTTTCTCTTTCAGGGATGCTAGTGTTATGTTCTTACCCTTCATTCTTCCCGGTTTCTAGTCCTGTTCCGCCTTGTTCCCAACTAGTCCCCTTGTTCTCAGATACTTTCTCCTGAGCTGTCACCTTCATTCCTTATCTGCCTTCATCAACTCTCTGTGCATTCTCTGTCTGGTGTCTCATGACATGATCATCTGCTGCTGTGCTACTCCTGATCCTCGCCACTGAAGAGTCACAAGTTCCCTCTCATTTGGAGGGGTTTTCCCTCTGGAGTTGTTCTCCCTCCTTTGAGAGTTGTCCTGGGTCACACATTACCCCCTGTCTCATCAATGTCAATACTGCACAAGTAGCACAATTTTTTTTTGCAGCACCACCACCACAAGGGTGCGGTGCATTGCTATATGGGTTAGCAGATTAACAAGGAAAGACAGACTATTCAGTAAAAAACGATTTTAACATATAAGATGCAAATCTATTTTTACAGTTAAAAGCACACGTGTTCATTTAAAAATGCACACTATTTTTCACCTGAAATGCCTATATTGCTAGAGACACATTTGAAAATTAACAGCTAACCTATTAACCATTAACCTGACTAATAAAACCTTATTTTAATATAACCCACTAATAAAATGTGTTCTCTACTGCAGAATTAGGCATTTAAATGAGTGTGCAGATTTTTTTTTTCTTCTCTTCTCTGCCTGATTATCCGTGTTGTTGTGCACAGTAACGGCAGGAAGGAGGAAGTCAGATTTGCAACAATTGCAAATGTATAAGCGAAGCTATTGTTGAAGAGTAGGAGGATGAGAGATGATGGATTTCATTGGGACACGTCATAAAGAGGGCTGAGAGGAAAGTTTTAGTGGGCAGTAGCAGGGAAAAAGACAGGCAGACATCTTTCTGCACTACTGGGGAGAAGACCTGGCTGTGGGGTCCTGACTGAATGCAAATTCCGGTGTCCTGCTGCAGTCGACATTGGGGAGAGCAGAAAGAAAAACCTGTCCACTGGCTGAGGCAGTCCTATCTGAAAAAGCTGAGAATTCCAGGCAATGACCCCGGCTTGAGAAGGCAAGCGTTCCTTTTTGCTGGAGTTAAGCCAAGAGAGCCACATTCACAGAGAGAAGCCTCTGAACAGATAAGGTAATTACCTAACTGGGGGAGCTGTGTGTGTGCACGGAAATATGCAGTCAGTGTAGAAAAATGAAAGTCCCGTGCGTGTCTTAATCAAGTGCTAATGTTGCAATTTAAGTTCTGTTCTCCGCCACTATAATTGCAGTGTGTCATAGAAAATGCTTTGATTGTTCCATTTTATTGCTGTAAAGAATGAGATCATGTCTAAATGCAACTTTTATAATACAGAAAATATTTGAAAACAGACGGGTGGTTTATTTTCTATTTACCATTACAATGCCAATGATGTGGGGAGATTTTTAAACAGTGCAATGGTCATTTTAAGACAGATGTGTGCATGTCAGAATCAGTATGAATAATTGTGAGTGACTGTAGTATAACTTGTTGGAGGTACATGAGCCAACGGGAAGAGAGACTCTCTGAACATAGCTCCCTACCGTATATAAGGTAGTGGAAATTACCACAAGACTACCACATATAGCTCTCTGTCGTAAATAAGTCAGTGAGTTTGCCCATGGTGGCGCACCAACACTATCACTGGAAAATGTGGTGTCCCTAGAATGCAGGTCTGAGGTCTCTCTAGTGATCACACGAAAAATCTAAGCGAAGATAAGGGATTCTGGACATTGGGGCCACAAATAAAACAAGGGAATTATGCTCACCAAAATACCACCAACCACATATACCAAATATGCAGGTCTGGGTGCTGAAATAATGCATGTCCATTGTATTATTGTTGCACATGGCCAAATCTGAATACAAAGAGTGATTATTGCTAAGTTATTTTTCGGCGGTAATAAAATACCGTCAGGCCCCAAATCTCCACAAAATACCCTACATATTTATGGTGCGTTGCAGGCCGGGAAAGTGATCACAGAGTACCTACTGGGCGTGGCAAGTGTGTCTCACACTGCCATTTGCACATTAAAGGGAACCCATTTTATAATAGCAGTGTGCCACTAAAAACGAATTTCAGAATGTCACAAAGGGAAACCACATTCTCAGATCTAGTGCAATATTTAGAGGCAAAGTTATTTGCACATGGAAATTGGTCTTCGAACAGTACCTTAGAATGGAGTAACCGCATTCAGGGTGAGGTGCAGAAAGAAAAACTAGACAATATTTTTGCAGAAGGCAGCATAATTCAGGTCTGCCTTACAAGATTATTGAATGCAGCCGATAAAAGTGCAGAGAAAGACTGTTTAATACGGCTATGCGGCAAAATATGGTTTATTTTAAACAAGTCCCTGCGAATGCAAGAGAATGATACTCAGCTAATTAACAGGTTAAAGACTGAATTAGATGGGGCAAGTAAAAATCAGGAAATGTTGAGAGCAGAATTGGATGTATGCCAAAAAGACATGCAATTAAAATGCAGAGACTTTGATACTCAGTTATCCAAAAGCAAGAAACAATTTGAAGATAGTGAGCAAGAATTGACACACTTAAAAGCCTTAGTGGATCACATTAGGCAGGATAAAGATGAGGTTGTTTCAGAAATGCAGATTTTACAAAAAGAACATTGCGAAAAAGAAGGTGATCTCCAGAGTGCAGAACAAGAAATGATTAAAATGATCCAAGAAAGAGACAAGAGAAATAAAGAGTTCAATGAATGCCAAATGCAAATGTGCGATATGCAGGAGGCAATTAATAAAATGAGTGATGAAAATAATTATTTGCATGATGAAGCCAACAGACTCCTTAAAAAGTGTAGGGACTTAGAACAGCAAATGTGCATTCCCAGGTCCCAGGAGAGGCGGCAGGGTACCACATTCAATGGAGTGGAGGTGAATTCTAGCTCTGCCCAAAGAGCTAGTGCCCCAGTGACTGGGCCGGTGACTGAACTTGGTTGCAGCGCCCTTGGGGGATTTGATACTCCCATTGGGGGCAGTCACCAATCTCATACACCTGAAAACAGGATTGACTCACAAAATAGTGCAATTCCATGCATTGCAACAAGTAGCCCCATAAAAATAATGAAATCCATTAAAGCCCTGATCAAACCATTTAAAAAGGGAGGTGAATGCTGCATTGAGGATCACTTAGAAGCGGTGCATGACATTTTTAAAGCACTCCAGATACCTAAGGAACAGTACAGACAATATTTTCATTTAACTTTAGATGCCCCGACGGCCAGCATCATAAGGGGATTAAATGAACAGCAGAATATGACATGGCTGGAGTTTGAAAAAGAAATTAGGCGTCATTTTTCTCCTTTTCAGTCATTGCAGGAGGCAAAGAAAGTCGCGTACACTATTACTGCTGGACCTAATACATCACCTCGCCAATTTTTACAAGACTTAAAAAGAGCATTCTCTCGCTTTGATGTATCTTTTGACTCAAATTCCAATGAGTTTAAAACCGCATACTTCTATGGGCTACAGAAAGACATCATATCCCAATTGGTCCGTGAATTTGACCGTGACAAGTCCCTTGAATGGATTGTACATCAAAGCACAAAGCTATATGAGGTACTCTATTGTCAGGGTAGAGAAAGTGATAAAATGAAAGATACTAGGCCTAAATCTAAAGAACCCTCAGCCACAGTAATGGAAATCAGGTCAGCCAAAATGTCCCTTGAGTCTGCTCAAAGCCAAGGTAAAAATAATGTGACACCTGAACAAAGGGGTAATCAACAAAGATCGCCATTTCCTGTACCAATGTTCCAATCACATGATCCTAGTAATAGAGAGAGCTACATCAGCCCTAGATATTTAGGAGATAGACCCCGGGTAAGATACCGGTCTGATATGGCAGGTATGAACAATAACCAGAGACAAAATCAAGATCAAAGAAACGATGGTCCCTACCAGTCATTGGGGACACAGAGTAGGTTTGATCCCAACACCATGATATATGGTAATCAGGATAGGCCCCGATATGTGGATCGATTTACTGATAATGGAAATCAACATAGGGGCCAGTACCCACAATCTGAGAGACAGGACATGAGGCAAAACGTGAACTACAGTCCACGCCAGTACAATGATTCCCCACCAGGGGACTATAATCAAAGGATGGGTGCAACCCGCTCCCCTCCACAAATGAATCAAGAGTTCAGAAACCATCCCAACCGGTATCAATCACCTGAGAGGTATCAGAATAGATCCAATCAGGGGGAAAACAACCAATATCGACCTAGGCCACAGAAAGAGGATCCTAGAGAGGTGGAAAGGTTCCAATGCCTTGAGGCCCAAGTGAAAATGTTAGCTGAGCAAATAGGAAAGCTCTATACAGCGCAAAAACAACCTTCCAAAGAGGGGGCTGATGGCCATAGCAATGACCGGGGGGCTTCCGAAAAGTGACTAAGTACTCATGATAATCGCAGTGCCAAAATGACAGATTGCTCTGATATAATTTTGCATGACAACTCTGAGGTGGCTAATGGATTAAAAATGAAAGTACCAGTAAATGAAATTGTGATAGAAAGTGCAAATACTTCTAAAAAAGAGGTACGGTTTAACTTAGAGCTAAATAAAACAGTAAAGATTTGCACAAATGAAAAAGAAACATTAGGAATTCCAAAAGAACAAAGGGACAGATTTAAGAAAAATGACTCATGCATGGGGAATACCAGTGAACAGGGAGTAAGTGGGGATGCCATAGCTCCTTCCCTGGGCAAGCAAAACAATGACCAAATACAGACAGAAAAAGGAAATACTCACAAGGAGGGTACAAGTCAATCACCTGAAAAATTCTTTGAGCCACATATTTTTGAAGAGGCTGAAAGGGCTGGTATTACACTAAATGATCACAAATGCACAGAATTAAAAAATGACAAATTGCTGAATGATGTTGTTACACATGTTCAGTTGGAAGGTTGTAATGTGGTCTCTGATGTTACCCAGATGGATGGGCGAACGGTGGCCACACTCCAAAAAACCTCTGAACATGGAGAAATGAATAAAATACCTCGCACAGAAATGGGTAAAAAGGAGGGAAAAATGTCTTTTCATTTACCAATGTGCTTAGCCAAAAGTGAAAAAGACCTGAGAAAGGTGAGCCCTGAAATCAGTAAGAATTCACATTTCTTATGTGTATTAGAGGAAGTTGAGGACAGATATTATGCACCCATCACTGTAGAAGAAAAATGCCACACCTTTGCTATGATTGACACTGGCGCACAGGCCACAATTATGTCAGAGGAGCTGGTAAAGAGTATCAATGAAGGGAGGCCTCCACAGAGTCAGATCACAGTGAAGGCAAATCAAGGCCCAGTGCATAACTTTAATGGGGAGGAGGTGCCCATCATAGGTGTAACTGAGGTTGACATAAAAATAGGAAAGCACAGAATGAAACAAGAGGTATTGATCACATCTATTTGTGAAATTCCATTTCTGATGGGGACAGATTGCCTGAAAAGATTGTCTCCTCTCATAGATGGGGTGAATGGAGTGCTGTGGTCCTTAACCAAAAAACCATTGAGGCCTAAGAAACTAAAATCACAAAACAGCAATATAAAAGAATGTCACACCGTTGCCAAAACAAATGATGCTGTGGAGGTATATCTCCAGAATAGCTGCATACCTAGTGTCACTGTTATATTAATGTGTCAAGACAAAGATCAGAGCGACAATGAAAAACTACCTGTACAAATATACTTGGACCCAAGGAAAGATTGGCAGACTGCTATAGATGAGCACACATTACGTTTTTACTTAAAAGAGAATACATGCAAACAGAATATTGTTCCTAAAACAGATTCAGAAAAACACATTACCACTCTGGCAGAGATACACATGGAAGATGAGCAACCATGGGTTCACGTTGGTATAAATGATTATCTTAAAACAATAAAAGCCACTTTAGCGCTTGAACATGAAAGGAGTTTCATTAATGAGAAATTGTTGCAAAAAATTATGGAGAGGGAAGAAATCCCGAAATTTAGGATTAAAAACCAATATGTTTCTGGGTTGGACAGTGCAAACTTTGAAAACCGAATTACAGGCAGATGCATGCTTAAAATTAGCATTGGGCAGAAAACAATTTACCATAATGTATGGATAGTGAGTGGAGCACAAAATGAATTTTACATGGGCAATGACATCATGCACAGAATGTGTATGGTGTTAGATTTCCTTAATCAAAAAATATGGTCACGCCTAGGTGGGCCGGCGCCTGAATTCGAAGACAAAAGAAGGGCTTATCATTGTGCACAACTAGTTCCTTATGCAGTCGAATTACAGATGAGGAAAAATACTATTGTTCCTGCATTTACAAAACAGTTTGCAATAACACTGAAATGCAAAAATGGACAGCAGATGAAAGGCTCTGATGCATTTGTATGCCTGAATGAATCCATAAAACAGCAAGGCCTGGATTATGAATACATTCCATTGGTAGATATTGGTGAAGGATCTGTAAAAATCATGGTAAATAATAAAGGTTGTCAGGACATTCATTTAGAGGAAAACTCCCCATTAGGAATGGCCATACAAAAATCACATTATACGGCAGATTTAAATAACATGGTGATTGGGAATATTCCTGAAAAATATGTAGATGCTAAGGGCGAGTTGCCAGAACACCTGGACTCTCAGCCCAAAGGAATATTTAAAATTCATTCTGTGTATCCTTATGATTCAGATGAGACAGTGTGCTGCCATCAAGAGGATTGCATAATATTTAATTTAAATGAAAATGAAACAGGAAATCAGCCCATTGAAGTGGAAGCTGATATGCCAAAATATTTGAAAGTGGCAGCTCTACAAAAAGACACAGCCACACAGTTAGAGGAAAGCGCTGAGATTCCTTTACCAGAAGAGTTTCCAGAATTTTCCAGAATGGTAGAAGAGCAGATCTCCTTAGCGGATGCATGTGACAGCGATGAGGATCGACGCAATCTGAGGGAAATATTTATGGAGTTTAAGGATGTATTTGCAAAAGATGCTTATGATTGTGGTTTAACTGATTTACATGTGGCCACACTACCAGAAGGTTGTAGCAGAAATCCAGTGTTGGTACGCCAGTATAGACTACCGCTGGCATGTTTAGAATCATTGGCAGAGATTATTAAAAATTTGGAATCACGGGGAATAATTAGGCCCATTCATAGCACATCCAATACGCCTATTTTAGGTGTGTTAAAGCCAAATGGTCAATGGCGGCTGTGTGCAGACTTAAGAGAGTTAAATAAAAGAGTACCAGTATCTAGATGGCCACTACCATTCATTGATCAGGGCCTAGCTCAGATACATGGTTCAAATGTATTTACCACGTTAGATCTCACATCTGGATATTGGTGTGTGCCATTGGCAGAGGAGATACAACACCTATTTTCCTTTACATTTGACAGGACTCAATATGCCTGGCTTAGAGCTCCGTTCGGGTACATCAATAGTGGGAGTGAATTTGGCATATTTTTGAGAAAGGCCATGCCAGATGCAGCGGAAAGAGGAACAATAGTTTATGTGGATGATGTCTTGATAAAAAATGAAAACCTTAAAAGCCATTTTGATGAAATAAGACATGTGCTTGGCCAATTGCAGAAAGCAGGCGCCAAAGTATCTTTGCAAAAAGCACAATGGTGCAAGAAAAAAGTGAACTTTCTAGGGCATGAAGTGACTGAACATGGGCTAAATCCACAAAGGAAGACAATTGAGGCCATACAAAGATTAAAAGATCCTAAAAATGTGAAAGGAGTAAAAAGTTTATTAGGGATGACAGGCTATAACAGAAAGTTCATTGAGAATTATGCAGAAATCACTCAACCATTGACTAAACTGCTTAAACTAAATACTCCCTGGAGATGGGAAAGAGAGCAGTCTGATGCAATGGCTAGATTGAAGGAATGTCTTGTAAAGGTACCATGTTTAGCATACCCCATAAAGGACAGGGATTTCTTTATAGAAATAGGCTTTTCTGAACATTGTATGTCAGCAGTGTTATCACAAAAACACGATTTGAATCACAAAACCATTGCATATGCAAGTAAGGCATTTTCCCAAGTTGAAATGAAATTTAATGAATGTGAGAAGGCCCTATTAACCACTGTGTGGGCGCTACAACATTTTCGCCCCATTGTTCAGGGAGAAAAGGTGATTATTGAAACAAATCATCAACCTTTGCAATTTTTAGAGAGTAAAAGAATTAGATCAGGCAATCTAGCGCAATCCAGAATCACTTCATGGACGCTGGCATTACAAGGTTTTCCCGTAGAAGTAAGATATGGACAAAATAAAAAGAGCCCAATTGCTCAAGGGTTAGCTGACTTACATGACTGTGCAGCTGAACAAATAACAAATGAAATGGATGTGGAAGCTAGTTTACAGGGATTTGAACAATCACCACACAAAGCTTTTGATGAAAAAACATGCAAGGATTTGCCAACTGTATATGTGGATGGTTGTGCTTTTCACATTGAAAATGACAGTAATAAACAATTAGTGGCAGGAATAGGAAATGTCTGGTTGAAATGTGAAGGCGTTCCTAGTATAGGGATGAGGATTGGAGATAGGAGCAGTCAGGTGGCGGAATTGGCAGCCATCTATAAAGCAATTGCTACTGCAGTTGATAAAAAGTTCAGTGAAATTGTCCTGGTGACTGATTCTGACTATGCACGGAATAGCTTTGTGGAGTATTTGCCTGGTTGGAAAGCAAGAGGCATGGTTACATACAACAAAAAGCCACTTAAACATGGAAAAATGATACAAGCCATAGACAAATTGGTGTCAGAAAATAATTTAACAATATACTGGAGAAAAATTCGTGGGCATTTAAAAACACCAGGAGAGGATAAGGAGGGAAATGATAAGGCAGACCATCTGGCTAAGATTGGGGCTGTGATGGGAGAATTGCTGCCTATTGATTATTTAATGGGTGAAATACAAATTGATGCAGTCACACGTTCTAAAGCACCAAAGGAGGTAGATCAACCGGTGGTGCAGTGGAGTCATGACACGCCAGACCAAGATTTGATTGAGGCACAAAAGAATGATCAAATTTTGGGAATCTATTATAATCATTTGATAGATCCTGAACAAAATCCTTTAACAGAAAATGATTGTATGGGAAAAGAAGAGTTGAGGGTGTTATTAAAGAACAAAACGCGAATTAGATTACAGGATGGACTCATGATTAGAGAGTCCATAACAGGGCAAATACAGTGGGTAGTACCCCTTTCATTCAGAGGACTAATGCTACACCATGCACACGATGCCATAACTGCAGGCCATAGAGGTTCACAAAAGACATTAGAAATACTAACAGATTATGCTTACTGGCCACATATGTCCCAAGATGTGGAATTATATACTAGAGGATGTCTAGTATGCGCCCAATTTAAACCTGCTTCACCAATGCATAGAGCACCATTGATGAAAAGAGGCCTAACTCTCCCATGGTCAGATTTGCAAATAGACTATGTAGGTCCTTTAAAAAGGTCGAGCAGGGGACACCGCTATATTTTGAGTGTGGTATGTTTGATGTCAAAGTGGATTGAGTGCATTCCTGCACCAGATTGTAGTGCGCAAACAGCAGCCACATTGCTGGTGAACCATGTGTTCTCAAGGTTTGGGTTGCCACAAAGAATTGAGTCAGACAGAGGAAGTCATTTCACAAGTACTCTAATGAGTAAGGTATGGCAAATACTAGGTGTGAAAAGGAAACTACATATCGCATATCGGGCGGCGTCTTCAGGTACAGTTGAAAGAAGCAATAGGTCTGTTGTGGATATTTTAAAGAAATTTGTGGCAGAAGCAGGTTCCAGCTGGGATTTGCGTTTACCATTGGTTCTGATGGCAATCAGGTCGACTCCTGCCAAAGCAACAGGTGTTAGCCCCCATGAGGTCTTAACAGGTAGGAAAATGGTGTTACCACAACACCTACTATACAGAACACATGAGCAAACTCTAGTGAGTGCATCCACAGTTCATGAATATATTGATGAACTGAGGAGGCATTTGCAACATGCATTTGCTTTTGTGCAGAGAAATCTGGAGAGAGCTGCTGACAGTGCAAAGTCATATTATGACAAAAAGACATCAGTAAAGGAATACAAGGTAGGGGATCAGGTGTACAAGTTTCATTTTGGAAAAAGTAAACAGAAAAATTCTAAATTTCTGGCAGCCTGGCAGGGGCCATTTCGAATTATAGATAAAGTCTCTCCTGTAGTGTACAAAATTTTGAAAAATGAAGGTGAAACAGCAATAGAGCAGTTTGTCCATGTAAATCAAATCAAACCATGCCATCCCAGACATGAGATCAGGCAGCTTGAGCATGTGGAAACGGATAGAGTCCCTTGAGAAAATAAATGGGTGTAATCAGGAGGCAGTGACAAAGAAGTTAAAAAAAGTTGATTGTTATGATGGCACATAAACACTGTAATATATGTAAAAATATATAATATAAATAAATAAATAAATAAATAAATAAATGCACATATAACGGAAGCTCGTGGTTGGTGTGCAGAGAGAAAGTGTATTAAATATTGAATGCTGTTTTATATGTGTTTGTTTTCTTTTAACTTGTGTTTAATTTCAAAAAAAAAAAAAAAAAAAAACGAAGTATTTTTACCAAGCATGTTTTATTTTTGGCAAAAGGATGAAGTTAGTATTGTGCTATGTACTTAATCTGTTTATTTTCTATTTTGATTTAGACAATTAACATTATTTGGTCGGAGGTTCCGGGATCAGAGGCCACGGGAGACGATGGAGTCCTGGAGTCCCCTGGATGAAGACCAAAAGATGCCTGCCTCCAGGTGGAGGTGAAGACAAAATAACCGGAATGCCAAAAGAGATGACTACTGTGGATTCAAGATTGCCAAGATGAAAGAGTACTCGAATGAACCGAATAACATCGCTGGTCGGGACATACCAAAAGAGACAAAGCAAAAGTTCCGGCATATGAAGTTCCACGTATTTATTATTTTAATTATTTATTTTAACTTGTTATATTACTTATTTGTTTTAGTTAGTTGTTTTATTTCATTGTTTTTAATTGACTTGGAAAATTTAAACTTAAAGTAATGCCACTTCCACTGAGAAGGCAAATGTGGAACATTTTATGAACTGATGGACTCAGATGAAATGTTGATTGCAAATTTTCATTGATGCACATGAATATTCATTTTGTTGGATTGCTATATTGTAAAAAAAAATAGAACAAGTTGTTTTTAGGAATTGGCTTGGATTATAGCCAAGTTCTAAAAACAAAAGGAGGGTATATGTAAGGATATTTGGCGTGTTACAGTACACAGTACAGCAATACTGCACAAGTAGCACAATTTTTTTTTGCAGCACCACCACCACAAGGGTGCGGTGCATTGCTATATGGGTTAGCAGATTAACAAGGAAAGACAGACTATTCAGTAAAAAACGATTTTAACATATAAGATGCAAATCTATTTTTACAGTTAAAAGCACACGTGTTCATTTAAAAATGCACACTATTTTTCACCTGAAATGCCTATATTGCTAGAGACACATTTGAAAATTAACAGCTAACCTATTAACCATTAACCTGACTAATAAAACCTTATTTTAATATAACCCACTAATAAAATGTGTTCTCTACTGCAGAATTAGGCATTTAAATGAGTGTGCAGATTTTTTTTTTCTTCTCTTCTCTGCCTGATTATCCGTGTTGTTGTGCACAGTAACGGCAGGAAGGAGGAAGTCAGATTTGCAACAATTGCAAATGTATAAGCGAAGCTATTGTTGAAGAGTAGGAGGATGAGAGATGATGGATTTCATTGGGACACGTCATAAAGAGGGCTGAGAGGAAAGTTTTAGTGGGCAGTAGCAGGGAAAAAGACAGGCAGACATCTTTCTGCACTACTGGGGAGAAGACCTGGCTGTGGGGTCCTGACTGAATGCAAATTCCGGTGTCCTGCTGCAGTCGACATTGGGGAGAGCAGAAAGAAAAACCTGTCCACTGGCTGAGGCAGTCCTATCTGAAAAAGCTGAGAATTCCAGGCAATGACCCCGGCTTGAGAAGGCAAGCGTTCCTTTTTGCTGGAGTTAAGCCAAGAGAGCCACATTCACAGAGAGAAGCCTCTGAACAGATAAGGTAATTACCTAACTGGGGGAGCTGTGTGTGTGCACGGAAATATGCAGTCAGTGTAGAAAAATGAAAGTCCCGTGCGTGTCTTAATCAAGTGCTAATGTTGCAATTTAAGTTCTGTTCTCCGCCACTATAATTGCAGTGTGTCATAGAAAATGCTTTGATTGTTCCATTTTATTGCTGTAAAGAATGAGATCATGTCTAAATGCAACTTTTATAATACAGAAAATATTTGAAAACAGACGGGTGGTTTATTTTCTATTTACCATTACAATGCCAATGATGTGGGGAGATTTTTAAACAGTGCAATGGTCATTTTAAGACAGATGTGTGCATGTCAGAATCAGTATGAATAATTGTGAGTGACTGTAGTATAACTTGTTGGAGGTACATGAGCCAACGGGAAGAGAGACTCTCTGAACATAGCTCCCTACCGTATATAAGGTAGTGGAAATTACCACAAGACTACCACATATAGCTCTCTGTCGTAAATAAGTCAGTGAGTTTGCCCATGGTGGCGCACCAACACTATCACTGGAAAATGTGGTGTCCCTAGAATGCAGGTCTGAGGTCTCTCTAGTGATCACACGAAAAATCTAAGCGAAGATAAGGGATTCTGGACATTGGGGCCACAAATAAAACAAGGGAATTATGCTCACCAAAATACCACCAACCACATATACCAAATATGCAGGTCTGGGTGCTGAAATAATGCATGTCCATTGTATTATTGTTGCACATGGCCAAATCTGAATACAAAGAGTGATTATTGCTAAGTTATTTTTCGGCGGTAATAAAATACCGTCAGGCCCCAAATCTCCACAAAATACCCTACACCCCTGTCTCATCCAGGAGTGGGAATGTGTACCCTCAGATGTTTGCTCGCCTCCGTCTGAATCTGGAGACACCTGCAATCATGTGAGCCGCATTGCTAGCCCTTGCATGTGAAATCCTTACTTTCACCAACCTCCTCCTCAAGCAAACAAATCTCCTTAATCTAACCACCCTCCTTAAGTAGACCAACCACTTCCCTAAACTGAAACTCTCCACCCTCTTCCTTACACCATAGACTCCTCCTTTAGATCTTCACCAACCTCATCTTACTAGGATCAAGTTCCTCCTTTCTACCACCAATATCCTCCCTACTATCACCACGCTTGTCCTGCAGTGTTGCAACCTCTTTGTTACTGACATCAACCATCTCTTCAAACACCTCTTTCTTTCAACCTCTGAAGCCTTTCTCTGCCTCATGGATCTTTATTACGGTTGGGTTCAGCCTGATGTTCCCTCATCCAATCCCCGGGGTCTCTCCTCCAGCCTCCTGGTTCTTTATCCACCTCCAGTTCTCCCATGCATGGCCTCACCCAGTCTCTTCAGATTGTTTCTCCAACCACCTCTGTGCAGCCCACTCTCCTCCAAACACCTTATAATTATTTATTATAAAAGCTGTACATTGTTTACTGATGCACATTAAGGAGACTGTGCCATATTGTGTGGTTTTCTTTTCCATTTGACCTCTGTCTGTGGACTGTGGGGGAGGTTTGTGCGGCTTGTGGGAGACACTGGGGGTAGACTTCTGAGAAAGTCAACTAGGGGACAGCATCTGGCAAAGGTCCCAGCTGGTCACCGAGCGAGCACACCATCTGGGCAAATTAGAGTGAGGTTTGAAATGCTGCTTAGATTGCCAACCTACGGATGTTTAAATGGATCCGTCAGGGCTTCATATCAAATCTCAAGCAACTGTTTCAATGAGAGAAAGGTGCTTGCCCTGATATCCCTCAGCGCTTTGCTTATGGTAATGAATGGAGCCTTTACACAGCCTCCTTAGTCATCTTCTAATTTCAATTTCCACGTCTTGATATTTGCATCCTAAGTGCTCACAAGACACGGATTTCTGTTCCGGTTTGGCAGAGTAAAGAAATATGATATTTTCAATTAGACTGCTGACACCTTGTGCTAACTAGCTGAGGTTTGAGCAGATACTCGGTATGCAGGGTGAAAGGATGGTCATGCTGTTATAGCAAAGCAGTGGTGTCCCAAGAAGCATTCTCAGACGAGGTAGTAGAGAGGGAAAATTCTTCTTAATACTTCAGGGTCCAGAATGCAGGTTATTCAGAATAAGTACTTCAGACACAGCAAGCAACGCACTGTGCATTGTTGCCTCATCCGGTCTCCTTCCAACTACCCCTTTAAAACAGTCACGCATCACTCTCAACATACCTCTCCAACATCAGTCATGTCTTTAAATCTCAATTCATAGCAGCCTCACCAGAAAGCATAAGAATATGCACAGCCTTTATGTACGTATATAAGCCTGTTTGAATGAATGTATTTGAAATCTAGCTTGGAAGGGATCTATGTGATCACTGCGCTGCCCGCAACATGTGATGCCGAAAATGCCGACGGCAGTTATGGCGCGGGGCATTGATCATATGGATCACTGTGCCTGCTTCCCCTGGCCTGCATTACCCCTCCCAACCCCTGACCCCAATTACCTTTAGGGCGGCACACTTCTGTGTGTGCCGCCCGCACTTTGTGATCCCTGCGGTGTCAGCTCTTCCCACTAACGTGGGTTGGAGCTGACGCTGCAGGGTTCTTTTTTTTTTTACGTGTCCCCCGCAATCCCTGACCCCCATTACTGCGCCCAGGAAGAGCGGGGGACACCCACGCAACCCCCGCTCTGCTTGGGCACAGTAAATGTCACCCTCATTTTGTGCGCCTCCAAAGTCGCAGTGACTGTGGGGGCGCACAAATGAGGGCAACATTTTTGTATGATACTGCTGGGAAGCAGCAATGTGCTGTAAAATCGGGAACACATCCAAGGGGTACCTTTAGGGTGCTTGGGTAGCAGAGGAGCTGGGAATGTTACGAGGTGCATTGTATGGGAGAACAGAGGGGGTACAATCCTGTTGGGTGGAGAAAGCAGTTATTAGCAAGAATTCTTTGACAAGTTAGTTCATTAGGTTCTTCCTGAAGTGTAGGAAAGAGGGGGCCTTTTAACTTGTTTCAGTGCACAGGAGGGAAAGGCCAGCTTCTCTTTTCCCCCTCCTGCACCTCTTTGTTAACAGCCCGTTGATGTTGTGGCTTCTCGTAGTGCCATGGACTCTGAAGATGGGGAGCTTCTCACCCAACTTGAGTGGTGTTTTGGTTGCAACAGTTTAGTAGTTGATACAGGCCATCTTGAACATGATGCTTACTTGAAGGGGTAGCTAGTGTGGCTCCTTGAAGATGTTGTTATGAGGTCAGTGTTTCTTTGCCCTTTATTGAAACTTGCTTCTGAGTTCATGACAGCTTTCAGAAAGCCAAGGTGGCATCTGGATCATCTGCCAGTAAAGTGTTGCCACCATCCCTGTGGAAGATGACCAGGGGCTTGGACAACTGTTCTGAAACTCAGGGCACTGGGCAGGGATGAAAGTCTTGACTTTGTTGAGGAGCAGAAGCTGGTACCATGCTGCTTGGGTCTTCTTGGCGATGTTTGTTTTAAATGAAAGTTCAAAGTCAATAGTAAAGCTGAGAGATTTTGCACTGGGTGAGAGTTAAGGCATGAATCCATCAAACTTTATATCAGTCAGACAAGTTTGGATGTAGGCATGCTTGGTCGGGTTCCCTAGAAGAATGAATTCAGTCTTTGAAGGATTGAGCTTCAGGTAGGTGATTGACATGCAGGATTTGATGAGGTACATGAGTTGATGGATATCATTTATGCAATGGATCTTTAGGGAAAAAGCTGTTTGTCATAAGCCTACTGGTACATCGATATTAGTGTTGGAGATAGGTTCCCCCAGAGGTTCAAGATCCTTTTACTTGAGAAATGAGAAGAAAGTAGAGTTAAAAAAACAACTCACAACTCAGAATCTCTGTGGCCAAGTCAGAGGATCCCAACTCACAACACACTCATCAACAAGAAATCTGTATAGGCCACATGTAGTCTGGAGGTAACATCAACAATAATGTACTGCAGAGGCACAGTAATGAACACTCAATACCCACATGAATACATTCTGGTTTAGCACAGGATCCCACCCCCCAAAGGGACAAACACCACTCTACACATACCCGCACTTCCCTGTAAAGCACCCACAAGAATGGCAATCAACAGCTAGATGTCACAACAGCCAATAAAAGATGTCCAACTCATCCAACAAACAAACAGAAGTCCAAGCCACTAACACCAAGCACCAACAGCAACTACTCACATGAAGAACCCACTGCGGGACTGGTAGTGTAACAGTGAATAAGTACACAGTAGGCCATGAAACGGGACAAACAAAAAACACCTGGACACACATCTGAATAACCACAAGTAGCTAAAAACAGCCCCGAATGCATCCTTCTCCTTTCAGACCCACAATTAAAGAACACACCACTAAGCGTCACAGCTGAATGCATGCCTTAACTACCAGACAAATTGCCAGTACATCTTCACATTAGTGTTTTATCTAACACATTTTCATAAGAGTTGGCCCGCACATACCAATAGCACTTAAACAAGCGCGATTCCCTAGTTAGTGTATTATAGCACAGCAACATATTGTGGTACACACTAAACCATTACTCTGGACATATGTAAACAAGAAAGACTGAAATTAAAGCCCAAAACTAATGAATGCACAAATTCAAGGGGACACATCCCAGATAGTATAGACTAAACATTTCTAGGGTAATTATACACACCATGCACCACAAATACATGCAATATAACAGCTCCCAGACAACTTAAAGTGTGGTTTGAACCTGAAAAATGCACATCCTTCCCAAAAAGGCCAACACTAGATACAAGTGAAACATGTCCTAGCCATTGTGATGAAGTGACCGTGTGGCCCTCATCACGTGGACTTAGGAATAACATCCAAAGTTCCACACTGTCAGCTATAATATTTATAAGCAACTCCCCAAGCCAAGGCACCAAAACACTTTTCAGAAAAACAAATAAGTTAAATCTATCTACACCATCATTTCCTTCTCTCATAGAGGGAAAACATGGGTTGGATTAAGGGAAATGAACCAGAGTTTTAGAAGAAGGTGGACTATACAGTAACCCTAATCAGGTCTTCAAAGCCAGTGTGGGCATAAGAGAACATGTTCTAACCCATGTGACTCTGAACCTGCTGACAAGCCAAATGGAGGACTATATATCCTAATGTACCCTTCTCTCACAGAGGCAAAACCTGGAACAGATATGGGAACACAGAGCGCTGATCCGTGACCAGCAACCCACTGAACCACCATGGATCTGTTTGTGAGTTGGGGGGGAGGGGGGCTGCTTCAGGTAAGCAGCCCTCCCCCCCCCCCGGCCCCCAAAGCATGGGGACACAGGAAAATGAACCCTGGGGGCAGATGGCTGACCATCTGCCCCCAGGGAAATATATAAAAGAAAAAAAAATAATAATCCGAGGGATGGGGGGAGGTGGGAGGGGGTTTGGGGTCCTGGGGCCCACTAGGCCACCAGGGATTGAGCAGAAAGTGGTGTCCCTGGAAAGGGGACTTTCTCCCCTTTCCAAGGACACCACATATGAGGCATTGCTGGTCACGGATTGGCGCAGAGCGCTCGATCCGTGACCAGCAACCCACTAGACCACCATGGATCTCTTTGTGAGGTGGGGGGGGAGGGGGCTGCTTCAAGTAAGCAGCCCTCTCCCCCCTCCCGACCCCAAAGCATGGGGGCACGTGCATGTGAACCCTGGGGCAGATGGCTGACCATCTGCCCCAAGGGAATGTAAAATAAAAAATAAAAATGAAATGATGGGAAACAGGGTTGGGGGAAGGGGTGGGGGCCACTAGCCACCATGGATTTTTTACTGAATGAAAGGGGGGGGTGCCCCCCCAACCGAAGTAGAAAGGGGGCACCCCTTGTAACCCTCCCTGGGGGCAGATATCTGTTCCTAGGAAGGGGCATCTGACCCCAGGGAGGGATGCATGAGGTGGGGCCCCCCTATCTGCCCCCAGGGAGGGTTGCATGAGGTGGGGCCCTCCATTTGGGGTGGGGGGGGGTTGAGGGCCACCCCCCGTTGTGGTACATCATGCGCTGCCAATTTAGGGTGGCCCTCAGCCCCCCCTAAAAAGCAGCCTGTGATTTTGTATATTTTTTTTTGTTTACCCAACTTGGCTTGGTGCAGATGGGCCCATTAGTGTGGCTATCTGCCCCCAGGGTGCCCAAACCCTACTGCCCCATCTATTGGGGGTCCTGCCCCACCTTTTGGGGTGGCCCTCTCCCCCCTCACCCCAAATGGAGGTGGGGTGTACCTCACGCAGCCGTTTGGAGGAGGCCCAGGGAGGCCTGCATGAGGTGTGTCCCCCAGCCATTGGGGGTGGGGGGGGGGCACCCCAAAAGCTGGGGCAGGACCCCCAATAGATGGGGCAGTAAGGTTTGGGCACCCTGGGGGCAGATAGCCACACTAATGGGCCCATCTGCACCAAGCCAAGTTGGGTAAACAAAAAAAAATATACAAAACCACAGGCTGCTTTTTAGGGGGGGCTGAGGGCCACCCTAAATTGGCAGAGCATGATGTACCGCAACGGGGGGTGGCCCTCAACCCCCCCACCCCAAATGGAGGGCCCCACCTCATGCAACCCTCCCTGGGGGCAGATATCTGCTCCTAGGAAGGGGCATCTGACCCCAGGGAGGGATGCATGAGGTGAGGCCCCCCCTATCTGCGCCCAGGGAGGGTTGCATGAGGTGGGGCCCTCCATTTGAGGTGGGGGGGGTTGAGGGCCACCCCCCGTTGCGGTACATCATGCGCTGCCAATTTAGGGTGGCCCTCAGCCCCCCCTAAAAAGCAGCCTGTGGTTTTGTATATTTTTTTTGTTTACCCAACTTTGCTTGGTGCAGATGGCCACATTAGTGTGGCTATCTGCCCCCAGGGTGCCCAAACCCTACTGCCCCATCTATTGGGGGTCCCGCCCCACCTTTTGGGGTGGCCCTCTCCCCCCTCACCCCAAATGGAGGTGGGGTGTACCTCACGCAGCCGTTTGGAGGAGGCCCAGGGAGGCCAGTATGAGTTGTGTCCCCCAGCCATTGGGGGTGGGGTGGGGGGGGGCACCCCAAAAGGTGGGGCAGGACCCCCAATAGATGGGGCAGTAGGGTTTGGGCACTCTGGGGGCAGATAGCCACACTAATGGGCCCATCTGCACCAAGCCAAGTTGGGTAAACAAAAAAAAATATACAAAACCACAGGCTGCTTTTTAGGGGGGGCTGAGGGCCACCCTAAATTGGCAGCGCATGATGTACCGCAACGGGGGGGGGCCCTCAACCCCCCCCCCCCACCCCAAATGGAGGGCCCCACCTCATGCAACCCTCCCTGGGCGCAGATAGGGGGGGCCTCACCTCATGCATCCCTCCCTGGGGTCAGATGCCCCTTCCTAGGAGCAGATATCTGCCCCCAGGGAGGGTTGCATGAGGTGGGGCCCTCCATTTGGGGTGGGGGGGGGGGTTGAGGGCCACCCCCCGTTGCGGTACATCATGCGCTGCCAATTTAGGGTGGCCCTCAGCCCCCCCTAAAAAGCAGCCTGTGGTTTTGTATATTTTTTTTTTGTTTACCCAACTTTGCTTGGTGCAGATGGCCACATTAGTGTGGCTATCTGCCCCCAGGGTGCCCAAACCCTACTGACCCATCTATTGGGGGTCCTGCCCCACCTTTTGGGGTGGCCCTCTCCCCCCTCACCCCAAATGGAGGTGGGGTGTACCTCACGCAGCCGTTTGGAGGAGGCCCAGGGAGGCCTGCATGAGGTGTGTCCCCCAGCCATTGGGGGTGGGGTGGGGGGGGCACCCCAAAAGCTGGGGCAGGACCCCCAATAGATGGGGCAGTAGGGTTTGGGCACCCTGGGGGCAGATAGCCACACTAATGGGCCCATCTGCACCAAGCCAAGTTGGGTAAACAAAAAAAAATATACAAAACCACAGGCTGCTTTTTAGGGGGGGCTGAGGGCCACCCTAAATTGGCAGCGCATGATGTACCACAACGGGGGGTGGCCCTCAACCCCGCCCACCCCAAATGGAGGGCCCCACCTCATGCAACCCTCCCTGGGCGCAGATAGGGGGGGCCTGACCTCATGCATCCCTCCCTGGGGTCAGATGCCCCTTCCTAGGAGCAGATATCTGCCCCCAGGGAGGGTTGCATGAGGTGGGGCCCTCCATTTGGGGTGGGGGGGGGTTGAGGGCCACCCCCCGTTGCGGTACATCATGCGCTGCCAATTTAGGGTGGCCCTCAGCCCCCCCTAAAAAGCAGCCTGTGGTTTTGTATATTTTTTTTTGTTTACCCAACTTTGCTTGGTGCAGATGGCCACATTAGTGTGGCTATCTGCCCCCAGGGTGCCCAAACCCTACTGCCCCATCTATTGGGGGTCCCGCCCCACCTTTTGGGGTGGCCCTCTCCCCCCTCACCCCAAATGGAGGTGGGGTGTACCTCACGCAGCCGTTTGGAGGAGGCCCAGGTAGGCCTGCATGAGGTGTGTCCCCCAGCCATTGGGGGTGGGGTGGGGGGGCACCCCAAAAGCTGGGGCAGGACCCCCAATAGATGGGGCAGTAGGGTTTGGGCACCCTGGGGGCAGATAGCCACACTAATGGGCCCATCTGCACCAAGCCAAGTTGGGCAAACAAAAAAAAATATACAAAACCACAGGCTGCTTTTTAGGGGGGGCTGAGGGCCACCCTAAATTGGCAGCGCATGATGTACCGCAACGGGGGGTGGCCCTCAACCCCCCCCCCACCCCAAATGGAGGGCCCCACCTCATGCAACCCTCCCTGGGGGCAGATAGGGGGGGCCTCACCTCATGCATCCCTCCCTGGGGTCAGATGCCCCTTCCTAGGAGCAGATATCTGCCCCCAGGGAGGGTTGCATGAGGTGGGGCCCTCCATTTGGGGTGGGGGGGGGTTGAGGGCCACCCCCCGATGCGGTACATCATGCGCTGCCAATTTAGGGTGGCCCTCAGCCCCCCCTAAAAAGCAGCCTGTGGTTTTGTATATTTTTTTTTGTTTACCCAACTTTGCTTGGTGCAGATGGCCACATTAGTATGGCTATCTGCCCCCAGGGTGCCCAAACCCTACTGCCCCATCTATTGGGGGTCCCGCCCCACCTTTTGGGGTGGCCCTCTCCCCCCTCACCCCAAATGGAGGTGGGGTGTACCTCACGCAGCCGTTTGGAGGAGGCCCAGGGAGGCCTGCATGAGGTGTGTCCCCCAGCCATTGGGGGTGGGGTGGGGGGGGCACCCCAAAAGCTGGGGCAGGACCCCCAATAGATGGGGCAGTAGGGTTTGGGCACCCTGGGGGCAGATAGCCACACTAATGGGCCCATCTGCACCAAGCCAAGTTGGGCAAACAAAAAAAAATATACAAAACCACAGGCTGCTTTTTAGGGGGGGCTGAGGGCCACCCTAAATTGGCAGCGCATGATGTACCGCAACGGGGGGTGGCCCTCAACCCCCCCCCACCCCAAATGGAGGGCCCCACCTCATGCAACCCTCCCTGGGGGCAGATGCCCCTTCCTAGGAGCAGATATCTGCCCCCAGGGAGGGTTGCATGAGGTGGGGCCCTCCATTTGGGGTGGGGGGGGATTGAGGGCCACCCCCCGTTGTGGTACATCATGCGCTGCCAATTTAGGGTGGCCCTCAGCCCCCCCTAAAAAGCAGCCTGTGAATTTGCATTTTGTTTTTTGTTTACCCAACTTTGCTTGGTGCAGATGGCCACATTAGTGTGGCTATCTGCCCCCAGGGTGCCCAAACTCTACTGCCCCATCTATTGGGGGTCCTGCCCCACCTTTTGGGGTGGCCCTCTCCCCCCTCACCCCAAATGGAGGTGGGGTGTACCTCACGCATCCGTTTGGAGGAGGCCCAGGGAGGCCTGCATGAGGTGTGTCCCCCAGCCATTGGGGGTGGGGTGGGGGGGGCACCCCAAAAGGTGGGGCAGGACCCCCAACAGATGGGGCAGTAGGGTTTGGGCACCCTGGGGGCAGATAGCCACACTAATGGGCCCATCTGCACCAAGCAAAGTTGGGTAAACAAAAAAAAATATACAAAACCACAGGCTGCTTTTCAGGGGGGGCTGAGGGCCACCCTAAATTGGCAGCGCATGATGTACCGCAATTGGGGGTGGCCCTCAACCCCCCCCACCCCAAATGGAGGGCCCCACCTCATGCAACCCTCCCTGGGCGCAGATAGGGGGGGCCTCACCTCATGCATCCCTCCCTGGGGTCAGATGCCCCCTCCTAGGAGCAGATATCTGCCCCCAGGGAGGGTTGCATGAGGTGGGGCCCTCCATTTGGGGTGGGGGGGGGATTGAGGGCCACCCCCCGTTGTGGTACATCATGCGCTGCCAATTTAGGGTGGCCCTCAGCCCCCCCTAAAAAGCAGCCTGTGAATTTGCATTTTGTTTTTTGTTTACCCAACTTTGCTTGGTGCAGATGGCCACATTAGTGTGGCTATTTGCCCCCAGGGTGCCCAAACCCTACTGCCCCATCTATTGGGGGTCCTGCCCCACCTTTTGGGGTGGCCCTCTCCCCCCTCACCCCAAATGGAGGTGGGGTGTACCTCACGCAGCCGTTTGGAGGAGGCCCAGGGAGGCCTGCATGAGGTGTGTCCCCCAGCCATTTGGGGTGAGGGGGGAGAGGGCCCCCAAAAATGGTGGGACAGGCCCCCCCAGTGGGTGGGGCAGTAAGGTTTGGGCACCCCGGCGCCAGATTGGCACACCAATGTGACCCTCTGCACCAAGGGGAGTTGGGTTACCAAAGGAAAAAAATGAAAATGGTGGAACGCTTTTTAGGGGGGGCGGTGGGGCACCCCAAAGGTCAGGGAATTTTCTAATGGGATGGGGCGTTGACCCCCTCCCCCCCACCTGCAATGGAGTGGGTGCCAGGTCATGCAGCCCTTCCTGGGACCAGATATCTGCTCCTAGGAACGGACGCCTGAGCCCAGGGAGGAGTGCAGGACAACCCCCCCCCCTATCTGCCCCCGGGGAGGGCTACATTTTGCTGGTGTGACCGTAGGTAACACATGTTCTTTGTTTTGTTTACAGCTTTTTCTACCCGAGCAGCTGCAACGTTATGTGAGTACTGTTTTTTATTATTCTATGGTTAGGGCCCACTGTCAGTGGGGTGGGTGAGACTGGGGCTGGATTGTTGGTGGTGTGGGTGGGAATGGCCCGTCTGGGCAGATCACCTCCAACTGTCCTGGAGTTGCGGCTGGGCTGCATTACAGCTTTTCCCTTCGGGGAGGTATTGGCACACTGCCGAGACTCCTTGGTGGGGAGAAGCTGTAACGCAGGGCAGCCAGCGCTCCAGCAAAGTCGGCGGTAATATCCCTGGCCTTGGGCACCCTTCTCCCATGTGGGCCTTTGCTGATGGTTCTGGGTATTACATTCTGGGCCGATTTGCGTAAGTCAGACCTCTGTGGATTCCCACGGGTGTCCTCTTTTGGGAAATGCATGGGGTTCCCTGTTTCCCTTGCTGGCTGCGACACCCTAGGCCCAAATCTGTAGGTTGCCCACATGAACAAAATGGGCAGTGGCGAATGGCTTGGGGTTCCCAGTCGGTTACCCTTTTCCTTTTGCGCCCCCGGTAGGTGCACCCACACATGTGAGGTACCGTTTTCATCGGGACACGTGTGGGGACACGGGAAGGTAGGCCACGTGTTGTTGGTGGTGTGTTTCGGTGGGTGGCCAGAGCGAAATGTCTGAGAATTGTCTTCATTTCCGGCCAATTTCAGAGACATTTCCCTGTGTCCACTCACCGAAACACGTCGCCAACAGCAGATGTCATACCTTCTTGTGTTCCCACAGGTGTCCCGACGAAAAAGGTACCTCGCATGTGTGGGTGCACCTACCGGGGGCGCAAAAGGAAAAGGGTAACCCGCTGGTAACCCCAAGCCTTTCGCCACAGCACAATTTGTTCATGTGGGCAACCTACAGATTTGGGCCTAGGGTGTCCAAGCCAGCAAGGAAAACGGGGAACCCCATGCATTTCCCAAAAGAGGACACCCGTGGGAAAGCACAGAGGTCTGATTTGCGCGAAGCGGGCCAGAATTTATTACCCAGAACCCCAGACAAAGTGAACATTGTGTTTTTTCCCCACCAAATATCACACTTTGTCGGGGATTGTGGCTAATAAAAACTGGGGCAATTTGCGCAAGGCAGACCTCTGTGGATTCCCACGGGTGTCCTCTTTTGGGAAATGCATGGGATTCCCTGTTTCCCTTGCTGGCTGCGACACCCTAGGCCCAAATCTGTAGGTTGCCCACATGAACAAAATGGGCAGTGGCGAATGGCTTGGGGTTCCCAGTCGGTTACCCTTTTCCTTTTGCGCTCCCGGTAGGTGCACCCACACATGTGAGGTACCGTTTTCATTGGGACACGTGTGGGGACACGGGAAGGTAGGCCACGTGTTGTTGGCGGTGTGTTTCGGTGGGTGGCCAGAGCGAAATGTCTGAGAATTGTCTTCATTTCTGGCCAATTTCAGAGACATTTCCCTGTGTCCACTCACCGAAACACGTCGCCAACAGCAGATGTCATACCTTCTTGTGTTCCCACAGGTGTCCCGACGAAAAAGGTACCTCGCATGTGTGGGTGCACCTACCGGGGGCGCAAAAGGAAAAGGGTAACCCGCTGGTAACCCCAAGCCTTTCGCCACAGCACAATTTGTTCATGTGGGCAACCTACAGATTTGGGCCTAGGGTGTCCAAGCCAGCAAGGAAAACGGGGAACCCCATGCATTTCCCAAAAGAGGACACCCGTGGGAAAGCACAGGGGTCTGATTTGCGCGAAGCGGGCCAGAATTTATTACCCAGAACCCCAGACAAAGTGAACATTGTGTTTTTTCCCCACCAAATATCACACTTTGTCGGGGATTGTGGCTAATAAAAACTGGGGCAATTTGCGCAAGGCAGACCTCTGTGGATTCCCACGGGTGTCCTCTTTTGGGAAATGCATGGGGTTCCCTGTTTCCCTTGCTGGCTGCAACACCCTAGGCACAAATCTGTAGGTTGCCCACATGAACAAAATGGGCAGTGGCGAATGGCTTGGGGTTCCCAGTCGGTTACCCTTTTCCTTTTGCGCCCCCGGTAGGTGCACCCACACATGTGAGGTACCGTTTTCATCGGGACACGTGTGGGGACACGGGAAGGTAGGCCACGTGTTGTTGGCGGTGTGTTTCGGTGGGTGGCAAGAGCGAAATGTCTGAGAATTGTCTTCATTTCCGGCCAATTTCAGAGACATTTCCCTGTGTCCACTCACCGAAACACGTCGCCAACAGCAGATGTCATACCTTCTTGTGTTCCCACAGGTGTCCCGACGAAAAAGGTACCTCGCATGTGTGGGTGCACCTACCGGGGGCGCAAAAGGAAAAGGGTAACCCGCTGGTAACCCCAAGCCTTTCGCCACAGCACAATTTGTTCATGTGGGCAACCTACAGATTTGGGCCTAGGGTGTCCAAGCCAGCAAGGAAAACGGGGAACCCCATGCATTTCCCAAAAGAGGACACCCGTGGGAAAGCACAGAGGTCTGATTTGCGCGAAGCGGGCCAGAATTTATTACCCAGAACCCCAGACAAAGTGAACATTGTGTTTTTTCCCCACCAAATATCACACTTTGTCGGGGATTGTGGCTAATAAAAACTGGGGCAATTTGCGCAAGGCAGACCTCTGTGGATTCCCACGGGTGTCCTCTTTTCGGAAATGCATGGGGTTCCCTGTTTCCCTTGCTGGCTGCGACACCCTAGGCCCAAATCTGTAGGTTGCCCACATGAACAAAATGGGCAGTGGCGAATGGCTTGGGGTTCCCAGTCGGTTACCCTTTTCCTTTTGCGCCCCCGGTAGGTGCACCCACACATGTGAGGTACCGTTTTCATCGGGACACGTGTGGGGACACGGGAAGGTAGGCCACGTGTTGTTGGCGGTGTGTTTCGGTGGGTGGCCAGAGCGAAATGTCTGAGAATTGTCTTCATTTCCGGCCAATTTCAGAGACATTTCCAGGTGTCCACTCACCGAAACACGACGCCAACAGCAGATGTCATACCTTCTTGTGTTCCCACACGTGTCCCGACGAAAAAGGTACCTCGCATGTGTGGGTGCATCTACCGGGGGCGCAAAAGGAAAAGGGTAACCCGCTGGTAACCCCAAGCCTTTCGCCACAGCACAATTTGTTCATGTGGGCAACCTACAGATTTGGGCCTAGGGTGTCCAAGCCAGCAAGGAAAACGGGGAACCCCATGCATTTCCCAAAAGAGGACACCCGTGGGAAAGCACAGAGGTCTGATTTGCGCGAAGCGGGCCAGAATTTATTACCCAGAACCCCAGACAAAGTGAACATTGTGTTTTTTCCCCACCAAATATAACACTTTGTCGGGGATTGTGGCTAATAAAAACTGGGGCAATTTGCGCAAGGCAGACCTCTGTGGATTCCCACGGGTGTCCTCTTTTGGGAAATGCATGGGGTTCCCTGTTTCCCTTGCTGGCTGCGACACCCTAGGCCCAAATCTGTAGGTTGCCCACATGAACAAAATGGGCAGTGGCGAATGGCTTGGGGTTCCCAGTCGGTTACCCTTTTCCTTTTGCGCCCCCGGTAGGTGCACCCACACATGTGAGGTACCGTTTTCATCAGGACATGTGTGGGGACACGGGAAGGTAGGCCACGTGTTGTTGGCGGTGTGTTTCGGTGGGTGGCCAGAGTGAAATGTCTGAGAATTGTCTTCATTTCCGGCCAATTTCAGAGACATTTCCCTGTGTCCACTCACCGAAACACGTCGCCAACAGCAGATGTCATACCTTCTTGTGTTCCCACAGGTGTCCCGTCGAAAAAGGTACCTCGCATGTGTGGGTGCACCTACCGGGGGCGCAAAAGGAAAAGGGTAACCCGCTGGTAACCCCAAGCCTTTCGCCACAGCACAATTTGTTCATGTGGGCAACCTACAGATTTGGGCCTAGGGTGTCCAAGCCAGCAAGGAAAACGGGGAACCCCATGCATTTCCCAAAAGAGGACACCCGTGGGAAAGCACAGAGGTCTGATTTGCGCGAAGCGGGCCAGAATTTATTACCCAGAACCCCAGACAAAGTGAACATTGTGTTTTTTCCCCACCAAATATCACACTTTGTCGGGGATTGTGGCTAATAAAAACTGGGGCAATTTGCGCAAGGCAGACCTCTGTGGATTCCCACGGGTGTCCTCTTTTGGGAAATGCATGGGGTTCCCTGTTTCCCTTGCTGGCTGCGACACCCTAGGCCCAAATCTGTAGGTTGCCCACATGAACAAAATGGGCAGTGGCGAATGGCTTGGGGTTCCCAGTCGGTTACCCTTTTCCTTTTGCGCCCCCGTTAGGTGCACCCACACATGTGAGGTACCGTTTTCATCGGGACACGTGTGGGGACACGGGAAGGTAGGCCACGTGTTGTTGGCGGTGTGTTTCGGTGGGTGGCCAGAGCGAAATGTCTGAGAATTGTCTTCATTTCTGGCCAATTTCAGAGACATTTACTTGTGTCCACTCACCGAAACACGTCGCCAACAGCAGATGTCATACCTTCTTGTGTTCCCACAGGTGTCCCGACGAAAAAGGTACCTTGCATGTGTGGGTGCACCTACCGGGGGCGCAAAAGGAAAAGGGTAACCCGCTGGTAACCCCAAGCCTTTCGCCACAGCACAATTTGTTCATGTGGGCAACCTACAGATTTGGGCCTAGGGTGTCCAAGCCAGCAAGGAAAACGGGGAACCCCATGCATTTCCCAAAAGAGGGCACCCGTGGGAAAGCACAGAGGTCTGATTTGCGCGAAGCGGGCCAGAATTTATTACCCAGAACACCAGACAAAGTGAACATTGTGTTTTTTCCCCACCAAATATCACACTTTGTCGGGGATTGTGGCTAATAAAAACTGGGGCAATTTGCGCAAGGCAGACCTCTGTGGATTCCCACGGGTGTCCTCTTTTGGGAAATGCATGGGGTTCCCTGTTTCCCTTGCTGGCTGCGACACCCTAGGCCCAAATCTGTAGGTTGCCCACATGAACAAAATGGGCAGTAGCGAATGGCTTGGGGTTCCCAGTCGGTTACCTTTTCCCTTTTGCGACCCCGGTAGGTGCACCCACACATGTGAGGTACCGTTTTCATCGGGACACGTGTGGGGACACGGGAAGGTAGGCCACGTGTTGTTGGCGGTGTGTTTCGGTGGGTGGCCAGAGCGAAATGTCTGAGAATTGTCTTCATTTCCGGCCAATTTCAGAGACATTTCCCTGTGTCCACTCACCGAAACACATCGCCAACAGCAGATGTCATACCTTCTCGTGTTCCCACAGGTGTCCCGATGAAAACGGTACCTACATGCATGGGTGCACCTACCTGGCCGGCAAGGGGCAAGCCGAAAACGCAAGCAACCCCCAGTCTGTTTGCAGAGGGGAATCTCAGCCATTCTGCCGACCGGCACAACATACAGATATGGGCCTCGGGTGTCCAAGCCACCAAGGAAAACAGGGAGCCCCATGCATTTCCGAAAATAGGACACCCGTGGGAATCCGCAGAGGTGTGATTTGCGCACATCGCCCCAGATTTTTTTACCCAGACACCCCTGCAAAGTCCGAAATGTGGGGGAAAAAACGCTTTTTCCGCACATTTCGCTCGACGCACCCATCGAAACACGCCCCCAACAACACATGGCCTACCGTCCCGCGTTCCCACAGGTGTCCCGATGAAAACGGTACCTCACATGCGTGGGTGCACCTACCTGGCCGGCAAGGGGCAAGCCGAAAACGCAAGCAACCCCCAGTCTGTTTGCAGAGGGGAATCTCAGCCATTCTGCCGACCGGCACAACATACAGATATGGGCCTCGGGTGTCCAAGCCACCAAGGAAAACAGGGAGCCCCATGCATTTCCGAAAAGAGGACACCCGTGGGAATCCGCAGAGGTGTGATTTGCGCACATCGCCCCAGATTTTTTTACCCAGACACTCCTGCAAAGTCCGAAATGTGGGGGAAAAAACGCTTTTTCCGCACATTTCGCTCAACGCACCCATCGAAACATGCCCCCAACAACACATGGCCTACCGTCCCGCGTTCCCACAGGTGTCCCGATGAAAACGGTACCTCACATGCGTGGGTGCACCTACCTGGCCGGCAAGGGGCAAGCCGAAAACGCAAGCAACCCCCAGTCTGTTTGCAGAGGGGAATCTCAGCCATTCTGCCGACCGGCACAACATACAGATATGGGCCTCGGGTGTCCAAGCCACCAAGGAAAACAGGGAGCCCCATGCATTTCCGAAAAGAGGACACCCGTGGGAATCCGCAGAGGTATGATTTGCACACATCGCCCCAGAATTTATTACCCAGACACCCCCGCAAAGTCCGAAATGTGCCCCGGACATTGCGGGGGTGTCTGGGTAAAAAAATCTTGGGCGATGTGCGCAAATCACACCTCTGCGGATTCCCACGGGTGTCCTCTTTTCGGAAATGCATGGGGCTCCCTGTTTTCCTTGGTGGCTTGGACACCCGAGGCCCATATCTGTATGTTGTGCCGGTCGGCAGAATGGCTAAGATTCCCCTCTGCAAACAGACTGGGGGTTGCTTGCGTTTTCGGCTTGCCCCTTGCCGGCCAGGTAGGTGCACCCACGCATGTGAGGTACCGTTTTCATCGGGACACCTGTGGGAACGCGGGACGGTAGGCCATGTGTTGTTGGGGGCGTGTTTCGATGGGTGCGTCAAGCGAAATGTGCGGAAAAAGCGTTTTTTCCCCCACATTTCGGACTTTGCAGGGGTGTCTGGGTAAAAAAATCTGGGGCGATGTGCGCAAATCACACCTCTGCGGATTCCCACGGGTGTCCTCTTTTCGGAAATGCATGGGGCTCCCTGTTTTCCTTGGTGGCTTGGACACCCGAGGCCCATATCTGTATGTTGTGCCGGTCGGCAGAATGGCTGAGATTCCCCTCTGCAAACAGACTGGGGGTTGCTTGCGTTTTCGGCTTGCCCCTTGCCGGCCAGGTAGGTGCACCCACGCATGTGAGGTACTGTTTTCATCGGGACACCTGTGGGAACGCGGGACAGTAGGCCATGTGTTGTTGGGGGCGTGTTTCGATGGGTGCGTCGAGCGAAATGTGCGGAAAAAGCGTTTTTTCCCCCACATTTCGGACTTTGCAGGGGTGTCTGGGTAAAAAAATCTGGGGCGATGTGCGCAAATCACACCTCTGCGGATTCCCACGGGTGTCCTCTTTTCGGAAATGCATGGGGCTCCCTGTTTTCCTTGGTGGCTTGGACACCCGAGGCCCATATCTGTATGTTGTGCCGGTCGGCAGAATGGCTGAGATTCCCCTCTGCAAACAGACTGGGGGTTGCTTGCGTTTTCGGCTTGCCCCTTGCCGGCCAGGTAGGTGCACCCACGCATGTGAGGTACCGTTTTCATCGGGACACCTGTGGGAACGCGGGACGGTAGGCCATGTGTTGTTGGGGGCGTGTTTCGATGGGTGCGTCGAGCGAAATGTGCGGAAAAGCATTTTTTCCCCCACATTTCGGACTTTGCAGGGGTGTCTGGGTAAAAAAATCTGGGGCGATGTGCGCAAATCACACCTCTGCGGATTCCCACGGGTGTCCTCTTTTCGGAAATGCATGGGGCTCCCTGTTTTCCTTGGTGGCTTGGACACCCGAGGCCCATATCTGTATGTTGTGCCGGTCGGCAGAATGGCTGAGATTCCCCTCTGCAAACAGACTGGGGGTTGCTTGCGTTTTCGGCTTGCCCCTTGCCGGCCAGGTAGGTGCACCCACGCATGTGAGGTACCGTTTTCATCTGGACACCTGTGGGAACGCGGGACGGTAGGCCATGTGTTGTTGGGGGCGTGTTGCGATGGGTGGGTCGAGGGAAATGTGCGGAAAAAGCGTTTTTTCCCCCACATTTCGGACTTTGCAGGGGTGTCTGGGTAAAAAAATCTGGGGCGATGTGCGCAAATCACACCTCTGCGGATTCCCACGGGTGTCCTCTTTTCGGAAATGCATGGGGCTCCCTGTTTTCCTTGGTGGCTTGGACACCCGAGGCCCATATCTGTATGTTGTGCCGGTCGGCAGAATGGCTGTGATTCCCCTCTGCAAACAGACTGGGGGTTGCTTGCGTTTTCGGCTTGCCCCTTGCCGGCCAGGTAGGTGCACCCACGCATGTGAGGTACCGTTTTCATCGGGACACCTGTGGGAACGCGGGACGGTAGGCCATGTGTTGTTGGGGGCGTGTTTCGATGGGTGAGTCGAGCGAAATGTGCGGAAAAAGCGTTTTTTCCCCCACATCTCGGACTTTGCAGGGGTGTCTGGGTAAAAAAATCTGGGGCGATGTGCGCAAATCACACCTCTGCGGATTCCCACGGGTGTCCTCTTTTCGGAAATGCATGGGGCTCCCTGTTTTCCTTGGTGGCTTGGACACCCGAGGCCCATATCTGTATGTTGTGCCGGTCGGCAGAATGGCTGAGATTCCCCTCTGCAAACAGACTGGGGGTTGCTTGCGTTTTCGGCTTGCCCCTTGCCGGCCAGGTAGGTGCACCCACGCATGTGAGGTACCGTTTTCATCGGGACACCTGTGGGAACGCGGGACGGTAGGCCATGTGTTGTTGGGGGCGTGTTTCGATGGGTGCGTCGAGCGAAATGTGCGGAAAAAGCGTTTTTTCCCCCACATTTCGGACTTTGCAGGGGTGTCTGGGTAAAAAAATCTGGGGCGATGTGCGCAAATCACACCTCTGCGGATTCCCACGGGTGTCCTCTTTTCGGAAATGCATGGGGCTCCCTGTTTTCCTTGGTGGCTTGGACACCCGAGGCCCATATCTGTATGTTGTGCCGGTCGGCAGAATGGCTGAGATTCCCCTCTGCAAACAGACTGGGGGTTGCTTGCGTTTTCGGCTTGCCCCTTGCCGGCCAGGTAGGTGCACCCACGCATGTGAGGTACCGTTTTCATCGGGACACCTGTGGGAACGCGGGACGGTAGGCCATGTGTTGTTGGGGGCGTGTTTCGATGGGTGCGTCGAGCGAAATGTGCAGAAAAAGCGTTTTTTCCCCCACATTTCGGACTTTGCAGGGGTGTCTGGGTAAAAAAATCTGGGGCGATGTGCGCAAATCACACCTCTGCGGATTCCCACGGGTGTCCTCTTTTCGGAAATGCATGGGGCTCCCTGTTTTCCTTGGTGGCTTGGACACCCGAGGCCCATATCTGTATGTTGTGCCGGTCGGCAGAATGGCTGAGATTCCCCTCTGCAAACAGACTGGGGGTTGCTTGCGTTTTCGGCTTGCCCCTTGCCGGCCAGGTAGGTGCACCCACGCATGTGAGGTACCGTTTTCATCGGGACACCTGTGGGAACGCGGGACGGTAGGCCATGTGTTGTTGGGGGCGTGTTTCGATGGGTGCGTCGAGCGAAATGTGCGGAAAAAGCGTTTTTTCCCCCACATTTCGGACTTTGCAGGGGTGTCTGGGTAAAAAAATCTGGGGCGATGTGCGCAAATCACACCTCTGCGGATTCCCACGGGTGTCCTCTTTTCGGAAATGCATGGGGCTCCCTGTTTTCCTTGGTGGCTTGGACACCCGAGGCCCATATCTGTATGTTGTGCCGGTCGGCAGAATGGCTGAGATTCCCCTCTGCAAACAGACTGGGGGTTGCTTGCGTTTTCGGCTTGCCCCTTGCCGGCCAGGTAGGTGCACCCACGCATGTGAGGTACCGTTTTCATCGGGACACCTGTGGGAACGCGGGACGGTAGGCCATGTGTTGTTGGGGGCGTGTTTCGATGGGTGCGTCGAGCGAAATGTGCGGAAAAAGCGTTTTTTCCCCCACATTTCGGACTTTGCAGGGGTGTCTGGGTAAAAAAATCTGGGGCGATGTGCGCAAATCACACCTCTGCGGATTCCCACGGGTGTCCTCTTTTCGGAAATGCATGGGGCTCCCTGTTTTCCTTGGTGGCTTGGACACCCGAGGCCCATATCTGTATGTTGTGCCGGTCGGCAGAATGGCTGAGATTCCCCTCTGCAAACAGACTGGGGGTTGCTTGCATTTTCGGCTTGCCCCTTGCCAGCCAGGTAGGTGCACCCACGCATGTGAGGTACCGTTTTCATCGGGACACCTGTGGGAACGCGGGACGGTAGGCCATGTGTTGTTGGGGGCGTGTTTCGATGGGTGCGTCGAGCGAAATGTGCGGAAAAAGCGTTTTTTCCCCCACATTTCGGACTTTGCAGGGGTGTCTGGGTAAAAAAATCTGGGGCGATGTGCGCAAATCACACCTCTGCGGATTCCCACGGGTGTCCTCTTTTCGGAAATGCATGGGGCTCCCTGTTTTCCTTGGTGTCTTTGACACCCGAGGCCCATATCTGTATGTTGTGCCGGTCGGCAGAATGGCTGACATTCCCCTCTGCAAACAGACTGGGGGCTGCTTGCGTTTTCGGCTTGCCCCTTGCCGGCCAGGTAGGTGCACCCACGCATGTGAGGTACCGTTTTCATCGGGACACCTGTGGGAACGCGGGACGGTAGGCCATGTGTTGTTGGGGGCGTGTTTCGATGGGTGCGTCGAGTGAAATGTGCGGAAAAAGCGTTTTTTCCCCCACATTTCGGACTTTGCAGGGGTGTCTGGGTAAAAAAATCTGGGGCGATGTGCGCAAATCACACCTCTGCGGATTCCCACGGGTGTCCTCTTTTCGGAAATGCATGGGGCTCCCTGTTTTCCTTGGTGGCTTGGACACCCGAGGCCCATATCTGTATGTTGTGCCGGTCGGCAGAATGGCTGAGATTCCCCTCTGCAAACAGACTGGGGGTTGCTTGCGTTTTCGGCTTGCCCCTTGCCGGCCAGGTAGGTGCACCCACGCATGTGAGGTACCGTTTTCATCGGGACACCTGTGGGAACGCGGGACGGTAGGCCATGTGTTGTTGGGGGCGTGTTTCGATGGGTGCGTCGAGCGAAATGTGCGGAAAAAGCGTTTTTTCCCCCACATTTCGGACTTTGCAGGGGTGTCTGGGTAAAAAAATCTGGGGCGATGTGCGCAAATCACACCTCTGCGGATTCCCATGGGTGTCCTCTTTTCGGAAATGCATGGGGCTCCCTGTTTTCCTTGGTGGCTTGGACACCCGAGGCCCATATCTGTATGTTGTGCCGGTCGGCAGAATGGCTGAGATTCCCCTCTGCAAACAGACTGGGGGTTGCTTGCGTTTTCGGCTTGTCCCTTGCCGGCCAGGTAGGTGCACCCACGCATGTGAGGTACCGTTTTCATCGGGAAACCTGTGGGAACGCGGGACGGTAGGCCATGTGTTGTTGGGGGCGTGTTTCGATGGGTGCGTCGAGCGAAATGTGCGGAAAAAGCATTTTTTCCCCCACATTTCGGACTTTGCAGGGGTGTCTGGGTAAAAAAATCTGGGGCGATGTGCGCAAATCACACCTCTGCGGATTCCCACGGGTGTCCTCTTTTCGGAAATGCATGGGGCTCCCTGTTTTCCTTGGTGGCTTGGACACCCGAGGCCCATATCTGTATGTTGTGCCGGTCGGCAGAATGGCTGAGATTCCCCTCTGCAAACAGACTGGGGGTTGCTTGCGTTTTCGGTTTGCCCCTTGCCGGCCAGGTAGGTGCACCCACGCATGTGAGGTACTGCTTTCATTGGGACACCTGTGGGAACGCGGGACGGTAGGCCATGTGTTGTTCGGGGCGTGTTTCGATGGGTGCGTCGAGCGAAATGTGCGGAAAAAGCGTTTTTTCCCCCACATTTCGGACTTTGCAGGGGTGTCTGGGTAAAAAAATCTGGGGCGATGTGCGCAAATCACACCTCTGCGGATTCCCACGGGTGTCCTCTTTTCGGAAATGCATGGGGCTCCCTGTTTTCCTTGGTGGCTTGGACACCCGAGGCCCATATCTGTATGTTGTGCCGGTCGGCAGAATGGCTGAGATTCCCCTCTGCAAACAGACTGGGGGTTGCTTGCGTTTTCGGCGTGCCCCTTGCCGGCCAGGTAGGTGCACCCACGCATGTGAGGTACCGTTTTCATCGGGACACCTGTGGGAACGCGGGACGGTAGGCCATGTGTTGTTGGGGGCGTGTTTCGATGGGTGCGTCGAGCGAAATGTGCGGAAAAAGCGTTTTTTCCCCCACATTTCGGACTTTGCAGGGGTGTCTGGGTAAAAAAATCTGGGGCGATGTGCGCAAATCACACCTCTGCGGATTCCCACGGGTGTCCTCTTTTCGGAAATGCATGGGGCTCCCTGTTTTCCTTGGTGGCTTGGACACCCGAGGCCCATATCTGTATGTTGTGCCGGTCGGCAGAATGGCTGAGATTCCCCTCTGCAAACAGACTGGGGGTTGCTTGCGTTTTCGGCTTGCCCCTTGCCGGCCAGGTAGGTGCACCCACGCATGTGAGGTACCGTTTTCATCAGGACACCTGTGGGAACGCGGGACGGTAGGCCATGTGTTGTTGGGGGCGTGTTTCGATGGGTGCGTCGAGCGAAATGTGCGGAAAAAGTGTTTTTTCCCCCACATTTCGGACTTTGCAGGGGTGTCTGGGTAAAAAAATCTGGGGCGATGTGCGCAAATCACACCTCTGCGGATTCCCACGGGTGTCCTCTTTTCGGAAATGCATGGGGCTCCCTGTTTTCCTTGGTGGCTTGGACACCCGAGGCCCATATCTGTATGTTGTGCCGGTCGGCAGAATGGCTGAGATTCCCCTCTACAAACAGACTGGGGGTTGCTTGCGTTTTCGGCGTGCCCCTTGCCGGCCAGGTAGGTGCACCCACGCATGTGAGGTACCGTTTTCATCGGGACACCTGTGGGAACGCGGGACGGTAGGCCATGTGTTGTTGGGGGCGTGTTTCGATGGGTGCGTCGAGCGAAATGTGCGGAAAAAGCGTTTTTTCCCCCACATTTCGGACTTTGCAGGGGTGTCTGGGTAAAAAAATCTGGGGCGATGTGCGCAAATCACACCTCTGCGGATTCCCACGGGTGTCCTCTTTTCGGAAATGCATGGGGCTCCCTGTTTTCCTTGGTGGCTTGGAAACCCGAGGCCCATATCTGTATGTTGTGCCGGTCGGCAGAATGGCTGAGATTCCCCTCTGCAAACAGACTGGGGGTTGCTTGCGTTTTCGGCTTGCCCCTTGCCGGCCAGGTAGATGCACCCACGCATGTGAGGTACCGTTTTCATCGGGACACCTGTGGGAACGCGGGACGGTAGGCCATGTGTTGTTGGGGGCGTGTTTCGATGGGTGCGTCGAGCGAAATGTGCGGAAAAAGCGTTTTTTCCCCCACATTTCGGACTTTGCAGGGGTGTCTGGGTAAAAAAATCTGGGGCGATGTGCGCAAATCACACCTCTGAGGATTCCCACGGGTGTCCTCTTTTCGGAAATGCATGGGGCTCCCTGTTTTCCTTGGTGGCTTGGACACTCGAGGCCCATATCTGTATGTTGTGCCGGTCGGCAGAATGGCTGAGATTCCCCTCTGCAAACAGACGGGGGGTTGCTTGCGTTTTCGGCTTGCCCCTTGCCGGCCAGGTAGGTGCACCCACGCATGTGAGGTACCGTTTTCATCGGGACACCTGTGGGAACGCGGGACGGTAGGCCATGTGTTGTTGGGGGCGTGTTTCGATGGGTGCGTCGCGCGAAATGTGCGGAAAAAGCGTTTTTTCCCCCACATTTCGGACTTTGCAGGGGTGTCTGGGTAAAAAAATCTGGGGCGATGTGCGCAAATCACACCTCTGCAGATTCCCACGGGTGTCCTCTTTTCGGAAATGCATGGGGCTCCCTGTTTTCCTTGGTGGCTTGGACACCCGAGGCCCATATCTGTATGTTGTGCCGGTCGGCAGAATGGCTGAGATTCCCCTCTGCAAACAGACTGGGGGTTGCTTGCGTTTTCGGCTTGCCCCTTGCCGGCCAGGTAGGTGCACCCACGCATGTGAGGTACCGTTTTCATCGGGACACCTGTGGGAACGCGGGACGGTAGGCCATGTGTTGTTGGGGGCGTGTTTCGATGGGTGCGTCGAGCGAAATGTGCGGAAAAAGCGTTTTTTCCCCCACATTTCGGACTTTGCAGGGGTGTCTGGGTAAAAAAATCTGGGGCGATGTGCGCAAATCACACCTCTGCGGATTCCCACGGGTGTCCTCTTTTCGGAAATGCATGGGGCTCCCTGTTTTCCTTGGTGTCTTGGACACCCGAGGCCCATATCTGTATGTTGTGCCGGTCGGCAGAATGGCTGATATTCCCCTCTGCAAACAGACTGGGGGTTGCTTGCGTTTTCGGCTTGCCCCTTGCCGGCCAGGTAGGTGCACCCACGCATGTGAGGTACCGTTTTCATCGGGACACCTGTGGGAACGCGGGACGGTAGGCCATGTGTTGTTGGAGGCGTGTTTCGATGGGTGCGTCGAGCGAAATGTGCGGAAAAAGCGTTTTTTCCCCCACATTTCGGACTTTGCAAGGGTGTCTGGGTAAAAAAATCTGGGGCGATGTGCGCAAATCACACCTCTGCGGATTCCCACGGGTGTCCTCTTTTCGGAAATGCATGGGGCTCCCTGTTTTCCTTGGTGGCTTGGAAGCCCAAGGCCCATCCATATCTGTATGTTGTGCCGGTCGGCAGAATGGCTGAGATTCCCCTCTGCAAACAGACTGGGGGTTGCTTGCGTTTTCGGCTTGCCCCTTGCCGGCCAGGTAGGTGCACCCACGCATGTGAGGTACCGTTTTCATCGGGACACCTGTGGGAACGCGGGACGGTAGGCCATGTGTTGTTGGGGGCGTGTTTCGATGGATGCGTCGAGCGAAATGTGCGGAAAAAGCGTTTTTTCCCCCACATTTCGGACTTTGCAGGGGTGTCTGGGTAAAAAAATCTGGGGCGATGTGCGCAAATCACACCTCTGCGGATTCCCACGGGTGTCCTCTTTTCGGAAATGCATGGGGCTCCCTGTTTTCCTTGGTGGCTTGGACACCCGAGGCCCATCCATATCTGTATGTTGTGCCGGTCGGCAGAATGGCTGAGATTCCCCTCTGCAAACAGACTGGGGGTTGCTTGCGTTTTCGGCTTGCCCTTTGCCGGCCAGGTAGGTGCACCCACGCATGTGAGGTACCGTTTTCATCGGGACACCTGTGGGAACGCGGGACGGTAGGCCATGTGTTGTTGGGGGCGTGTTTCGATGGGTGCGTCGAGCGAAATGTGCAGAAAAAGTGTTTTTTCCCCCACATTTCGGACTTTGCAGGGGTGTCTGGGTAAAAAAATCTGGGGCGATGTGCGCAAATCACACCTCTGCGGATTCCCACGGGTGTCCTCTTTTCGGAAATGCATGGGGCTCCCTGTTTTCCTTGGTGGCTTGGACACCCGAGGCCCATATCTGTATGTTGTGCCGGTCGGCAGAATGGCTGAGATTCCCCTCTGCAAACAGACTGGGGGTTGCTTGCGTTTTCGGCTTGCCCCTTGCCGGCCAGGTAGGTGCACCCACGCATGTGAGGTACCGTTTTCATCGGGACACCTGTGGGAACGCGGGACGGTAGGCCATGTGTTGTTGGGGGCGTGTTTTGATGGGTGCGTCGAGCGAAATGTGCGGAAAAAGCGTTTTTTCCCCCACATTTCGGACTTTGCAGGGGTGTCTGGGTAAAAAAATCTGGGGCGATGTGCGCAAATCACACCTCTGCGGATTCCCACGGGTGTCCTCTTTTCGGAAATGCATGGGGCTCCCTGTTTTCCTTGGTGGCTTGGACACCCGAGGTCCATCCATATCTGTATGTTGTGCCGGTCGGCAGAATGGCTGAGATTCCCCTCTGCAAACAGACTGGGGGTTGCTTGCGTTTTCGGCTTGCCCCTTGCCGGCCAGGTAGGTGCACCCACGCATGTGAGGTACCGTTTTCATCGGGACACCTGTGGGAACGCGGGACGGTAGGCCATGTGTTGTTGGGGACGTGTTTCGATGGGTGCGTCGAGCGAAATGTGCAGAAAAAGCGTTTTTTCCCCCACATTTCGGACTTTGCAGGGGTGTCTGGGTAAAAAAATCTGGGCCGATGTGCGCAAATCACACCTCTGCGGATTCCCACGGGTGTCCTCTTTTCGGAAATGCATGGGGCTCCCTGTTTTCCTTGGTGGCTTGGACACCCGAGGCCCATATCTGTATGTTGTGCCGGTCGGCAGAATGGCTGAGATTCCCCTCTGCAAACAGACTGGGGGTTGCTTGCGTTTTCGGCTTGCCCCTTGCCGGCCAGGTAGGTGCACCCACGCATGTGAGGTACCGTTTTCATCGGGACACCTGTGGGAACGCGGGACGGTAGGCCATGTGTTGTTGGGGGCGTGTTTCGATGGGTGCGTCGAGCAAAATGTGCGGAAAAAGCGTTTTTTCCCCCACATTTCGGACTTTGCAGGGGTGTCTGGGTAAAAAATCTGGGGCGATGTGCGCAAATCACACCTCTGCGGATTCCCACGGGTGTCCTCTTTTCGGAAATGCATGGGGCTCCCTGTTTTCCTTGGTGGCTTGGACACCCGAGGCCCATATCTGTATGTTGTGCCGGTCGGCAGAATGGCTGAGATTCCCCTCTGCAAACAGACTGGGGGTTGCTTGCGTTTTCGGCTTGCCCCTTGCCGGCCAGGTAGGTGCACCCACGCATGTGAGGTACCGTTTTCATCGGGACACCTGTGGGAACGCGGGACGGTAGGCCATGTGTTGTTGGGAGCGTGTTTCGATGGGTGCGTCGAGCGAAATGTGCGGAAAAGCGTTTTTTCCCCCACATTTCGGACTTTGCAGGGGTGTCTGGGTAAAAAAATCTGGGGCGATGTGCGTAAATCACACCTCTGCGGATTCCCACGGGTGTCCTCTTTTTGGAAATGCATGGGGCTCCCTGTTTTCCTTGGTGGCTTGGACACCCGAGGCCCATATCTGTATGTTGTGCCGGTCGGCAGAATGGCTGAGATTCCCCTCTGCAAACAGACTGGGGGTTGCTTGCGTTTTCGGCTTGCCCCTTGCCGGCCAGGTAGGTGCACCCACGCATGTGAGGTACCGTTTTCATCGGGACACCTGTGGGAACGCGGGACGGTAGGCCATGTGTTGTTGGGGGCGTGTTTCGATGGGTGCGTCGAGCGAAATGTGCGGAAAAAGCGTTTTTTCCCCCACATTTCGGACTTTGCAGTGGTGTCTGGTTAAAAAAATCTGGGGCGATGTGCGCAAATCACACCTCTGCGGATTCCCACGGGTGTCCTCTTTTCGGAAATGCATGGGGCTCCCTGTTTTCCTTGGTGGCTTGGACACCCGAGGCCCATATCTGTATGTTGTGCCGGTCGGCAGAATGGCTGAGATTCCCCTCTGCAAACAGACTGGGGGTTGCTTGCGTTTTTGGCTTGCCCCTTGCCGGCCAGGTAGGTGCACCCACGCATGTGAGGTACCGTTTTCATCGGGACACCTGTGGGAACGCGGGACAGTAGGCCATGTGTTGTTGGGGGCGTGTTTCGATGGGTGCGTCGAGCGAAATGTGCGGAAAAAGCGTTTTTTCCCCCACATTTCGGACTTTGCAGGGGTGTCTGGGTAAAAAAATCTGGGGCGATGTGCGCAAATCACACCTCTGCGGATTCCCACGGGTGTCCTCTTTTCGGAAATGCATGGGGCTCCCTGTTTTCCTTGGTGGCTTGGACACCCGAGGCCCATATCTGTATGTTGTGCCGGTCGGCAGAATGGCTGAGATTCCCCTCTGCAAACAGACTGGGGGTTGCTTGCGTTTTCGGCTTGCCCCTTGCCGGCCAGGTAGGTGCACCCACGCATGTGAGGTACCGTTTTCATCGGGACACCTGTGGCAACGCGGGACGGTAGGCCATGTGTTGTTGGGGGCGTGTTTCGATGGGTGTGTCGAGCGAAATGTGCGGAAAAAGCGTTTTTTCCCCCATATTTCGGACTTTGCAGGGGTGTCTGGGTAAAAAAATCTGGGGCGATGTGCGCAAATCACACCTCTGCGGATTCCCACGGGTGTCCTCTTTTCGGAAATGCATGGGGCTCCCTGTTTTCCTTGGTGGCTTGGACACCCGAGGCCCATATCTGTATGTTGTGCCGGTCGGCAGAATGGCTGAGATTCCCCTCTGCAAACAGACTGGGGGTTGCTTGCGTTTTCGGCTTGCCCCTTGCCGGCCAGGTAGGTGCACCCACGCATGTGAGGTACCGTTTTCATCGGGACACCTGTGGGAACGCGGGACGGTAGGCCATGTGTTGTTGGGGGCGTGTTTCGATGGGTGCGTCGAGCGAAATGTGCGGAAAAAGCGTTTTTTCCTCCACATTTCGGACTTTGCAGGGGTGTCTGGGTAAAAAAATCTGGGGCGATGTGCGCAAATAACACCTCTGCGGATTCCCACGGGTGTCCTCTTTTCGGAAATGCATGGGACTCCCTGTTTTCCTTGGTGGCTTGGACACCCGAGGCCCATATCTGTATGTTGTGCCGGTCGGCAGAATGGCTGAGATTCCCCTCTGCAAACAGACTGGGGTTGCTTGCGTTTTCGGCGTGCCCTTTGCCGGTATCCACGCATGTGAGGTACCGTTTTCATCGGGACACCTGTGGGAACGCGGGACGGTAGGCCATGTGTTGTTGGGGGCGTGTTTCGATGGGTGCGTCAAGCAAAATGTGCGGAAAAAGCGTTTTTTCCCCCACATTTCGGACTTTGCAGGGGTGTCTGGGTAAAAAAATCTGGGGCGATGTGCGCAAATCACACCTCTGCGGATTCCCACGGGTGTCCTCTTTTCGGAAATGGATGGGGCTCCCTGTTTTCCTTGGTGGCTTGGACACCCGAGGCCCATATCTGTATGTTGTGCCGGTCGGCAGAATGGCTGAGATTCCCCTCTGCAAACAGACTGGGGGTTGCTTGCGTTTTCGGCTTGCCCCTTGCCGGCCAGGTAGGTGCACCCACGCATGTGAGGTACTGTTTTCATTGGGACACCTGTGGGAACGCGGGACAGTAGGCCATGTGTTGTTGGGGGCGTGTTTCGATGGGTGCGTCGAGCGAAATGTGCGGAAAAAGCGTTTTTTCCCCCACATTTCGGACTTTGCAGGGGTGTCTGGGTAAAAAAATCTGGGGCGATGTGCACAAATCACACCTCTGCGGATTCCCACGGGTGTCCTCTTTTCGGAAATGCATGGGGCTCCCTGTTTTCCTTGGTGGCTTGGACACCCGAGGCCCATATCTGTATGTTGTGCCGGTCGGCAGAATGGCTGAGATTCCCCTCTGCAAACAGACTGGGGGTTGCTTGCGTTTTCGGCTTGCCCCTTGCCGGCCAGGTAGGTGCACCCACGCATGTGAGGTACCGTTTTCATCGGAACACCTGTGGGAACGCGGGACGGTAGGCCATGTGTTGTTGGGGGCGTGTTTCGATGGGTGCGTCGAGCGAAATGTGCGGAAAAAGCGTTTTTTCCCCCACGTTTCGGACTTTGCAGGGGTGTCTGGGTAAAAAAATCTGGGGCGATGTGCGCAAATCACACCTCTGCGGATTCCCACGGGTGTCCTCTTTTCGGAAATGCATGGGGCTCCCTGTTTTCCTTGGTGGCTTGGACACCCGAGGCCCATATCTGTCTGTTGTGCCGGTCGGCAGAATGGCTGAGATTCCCCTCTGCAAACAGACTGGGGGTTGCTTGCGTTTTCGGCTTGCCCCTTGCCGGCCAGGTAGGTGCACCCACGCATGTGAGGTACCGTTTTCATCGGGACACCTGTGGGAACGCGGGACGGTAGGCCATGTGTTGTTGGGGGCGTGTTTCGATGGGTGCGTCGAGCGAAATGTGCGGAAAAAGCATTTTTTCCCCCACATTTCGGACTTTGCAGGGGTGTCTGGGTAAAAAAATCTGGGGCGATGTGCGCAAATCACACCTCTGCGGATTCCCACGGGTGTCCTCTTTTCGGAAATGCATGGGGCTCCCTGTTTTCCTTGGTGGCTTGGACACCCGAGGCCCATATCTGTATGTTGTGCCGGTCGGCAGAATGGCTGAGATTCCCCTCTGCAAACAGACTGGGGGTTGCTTGCGTTTTCGGCTTGCCACTTGCCGGCCAGGTAGGTGCACACACGCATGTGAGGTACCGTTTTCATCGGGACACCTGTGGGAACGCGGGACGGTAGGCCATGTGTTGTTGGGGGTGTGTTTCGATGGGTGCGTCGAGCGAAATGTGCGGAAAAAGCGTTTTTTCCCCCACATTTCGGACTTTGCAGGGGTGTCTGGGTAAAAAAATCTGGGGCGATGTGCGCAAATCACACCTCTGCGGATTCCCACGGGTGTCCTCTTTTCGGAAATGCATGGGGCTCCCTGTTTTCCTTGGTGGCTTGGACACCCGAGGCCCATATCTGTATGTTGTGCCGGTCGGCAGAATGGCTGAGATTCCCCTCTGCAAACAGACTGGGGGTTGCTTGCGTTTTCGGCTTGCCCCTTGCCGGCCAGGTAGGTGCACCCACGCATGTGAGGTACCGTTTTCATCGGGACACCTGTGGGAATGCGGGACGGTAGGCCATGTGTTGTTGGGGGTGTGTTTCGATGGGTGCGTCGAGCGAAATGTGCGGAAAAAGCGTTTTTTCCCCCACATTTCGGACTTTGCAGGGGTGTCTGGGTAAAAAAATCTGGGGTGATGTGCGCAAATCACACCTCTGCGGATTCCCACGGGTGTCCTCTTTTCGGAAATGCATGGGGCTCCCTGTTTTCCATGGTGGCTTGGACACCCGAGGCCCATATCTGTATGTTGTGCCGGTCGGCAGAATGGCTGAGATTCCCCTCTGCAAACAGACTGGGGGTTGCTTGCGTTTTCGGCTTGCCCCTTGCCGGCCAGGTAGGTGCACCCACGCATGTGAGGTACCGTTTTCATCGGGACACCTGTGGTAACGCGTGGCGATAGGCCATGTGTTGTTGGGGGCGTGTTTCGATGGGTGCGTCGAGCGAAATGTGCGGAAAAAGCGTTTTTTCCCCCACATTTCGGACTTTGCAGGGGTGTCTGGGTAAAAAAATCTGGGGCGATGTGCGCAAATCACACCTCTGCGGATTCCCACGGGTGTCCTCTATTCGGAAATGCATGGGGCTCCCTGTTTTCCTTGGTGGCTTGGATACCCGAGGCCCATATCTGTATGATGTGAGAGTGTGACATTTCCGGTGTGAAAACAGACTTGGGGTTACTTGTGTTTTAGGCTTTCCCCTTGGCGGCCAGGTAGGTGCACCCACACATGTGAGGTACCGTTTTCATCGGGACACCTGTGGGAACGCGTGACGGTAGGCCATGTGTTGTTGGGGGCGTGTTTCGATGGGTGCGTCGAGCGAAATGTGCGGAAAAAGCGTTTTTTTCCCCACATTTCGGACTTTGCAGGGGTGTCTGGGTAATAAATTCTGGGGAGATTTGGGCATATCATACCTCTGCGGATTCCCACGGGTGTCCTCTTTCCGGAAATGCATGGGGTTCCCTGTTTTCCTCGGTGGCTTGGACACCCGAGGCCCATATCTGTACATTGTGCCGGTCGGCAGAATGTCTGAGATTTCCCTCTGAAAACAGACTTGGGGTTACTTGTGTTTTAGGCTTTCCCCTTGGCGGCCAGGTAGGTGCACCCACACATGTGAGGTACCGTTTTCATCGGGACACCTGTGGGAACGCGGGACGGTAGGCCATGTGTTGTTGGGGGCGTGTTTCGATGGGTGAGTCGAGCGAAATGTGAGGAAAATGCGTATTTTTTCCCACATTTCGGACTTTGCGGGGGTGTCTGGGTAATAAATTCTGGGGAGATTTGGGCATATCATACCTCTGCGGATTCCCACGGGTGTCCTCTTTCCGTAAATGCATAGGGTTCCCTGTTTTCCTCGGTGGCTTGGACACCCGAGGCCCATAGCTGTACATTGTGCCGGTCGGCAGAATGTCTGAGATTTCCCTCTGAAAACAGACTTGGGGTTACTTGTGTTTTAGGCTTTCCCCTTGGCGGCCAGGTAGGTGCACCCACACATGTGAGGTACCGTTTTCATCAGGACACCTGTGGGAACGCGGGACAGTAGGCCATGTGTTGTTGGGGGCATGTTTCGATGGGTGAGTTGAGCGAAATGTGAGGAAAATGCGTATTTTTTCCCACATTTCGGACTTTGCGGGGGTGTCTGGGTAATAAATTCTGGGGCGATTTGGGCATATCATACCTCTGCGGATTCCCACGGGTGTCCTGTTTTCGGAAATGCATGGGGTTCCCTGTTTTCCTTGGTGGCTTGGACACCCGAGGCCCATATCTGTATGATGTGAGAGTGTGACATTTCCGGTGTGAAAACAGACTTGGGGTTACTTGTGTTTTAGGCTTTCCCCTTGGCGGCCAGGTAGGTGCACCCACACATGTGAGGTACCATTTTCATCGGGACACCTGTGGGAACGCGGGACGGTAGGCCATGTGTTGTTGGGGGCGTGTTTCGATGGGTGAGTCGAGCGAAATGTGAGGAAAATGCGTATTTTTTCCCACATTTCGGACTTTGCGGGGGTGTCTGGGTAATAAATTCTGGGGCGATTTGGGCATATCATACCTCTGCGGATTCCCACGGGTGTCCTCTTTCTGGAAATGCATGGGGTTCCCTGTTTTCCTCGGTGGCTTGGACACCCGAGGCCCATATCTGTACATTGTGCTGGTCGGCAGAATGTCTGAGATTTCCCTCTGAAAACAGACTTGGGGTTACTTGTGTTTTAGGCTTTCCCCTTGGCGGCCAGGTAGGTGCACCCACACATGTGAGGTACCGTTTTCATCGGGACACCAGTGGGAACGCGGGACAGTAGGCCATGTGTTGTTGGGGGTGTGTTTCGATGGGTGAGTCGAGCGAAATGTGAGGAAAATGCGTATCTTTTCCCACATTTCGGACTTTGCGGGGGTGTCTGGGTAATAAATTCTGGGGCGATTTGGGCATATCATACCTCTGCGGATTCCCACGGGTGTCCTCTATTCGGAAATGCATGGGATTCCCTGTTTTCCTTGGTGGCTTGGACACCCGAGGCCCATATCTGTATGATGTGAGAGTGTGACATTTCCGGTGTGAAAACAGACTTGGGGTTACTTGTGATTTAGGCTTTCCCCTTGGCGGCTAGGTAGGTGCACCCACACATATGAGGTACCGTTTTCATCGGGACACCTGTGGGAACGCGTGACGGTAGGCCATGTGTTGTTAGGGGCGTGTTTCGATGGGTGCGTCGAGCAAAATGTGCGGAAAAAGCGTTTTTTCCCCACATTTTGGACTTTGCAGGGGTGTCTGGATAATAAATTCTGGGGCAATTCGGGCATATCATACCTCTGCGGATTCCCACGGGTGTCCTCTTTTCGGAAATGCATGGGGTTCCCTGTTTTCCTCGGTGGCTTGGACACCCGAGGCCCATATCTGTACATTGTGCCGGTCGGCAGAATGTCTGAGATTTCCCTCTGAAAACAGACTTGGGGTTACTTGTGTTTTAGGCTTTCCCCTTGGCGGCCAGGTAGGTGCACCCACACATGTGAGGTACCGTTTTCATCGGGACACCTGTGGGAACGCGGGACAGTAGGCCATGTGTTGTTGGGGGCGTGTTTCGATGGGTGCGTCGAGCGAAATGTGCGGAAAAAGCGTTTTTTTCCCCACATTTTGGACTTTGCAGGGGTGTCTGGGTAATAAATTCTGGGGCAATTTGGGCATATCATACCTCTGCGGATTCCCACGGGTGTCCTCTTTTCGGAAATGCATGGGGTTCCCTGTTTTCCTCGGTGGCTTGGACACCCGAGGCCCATATCTGTACATTGTGCCGGTCGGCAGAATGTCTGAGATTTCCCTCTGAAAACAGACTTTGGGTTACTTGTGTTTTAGGCTTTCCCCTTGGCGGCCAGGTAGGTGCACCCACACATGTAAGGTACCGTTTTCATCGGGACACCTGTGGGAACGCGGGACGGTAGGCCATGTGTTGTTGGGGGCGTGTTTCGATGGGTGAGTCGAGCGAAATGTGAGGAAAATGCATATTTTTTCCCACATTTCGGACTTTGCGGGGGTGTCTGGGTAATAAATTCTGGGGCGATTTGGGCATATCATACCTCTGCGGATTCCCACGGGTGTCCTCTTTCCGGAAATGCATGGGGTTCCCTGTTTTCCTCGGTGGCTTGGACACCCGAGGCCCATATCTGTATGTTGTGCCGGTCGGCAGAATGGCTGAGATTCCCCTCTGCAAACAGACTGGGGGTTGCTTGCGTTTTCGGCTTGCCCCTTGCCGGCCAGGTAGGTGCACCCACGCATGTGAGGTACCGTTTTCATCGGGACACCTGTGGGAACGCGGGACGGTAGGCCATGTGTTGTTGGGGGCGTGTTTCGATGGGTGCGTCGAGCGAAATGTGCGGAAAAAGCGTTTTTTCCCCCACATTTCGGACTTTGCAGGGGTGTCTGGGTAAAAAAATCTGGGGCGATGTGCGCAAATCACACCTCTGCGGATTCCCATGGGTGTCCTCTTTTCGGAAATGCATGGGGCTCCCTGTTTTCCTTGGTGGCTTGGACACCCGAGGCCCATATCTGTATGTTGTGCCGGTCGGCAGAATGGCTGAGATTCCCCTCTGCAAACAGACTGGGGGTTGCTTGCGTTTTCGGCTTGTCCCTTGCCGGCCAGGTAGGTGCACCCACGCATGTGAGGTACCGTTTTCATCGGGACACCTGTGGGAACGCGGGACGGTAGGCCATGTGTTGTTGGGGGCGTGTTTCGATGGGTGCGTCGAGCGAAATGTGCGGAAAAAGCATTTTTTCCCCCACATTTCGGACTTTGCAGGGGTGTCTGGGTAAAAAAATCTGGGGCGATGTGCGCAAATCACACCTCTGCGGATTCCCACGGGTGTCCTCTTTTCGGAAATGCATGGGGCTCCCTGTTTTCCTTGGTGGCTTGGACACCCGAGGCCCATATCTGTATGTTGTGCCGGTCGGCAGAATGGCTGAGATTCCCCTCTGCAAACAGACTGGGGGTTGCTTGCGTTTTCGGTTTGCCCCTTGCCGGCCAGGTAGGTGCACCCACGCATGTGAGGTACTGCTTTCATTGGGACACCTGTGGGAACGCGGGACGGTAGGCCATGTGTTGTTCGGGGCGTGTTTCGATGGGTGCGTCGAGCGAAATGTGCGGAAAAAGCGTTTTTTCCCCCACATTTCGGACTTTGCAGGGGTGTCTGGGTAAAAAAATCTGGGGCGATGTGCGCAAATCACACCTCTGCGGATTCCCACGGGTGTCCTCTTTTCGGAAATGCATGGGGCTCCCTGTTTTCCTTGGTGGCTTGGACACCCGAGGCCCATATCTGTATGTTGTGCCGGTCGGCAGAATGGCTGAGATTCCCCTCTGCAAACAGACTGGGGGTTGCTTGCGTTTTCGGCGTGCCCCTTGCCGGCCAGGTAGGTGCACCCACGCATGTGAGGTACCGTTTTCATCGGGACACCTGTGGGAACGCGGGACGGTAGGCCATGTGTTGTTGGGGGCGTGTTTCGATGGGTGCGTCGAGCGAAATGTGCGGAAAAAGCGTTTTTTCCCCCACATTTCGGACTTTGCAGGGGTGTCTGGGTAAAAAAATCTGGGGCGATGTGCGCAAATCACACCTCTGCGGATTCCCACGGGTGTCCTCTTTTCGGAAATGCATGGGGCTCCCTGTTTTCCTTGGTGGCTTGGACACCCGAGGCCCATATCTGTATGTTGTGCCGGTCGGCAGAATGGCTGAGATTCCCCTCTGCAAACAGACTGGGGGTTGCTTGCGTTTTCGGCTTGCCCCTTGCCGGCCAGGTAGGTGCACCCACGCATGTGAGGTACCGTTTTCATCAGGACACCTGTGGGAACGCGGGACGGTAGGCCATGTGTTGTTGGGGGCGTGTTTCGATGGGTGCGTCGAGCGAAATGTGCGGAAAAAGTGTTTTTTCCCCCACATTTCGGACTTTGCAGGGGTGTCTGGGTAAAAAAATCTGGGGCGATGTGCGCAAATCACACCTCTGCGGATTCCCACGGGTGTCCTCTTTTCGGAAATGCATGGGGCTCCCTGTTTTCCTTGGTGGCTTGGACACCCGAGGCCCATATCTGTATGTTGTGCCGGTCGGCAGAATGGCTGAGATTCCCCTCTACAAACAGACTGGGGGTTGCTTGCGTTTTCGGCGTGCCCCTTGCCGGCCAGGTAGGTGCACCCACGCATGTGAGGTACCGTTTTCATCGGGACACCTGTGGGAACGCGGGACGGTAGGCCATGTGTTGTTGGGGGCGTGTTTCGATGGGTGCGTCGAGCGAAATGTGCGGAAAAAGCGTTTTTTCCCCCACATTTCGGACTTTGCAGGGGTGTCTGGGTAAAAAAATCTGGGGCGATGTGCGCAAATCACACCTCTGCGGATTCCCACGGGTGTCCTCTTTTCGGAAATGCATGGGGCTCCCTGTTTTCCTTGGTGGCTTGGAAACCCGAGGCCCATATCTGTATGTTGTGCCGGTCGGCAGAATGGCTGAGATTCCCCTCTGCAAACAGACTGGGGGTTGCTTGCGTTTTCGGCTTGCCCCTTGCCGGCCAGGTAGATGCACCCACGCATGTGAGGTACCGTTTTCATCGGGACACCTGTGGGAACGCGGGACGGTAGGCCATGTGTTGTTGGGGGCGTGTTTCGATGGGTGCGTCGAGCGAAATGTGCGGAAAAAGTGTTTTTTCCCCCACATTTCGGACTTTGCAGGGGTGTCTAGGTAAAAAAATCTGGGGCGATGTGCGCAAATCACACCTCTGCGGATTCCCATGGGTGTCCTCTTTTCGGAAATGCATGGGGCTCCCTGTTTTCCTTGGTGGCTTGGACACCCGAGGCCCATATCTGTATGTTGTGCCGGTCGGCAGAATGGCTGAGATTCCCCTCTGCAAACAGACTGGGGGTTGCTTGCGTTTTCGGCTTGCCCCTTGCCGGCCAGGTAGGTGCACCCACGCATGTGAGGTACCGTTTTCATCGGGACACCTGTGGGAACGCAGGACGGTAGGCCATGTGTTGTTGGGGGCGTGTTTCGATGGGTGCGTCGAGCGAAATGTGCGGAAAAAGCGTTTTTTCCCCCACATTTCGGACTTTGCAGGGGTGTCTGGGTAAAAAAATCTGGGGCGATGTGCGCAAATCACACCTCTGCGGATTCCCACGGGTGTCCTCTTTTCGGAAATGCATGGGGCTCCCTGTTTTCCTTGGTGGCTTGGACACTCGAGGCCCATATCTGTATGTTGTGCCGGTCGGCAGAATGGCTGAGATTCCCCTCTGCAAACAGACGGGGGGTTGCTTGCGTTTTCGGCTTGCCCCTTGCCGGCCAGGTAGGTGCACCCACGCATGTGAGGTACCGTTTTCATCGGGACACCTGTGGGAACGCGGGACGGTAGGCCATGTGTTGTTGGGGGCGTGTTTCGATGGGTGCGTCGCGCGAAATGTGCGGAAAAAGCGTTTTTTCCCCCACATTTCGGACTTTGCAGGGGTGTCTGGGTAAAAAAATCTGGGGCGATGTGCGCAAATCACACCTCTGCAGATTCCCACGGGTGTCCTCTTTTCGGAAATGCATGGGGCTCCCTGTTTTCCTTGGTGGCTTGGACACCCGAGGCCCATATCTGTATGTTGTGCCGGTCGGCAGAATGGCTGAGATTCCCCTCTGCAAACAGACTGGGGGTTGCTTGCGTTTTCGGCTTGCCCCTTGCCGGCCAGGTAGGTGCACCCACGCATGTGAGGTACCGTTTTCATCGGGACACCTGTGGGAACGCGGGACGGTAGGCCATGTGTTGTTGGGGGCGTGTTTCGATGGGTGCGTCGAGCGAAATGTGCGGAAAAAGCGTTTTTTCCCCCACATTTCGGACTTTGCAGGGGTGTCTGGGTAAAAAAATCTGGGGCGATGTGCGCAAATCACACCTCTGCGGATTCCCACGGGTGTCCTCTTTTCGGAAATGCATGGGGCTCCCTGTTTTCCTTGGTGTCTTGGACACCCGAGGCCCATATCTGTATGTTGTGCCGGTCGGCAGAATGGCTGATATTCCCCTCTGCAAACAGACTGGGGGTTGCTTGCGTTTTCGGCTTGCCCCTTGCCGGCCAGGTAGGTGCACCCACGCATGTGAGGTACCGTTTTCATCGGGACACCTGTGGGAACGCGGGACGGTAGGCCATGTGTTGTTGGAGGCGTGTTTCGATGGGTGCGTCGAGCGAAATGTGCGGAAAAAGCGTTTTTTCCCCCACATTTCGGACTTTGCAAGGGTGTCTGGGTAAAAAAATCTGGGGCGATGTGCGCAAATCACACCTCTGCGGATTCCCACGGGTGTCCTCTTTTCGGAAATGCATGGGGCTCCCTGTTTTCCTTGGTGGCTTGGAAGCCCAAGGCCCATCCATATCTGTATGTTGTGCCGGTCGGCAGAATGGCTGAGATTCCCCTCTGCAAACAGACTGGGGGTTGCTTGCGTTTTCGGCTTGCCCCTTGCCGGCCAGGTAGGTGCACCCACGCATGTGAGGTACCGTTTTCATCGGGACACCTGTGGGAACGCGGGACGGTAGGCCATGTGTTGTTGGGGGCGTGTTTCGATGGATGCGTCGAGCGAAATGTGCGGAAAAAGCGTTTTTTCCCCCACATTTCGGACTTTGCAGGGGTGTCTGGGTAAAAAAATCTGGGGCGATGTGCGCAAATCACACCTCTGCGGATTCCCACGGGTGTCCTCTTTTCGGAAATGCATGGGGCTCCCTGTTTTCCTTGGTGGCTTGGACACCCGAGGCCCATCCATATCTGTATGTTGTGCCGGTCGGCAGAATGGCTGAGATTCCCCTCTGCAAACAGACTGGGGGTTGCTTGCGTTTTCGGCTTGCCCTTTGCCGGCCAGGTAGGTGCACCCACGCATGTGAGGTACCGTTTTCATCGGGACACCTGTGGGAACGCGGGACGGTAGGCCATGTGTTGTTGGGGGCGTGTTTCGATGGGTGCGTCGAGCGAAATGTGCAGAAAAAGTGTTTTTTCCCCCACATTTCGGACTTTGCAGGGGTGTCTGGGTAAAAAAATCTGGGGCGATGTGCGCAAATCACACCTCTGCGGATTCCCACGGGTGTCCTCTTTTCGGAAATGCATGGGGCTCCCTGTTTTCCTTGGTGGCTTGGACACCCGAGGCCCATATCTGTATGTTGTGCCGGTCGGCAGAATGGCTGAGATTCCCCTCTGCAAACAGACTGGGGGTTGCTTGCGTTTTCGGCTTGCCCCTTGCCGGCCAGGTAGGTGCACCCACGCATGTGAGGTACCGTTTTCATCGGGACACCTGTGGGAACGCGGGACGGTAGGCCATGTGTTGTTGGGGGCGTGTTTTGATGGGTGCGTCGAGCGAAATGTGCGGAAAAAGCGTTTTTTCCCCCACATTTCGGACTTTGCAGGGGTGTCTGGGTAAAAAAATCTGGGGCGATGTGCGCAAATCACACCTCTGCGGATTCCCACGGGTGTCCTCTTTTCGGAAATGCATGGGGCTCCCTGTTTTCCTTGGTGGCTTGGACACCCGAGGTCCATCCATATCTGTATGTTGTGCCGGTCGGCAGAATGGCTGAGATTCCCCTCTGCAAACAGACTGGGGGTTGCTTGCGTTTTCGGCTTGCCCCTTGCCGGCCAGGTAGGTGCACCCACGCATGTGAGGTACCGTTTTCATCGGGACACCTGTGGGAACGCGGGACGGTAGGCCATGTGTTGTTGGGGACGTGTTTCGATGGGTGCGTCGAGCGAAATGTGCAGAAAAAGCGTTTTTTCCCCCACATTTCGGACTTTGCAGGGGTGTCTGGGTAAAAAAATCTGGGCCGATGTGCGCAAATCACACCTCTGCGGATTCCCACGGGTGTCCTCTTTTCGGAAATGCATGGGGCTCCCTGTTTTCCTTGGTGGCTTGGACACCCGAGGCCCATATCTGTATGTTGTGCCGGTCGGCAGAATGGCTGAGATTCCCCTCTGCAAACAGACTGGGGGTTGCTTGCGTTTTCGGCTTGCCCCTTGCCGGCCAGGTAGGTGCACCCACGCATGTGAGGTACCGTTTTCATCGGGACACCTGTGGGAACGCGGGACGGTAGGCCATGTGTTGTTGGGGGCGTGTTTCGATGGGTGCGTCGAGCGAAATGTGCGGAAAAGCGTTTTTTCCCCCACATTTCGGACTTTGCAGGGGTGTCTGGGTAAAAAAATCTGGGGCGATGTGCGTAAATCACACCTCTGCGGATTCCCACGGGTGTCCTCTTTTTGGAAATGCATGGGGCTCCCTGTTTTCCTTGGTGGCTTGGACACCCGAGGCCCATATCTGTATGTTGTGCCGGTCGGCAGAATGGCTGAGATTCCCCTCTGCAAACAGACTGGGGGTTGCTTGCGTTTTCGGCTTGCCCCTTGCCGGCCAGGTAGGTGCACCCACGCATGTGAGGTACCGTTTTCATCGGGACACCTGTGGGAACGCGGGACGGTAGGCCATGTGTTGTTGGGGGCGTGTTTCGATGGGTGCGTCGAGCGAAATGTGCGGAAAAAGCGTTTTTTCCCCCACATTTCGGACTTTGCAGTGGTGTCTGGTTAAAAAAATCTGGGGCGATGTGCGCAAATCACACCTCTGCGGATTCCCACGGGTGTCCTCTTTTCGGAAATGCATGGGGCTCCCTGTTTTCCTTGGTGGCTTGGACACCCGAGGCCCATATCTGTATGTTGTGCCGGTCGGCAGAATGGCTGAGATTCCCCTCTGCAAACAGACTGGGGGTTGCTTGCGTTTTTGGCTTGCCCCTTGCCGGCCAGGTAGGTGCACCCACGCATGTGAGGTACCGTTTTCATCGGGACACCTGTGGGAACGCGGGACAGTAGGCCATGTGTTGTTGGGGGCGTGTTTCGATGGGTGCGTCGAGCGAAATGTGCGGAAAAAGCGTTTTTTCCCCCACATTTCGGACTTTGCAGGGGTGTCTGGGTAAAAAAATCTGGGGCGATGTGCGCAAATCACACCTCTGCGGATTCCCACGGGTGTCCTCTTTTCGGAAATGCATGGGGCTCCCTGTTTTCCTTGGTGGCTTGGACACCCGAGGCCCATATCTGTATGTTGTGCCGGTCGGCAGAATGGCTGAGATTCCCCTCTGCAAACAGACTGGGGGTTGCTTGCGTTTTCGGCTTGCCCCTTGCCGGCCAGGTAGGTGCACCCACGCATGTGAGGTACCGTTTTCATCGGGACACCTGTGGCAACGCGGGACGGTAGGCCATGTGTTGTTGGGGGCGTGTTTCGATGGGTGTGTCGAGCGAAATGTGCGGAAAAAGCGTTTTTTCCCCCACATTTCGGACTTTGCAGGGGTGTCTGGGTAAAAAAATCTGGGGCGATGTGCGCAAATCACACCTCTGCGGATTCCCACGGGTGTCCTCTTTTCGGAAATGCATGGGGCTCCCTGTTTTCCTTGGTGGCTTGGACACCCGAGGCCCATATCTGTATGTTGTGCCGGTCGGCAGAATGGCTGAGATTCCCCTCTGCAAACAGACTGGGGGTTGCTTGCGTTTTCGGCTTGCCCCTTGCCGGCCAGGTAGGTGCACCCACGCATGTGAGGTACCGTTTTCATCGGGACACCTGTGGGAACGCGGGACGGTAGGCCATGTGTTGTTGGGGGCGTGTTTCGATGGGTGCGTCGAGCAAAATGTGCGGAAAAAGCGTTTTTTCCTCCACATTTCGGACTTTGCAGGGGTGTCTGGGTAAAAAAATCTGGGGCGATGTGCGCAAATAACACCTCTGCGGATTCCCACGGGTGTCCTCTTTTCGGAAATGCATGGGACTCCCTGTTTTCCTTGGTGGCTTGGACACCCGAGGCCCATATCTGTATGTTGTGCCGGTCGGCAGAATGGCTGAGATTCCCCTCTGCAAACAGACTGGGGTTGCTTGCGTTTTCGGCGTGCCCTTTGCCGGTATCCACGCATGTGAGGTACCGTTTTCATCGGGACACCTGTGGGAACGCGGGACGGTAGGCCATGTGTTGTTGGGGGCGTGTTTCGATGGGTGCGTCAAGCAAAATGTGCGGAAAAAGCGTTTTTTCCCCCACATTTCGGACTTTGCAGGGGTGTCTGGGTAAAAAAATCTGGGGCGATGTGCGCAAATCACACCTCTGCGGATTCCCACGGGTGTCCTCTTTTCGGAAATGGATGGGGCTCCCTGTTTTCCTTGGTGGCTTGGACACCCGAGGCCCATATCTGTATGTTGTGCCGGTCGGCAGAATGGCTGAGATTCCCCTCTGCAAACAGACTGGGGGTTGCTTGCGTTTTCGGCTTGCCCCTTGCCGGCCAGGTAGGTGCACCCACGCATGTGAGGTACTGTTTTCATTGGGACACCTGTGGGAACGCGGGACAGTAGGCCATGTGTTGTTGGGGGCGTGTTTCGATGGGTGCGTCGAGCGAAATGTGCGGAAAAAGCGTTTTTTCCCCCACATTTCGGACTTTGCAGGGGTGTCTGGGTAAAAAAATCTGGGGCGATGTGCACAAATCACACCTCTGCGGATTCCCACGGGTGTCCTCTTTTCGGAAATGCATGGGGCTCCCTGTTTTCCTTGGTGGCTTGGACACCCGAGGCCCATATCTGTATGTTGTGCCGGTCGGCAGAATGGCTGAGATTCCCCTCTGCAAACAGACTGGGGGTTGCTTGCGTTTTCGGCTTGCCCCTTGCCGGCCAGGTAGGTGCACCCACGCATGTGAGGTACCGTTTTCATCGGAACACCTGTGGGAACGCGGGACGGTAGGCCATGTGTTGTTGGGGGCGTGTTTCGATGGGTGCGTCGAGCGAAATGTGCGGAAAAAGCGTTTTTTCCCCCACGTTTCGGACTTTGCAGGGGTGTCTGGGTAAAAAAATCTGGGGCGATGTGCGCAAATCACACCTCTGCGGATTCCCACGGGTGTCCTCTTTTCGGAAATGCATGGGGCTCCCTGTTTTCCTTGGTGGCTTGGACACCCGAGGCCCATATCTGTATGTTGTGCCGGTCGGCAGAATGGCTGAGATTCCCCTCTGCAAACAGACTGGGGGTTGCTTGCGTTTTCGGCTTGCCCCTTGCCGGCCAGGTAGGTGCACCCACGCATGTGAGGTACCGTTTTCATCGGGACACCTGTGGGAACGCGGGACAGTAGGCCATGTGTTGTTGGGGGCGTGTTTCGATGGGTGCGTCGAGCGAAATGTGCGGAAAAAGCGTTTTTTCCCCCACATTTCGGACTTTGCAGGTGTGTCTGGGTAAAAAAATCTGGGGCGATGTGCGCAAATCACACCTCTGCGGATTCCCACGGGTGTCCTCTTTTCGGAAATGCATGGGGCTCCCTGTTTTCCTTGGTGGCTTGGACACCCGAGGCCCATATCTGTCTGTTGTGCCGGTCGGCAGAATGGCTGAGATTCCCCTCTGCAAACAGACTGGGG